>NC_134837.1:130851304-131195977 GCF_004210375.1 Tachypleus tridentatus
GAAAATCTTCACCAGTTATTTTCCACAAATCACACATAAACATCCAACGTGTTTTATAATACCTTAATCTCTCCACACATAAACACTTCATATTTTTATAACTGCCAAATATTTATTTCACGGAAAAATGAAATCATTATTCAACATTATAAGAAAAAAAAAAGAAAGATAATCATGGATACCGTCCTACTTGACCAGAGAGAGGCATCAGCTCATAAAAGGCCGGTGTCTATCCTCTTAAACTGAAATTACTTCACACAACCTATGTTTCAAGTTATGTCAGTTTTCGTCAGCTCATCTTGATTTTGCTGTTTCAAGCTATGTCAATTCACATCAACTAGGCTAGTTTCTACTGTTTCAAGATATGTTAGATCTCATCAGTCCGGCTAATTTCTGTTATTTCAAGCGATGTCAATTTTCATCAGTTTGGTTAGATACTGCTGTTTCGAGCTATTTCAGCTTTCATCAGTTCGGTTAGATTCTGCTGTTTCAAGCTATGTCAGTTCTCATCAGCTTGGCTGGATTCTACTGTTTCAAGCTATGTCAGTTCAATGGAGGTGAACATTATATCTAAATGTTTCCACCAACTTCTCACCACAAACTTACTAATTTTACATGTTATAAGACAACAAATAAAAAGATTTTGGAAGTCAGTTAGTTATACAAAACAATTATCCAAAAAGAAGAAGTCCAATTAAAAATAATACAGAGGTGTTTGAACACATCATAACCAGGTGGATAAGACACTCGACTCCTAATCCGCGGTTCGCGGGTTCGAATCCCCGTCGCACCAAACATACTCGCCCTTTCAGCTATGGGAGTGTTATAATGTGAGTGTCAATCCCACTATTCATTGGTAAAAGAGTAGTCCAACAGTTGGCGGGGGGTGGTGATGACTAGCTAGTTGCTAAATTGGGGATGGCTAGCGTAGATAGCCCTCGTGTAGCTTTGCGCGAAATTCAAAAACAAAGAAAGAGGTATTTAAATTATTAATATTTAATTCTATCTACTTAGATTAAATCTATATCAATTCGACAATGAGTACAGCTAATTAACCACACTGTTCTTATTTTCTTACTTATTATTTGAATGTATTCTTTCACTTGGGTATTTACGTTGTTAACAATATTTTCAGCCGTGAACCCGGCAATGTCTTATTTGGTTCGGCCAGCTTAATAGGGTTAGGTTAGTCCTAGTTACAAAATTAACAATGCCAAAAATATATCCAGTAAAAGTATAATAAAAAAACACAAACCAATTAAACTTCGTATGTTAAACATGCTAACCAATACTGTTAACGAAAATAAAATTAAAGAAATAATTTATTATACTTTACTTACGGAACACATAGACACTAGTTAGCTTTTTAGATTAAATCTTTGTTGGACAAAGGATCAATTATAAAATCATCCCAGCTTTATACTTGGGTTTCTAAATGACTCGTGGCAAAGGTTGCTGAAAACAAAAGTCAAACTACAGACTTATAGTTTTTAAGACCCCCACTAGACTAATCATTTAAATAAATCAGACATCAAACTGTAGTCTTCTAATTATCATGAATTTCTCCACTGTCAAAAATGAAGTTAATATTTCCAGTCATCCCTAATTCATGCGATATTGGTTGCTTAAAATACATGACGAATATAACAGTTCTTACATAATCACATTATACAGTGCTGAAAGTTGTTTGAAGTTTATACTTTTACTTGACAAAAACGTAACTGGTTATTAAGACAATACTGTCTGTTTGAAGTCCATGTCTTCTCCAGTAAACATTTGAATTCACTTTTGTTATATTTTTCTAGCTGTTTGAGGGAAAACGAATCAAGGAAACCTTAGTAATAAGACATGATCAAATCTTGTTAACAGTGATAAATATAGATTGAATTAAGATTTGAATTTTCATTTGGAATGAATTTTATCTCTGATTCAGATCTCGGACACAAGCACATTATTTGTTGTTACATATTATAACTTATCTCGACAAGCCTCAAATTTATTATGTTATGTATTTCAATTTGAACTAACCTAACACTGAGTTAAATTGTAATTTGGATTTAGAAGTTAGTTAAATGTTGATATGTATTAAATTCGTTAAATCTGCCAACAAGAATGATACACAATTTTCTTTCTTAACACAAATATATTTTAACGTTTATGAATCGACGTCCAAGAGACAATATACATCGTTGGTTTGCTGCAGTTAATAAACTGTAAACCTCGGAAGCTATAACTTGAGAAACACTTATCAATCTAGAAACTACAGATACTTGGTCAGGAACGTTTGAAGATTTTGAACATTACAAACCGTTTAACTTCAACACATTAACTTCGGACGTTAATATTTCTCAAAAGACACTGTACAACTTTGGCTGCAAAAAACTTACGTTTGATCAGCGCGAGATAGCCAGCTAACAGTTAAGTGAATCATATCGATATCAATTGGAAATGAAATCGCTTATCGTGAACCATGAATAAAATATTCAGTTCCAAACCAGATATAATGCTCAATATTGTTTGTAACTTTGTACAACTCTTGTATAATAATCACTATTTGTAATAACTGTTATTAGAAATTGTATTATTGTTTATATATTAAAATATATTTTTAAAAAAGATTAATTTCTTCAGAATTAAGCACAAAGTTACATAATGGGCAATCTGTGCTCTTCACGTGCATCAGCACTCGGTTTCACGCCTTTGAGTCCGCAGATATACCGCTGTACAATTAGGGGACGTTAAGAAAGAAAATTGTATCAGGTTTGTGAGCACATATAATAAATTTGATACAATACGACATTTAATTAACTTTTAAATCCAAATTACAATTTAATTCAGTTGGAACAATAAGTATCATAAATACCATAGTGCACGCTTTTAATGTGGTGATATTCTTGATATCATGACAAAATGCATGACAAAATTATTCGAATGTTATACGGTATTAATAAAATATTAACTGAGCTGTAATAAGCACTGGCTAGATAGAACATACACCTTTGATCAGCACCATTTGAAGATAAACTTAATCACGTTGGTGAAAGTCCGACATACTTTTTGTGTGAATTTATAAAAATGTTTCAAATAATTGTTTTCGAGTAAAAGGATAGATACGTCCTTTCATGTAGACCATGCATTTTGTCATGACATCTCAAAACTTACAAAAATATCACCATATTAAAAGCGTGCACTATGGTATTTATGATACTTATTGTCCCAACGACAGAGGGATGTGATACATCTTCTGACAAATATTCAATATTTATGTGAAAACAATAGTTTTTACAGTTACATTCAGTGTTAGTTATCAAATGAAATACATTAGTTCTTGTTTTCACTAGGTTCAAATATTGCATGACAATAGAATAGGTTGATTCTCAAGCTGAAGTTATTAACTGCCATATGGCTAATGAACAAAGGTCAGTAGCAGAGTCTGAGTATAAAGTATGCAATAATTGTACCCTAACTGAACTGTACCAGATTTGTATGAAAATTAATTTAATCATGGCAACTCAGTATTTTATAATCCATTCGTATTATAGTTTGTGTTAATCACAAATACCAAAAGTAGTCGAGCTTGCCAGAAGAATTTACTCCTCAGAAAAATTTGAAGAACACAACTCAACTTGTAAGATAGGCGATGCTGTTATTTCTTTACGTGTCTAAGCAGTTGCATCATAAAGAAGATTGGTTTGATTTGTTTTGAATTTCGCTCAAAGCTATGCGAGGGCTATCTGCGCTAGCCGTCCCTAATTTAGCTGTGTAAGACTAGAGGGAAGGCAGCTAGTCATCGCCACCCACCGCCAACTCTTGGACTACTTTTTAAACAACGAATAGTGGGAATGAACCGTCACATTATAACGCCTCCTCGGCTGCAAGAGGTGCTTGTTTGGTGCGACGGGGATTCGAACACACGACACTCAGATTACGAGTCAAGTGTCTTAACAACCTGGCCATGCCACGCCGTAAAGAAGATAGACTATGATAAACTATAGCAAGTTTATTAAAGGTAAACAAATTATTAAAGTGGGTGTTGGCCCATAAAATAATGCTGATGTCAAGGTTCTAATCAAAATGTATGATGATTTAAATCTTTTTTGTGTTCCGGTTTTAGGTTAGCAATAATTCTAACATCGAGAATTCTATATAAAATATTGGTGTTTTACTAATCATACGGTAATAAGAAAGAAGAGTGTTAGATTACAAATAGATAAAATATCAAGACCAGAGAAACTTTTCCCAGAGGTTTTAAATAATGTCAAAAATTTATTATTGGAGCCTCTCTCTTCCATCTTTGGTAAGTCACTAGACAGTGGACAATGTTCTAATAATTGAGGAGTTGCTTAGATTACTTCTACTTGTAAAGGATGTGAGAAGAATTGGCCAAGATAATACGATGCAGTTGATTTTACATATGTGGTAGGAAAAATTCTAAAGTATCTAATAAAGCAAGTTTTGCAAACTCATTTTGTGACATATGACATCATAAATGAAAATAGGCAAGCATTCATCTAGGCTAATTTTCTCTAGTATGTTATTTGTTATCTAGACGAGGAAAAATTTGTTTGTTTGTTTGTTTTGAAATTTCGGACAAAGCTACTCGAGGGCTATCTGTGCTAGCCGTTCCTAATTTTGCAGTGTAAGACTAGAGGGAAGGCAGCTAGTCATCACCACCCACCGCCAACTCTTGGGCTACTCTTTTACCAACGAAAAGTGGGATTGACCGTCACATTATACGCCCCCACGGCTGGGAGGACGAGCATGTTCAGCGCGACCCTCGGATTACGAGTTGCACGCCTTACGCACTTGGCCATGCCAGGCCCACGAGGAAAAACATGTGAATTTAATGTATTTAGATTAAAAAAAAAAAAGCTTTAGATGAGATAATGCACAAATATTTCCTAAGAAAACACATTTATAGGATTTTGGGGAAAAATAGTTTGTTGAGCTGTAGGGTTGTTTGACAAGAGAAAGCAAATAATATCGTATCCTTTTTACCAGCAGAGCGCCTCAGGGCTCAATGCGTAGGCCTTTGTTTTATTTCAGTTACATCAACGATAATGATAGAAACAAACTTAATTCTTAGTTTATTAATCTAAATTAATAAAGATGATTGATAATATTAATATTTTAGGTACTTCTAGATCGATTGAAGACATGGGGTATTATAGAATGATATGGATAATTTCGTAAGTCGAAGAGATATTTGGCAAATTACTTTTAATTATAGTAAATGCATGGTTAGCACAATTTAGATCACACCTTTGTCATAGACTTAAACCCATTCAGAAGCGTGACTGAAGAAAAAAATTTCGTCACAGTGGTAGACACGTCACACAAGTCATCTAAGTAAGGTTCTGTTGCTAGAATCAAAGCCAATAGAATTTAGTGTGTATTTATACAAACTCTTATTAAAAATAAAAAGAGGTAGTTAGTAATTATTCTCTCTATACGAATCACTAGTTAAGTCCCGCTTAAAACATTGTATTCAGTTTTGTCTCTTTATGTACAAAATGTTGACTTAATGGAAATGACTCAAAGAAGGACTACTTAGGTGATTCTGTGGGTAGAAGAGATATCTTACAGTGATAAGTTAAGTTTTATTGACTTATTTTCTCTTAAAAATAAAAGGATAACGGACAATTTATTCAAGTTTTCAAGAGTATACAACGGATCGATAGGATAGAGACCTCTGGTTTCTTTCTGGTATATGTTCTGAGGAGAATAGGAGGAGAGAACATAATTTTAAATTAGAAAAAAACAACAGGTTGAGGTCTAATTAACATGGTGCCATACAGGAATTTATGAATAAGTAAAAGTGGGTAAATCTTGAAGGTGCAAAAGATTCTATGCTGACTTTATGCCATGTCATAAATTTGTAACCTTGCAGAAAACACAGGAGTATTTATCCACCCCTGTACTGTAGACAATCACAAAAGGTATAAAAAAATTTCGTCTACCAACATGGAACTAAGTACTATTTTTAAATTCAATTTTGAAATAACTCTCGTATTTCTATAATTGAAAGTGCTAATAAAGAAAATAAAAACCACATATATAGATGGCACTGTGATAGTATTTTTGGCATGTGGCGTGCCTTAGACGTATGGTATGCGATGGAATATAGCGTGTAGGCCTATACTATACTCAATATGTGTTTGGTGAAGTATTCTGTTCTGACGTTTTTCTTTCTATTTTTTAAATATTTTCAGCACATATAGAAAATATTTTTAACAATATTACTTAAATGAACACTTCTTGTAGGATCTTTCGATATTCTCTTAAGAAATTCGTTTTCACAACCTCTCAACAGCCATATTGACTTGCTGTTTAAATATTGAAGGTCTCATGTGAATACGGAAATCGATTACAAAAATGTCTGTGATGCATCGAGTAGACGGAACACACGTCTTCCATGGGAGTTCTCTTTGATTTAAAAGACGTACTGGGACAGGAAGGGTGAAGTGGCAAGCTTCTTATCCGGTTAGTGTTGCTTCTGCTGAACTTCTATGGATATTATATTTATAGCAATAGTAAGATTTACATTACCTGTTAGGCTTAGAAAAAAATTAAAATTATTATTAACGTGTCGTTAATCATTTAAAATGGAAATTTCTAGTTTAATGCTGTTTTGTTGTACGACGGCCTTTTGTTTGTGACTGAAACTTTAACAATGTAAATTTTAATTTTTTTAAGACAATTCTAACTTCCAATTAGAATTAGCTTTAAGTAATGGCAGGTCAGTGTAATTTGTAAATTATCAAACATTGATTAATTTCATGTCAACAAATCATAAAAGTAAATCGAAATACATAACATCATATGTGATATTATTTAATCACTCTAAGTTCAAAATCTTAAGTAATTCAGATTTATGCTTCACAGTGTAACTACTGTAAGTTGTAACTTGATCTCTGTGGTAGTGCAGCATTCTGATCTCCAAAACATAAATCTTAGAAAAATTGTTACTGCTATATTACTACAGTAACAGGTTTGAAATGTAAACTGAGTAATGATAGTTATGCATACTGATACTATAGTTATTATAACACATTTTGCACCCTTAATTGTCATCTTGTATCTGGGTGTGTTTTAATGTTGATACAGTGATTGGCAATGGCACAATGCTCTTGACTGATTTAGATATACATATATTGAAGTGTAATATGTATTTTAATATATATTTACATGTCTAAAGTCCTCCAGAGTTAAATTTAAACTTTAGATTATATTTGTGTGCTTAATCTAACCCTAGTTATAAGCTTGGTGTATAAAATTAAGATTTATTGTATTTTTGCAACTCATTTGGAATTTACAATGTTTAACTGCTATATTGTAGTAGTTACAATGTAAATAAAAGGGTAAAAAGTTAGTTTATTTTTTATTTGAGCTACATTTTTGTAATATACATAATCAGTTAATAAAACTAGCATTATTATTAATGTTCTTGATCAGAAAGTGTAATAGCACTTTTGTTTTAGTTGATATACTCTCCCTCATTCACCATTTCTCTCTTTCTCTTTTTTTTTTTTTTATAGTCACAATGTTGTCTGAAGTTATTTGAGTTTGCATCCAGGAAAGCATAAAGTGTGAATTGCTTCTAAAAGGTTTTGGTAACTCGTAACTATTTGGCTTTCTATACAAATGAAACTGGAGTATTAAGCCGACAACAGTGTCAGCTTGAACTGTTTGTGATGCTGTTTATGTCAATTTGAAAGAGTTTAGCATTTGACAGAAATAAAGACTAAGGAAAAGGCAGAGCTGTTTCTTCCAATTCACTGTATGATATAATGGCAGGAAGTTTTGATCCTTATGATAAAAACAGGTAAGTTTAGGGCTATAAATGGAAGTAATTAAATTGTTGTCTTAGAAATTCAATTCTTGTTCCAAACTGTAGAGGAGAGGATTTGAGTATTGACATCAGAATTCTACTCATTAATATTAGTTTTATTGTGTGCAATAAAAATTCCCAATCTTCTAATAGTTTATTTAAAAAAAAACAACAAACTGAAAATAACTGTAGTAGTTCCATACTGTTATGGATATAGTGTAACTTTAAGATTGCTTATAAACATTTTAAATATGCTTTTATCTCTTATGAAAAGAAAAAATGCAGAGTTAAATGTTGATACATTGTGATGATACATGCGTTATGCTTGCTTTGTTACAAACAGTTTAGCTAAAATAAGAGTGTAATGATGGGCGTTTGAACTGGCCAATCTCTCATCAACAGAAATCTTTTAATCCAATCCAAGTACAGCACATCATACCTGTAATTTTCTACACAATTTTAAAAATACTAAACTGTGGGTAACAAAATTATTCACATTGATCTTGACCAAATAGTAATGAAAATTGCTTGTTCCCTTTTAAACTCCTGTTAAGTGCTATCCTCCATAGTGGCTCATTTGCTTTTTCAGAAAGATGAAACTGCCTTAATTTCCTTATAGTCCCATTAACTAGTTTTTCCCTGACCGCTCTGATGTGATTTTTTTTAGCTAATCCTTTGTGTGGTATTTTATTCAAGTTTGTTTAAAGAAGTTACATCTTTACCATACACGTACAAGGCATTTAAGGTCAATGGTTTTGAAAACTGTTGCCAATGGCACAAGTAGGCAAGAATGGTGACTTGTTCCTCATAGAGAGAATTCCAGACTATCACAGGTTAACAACCAGTAAATAGCCAGGTAGACAAAAACAAGTGGATTAAAGTGTTTTGCTCAAGAATGCAGCAGTATGATGGTGCTAGTCTTGAACTTATAACCAAAGACTACAAGTCAAAAATGCAAAGCTATGGAGCCATTTTTGAAGCTTTTAGTACATCAATATTACATTTTTCCCCTTTGTGCATCTAAGGAGCAAACTCCTAAAAAAAAAAAATTAATACGAGGTTTCCCTTTGGTAAATTCATGCAGGAATTGATAAATATTTGTGATGATGAGAAATCCACTTGAAGTAAAAATGTATCTCAAGATAGTTGGTATGGATATTTATATTAAACTTTTATTAAAATAAAGTAGAGAACAACATTTTGACCTTATGCCATCTTCAGGTTAACAAATATATGTATATATATATATATATATATAAATTACAGACTTTTGGCTGCCATTTCTGAAGTTATTGTTGACTGGGATAGACGGTTTTCATACAAGGAGAGGCTAAAATGTTTTTTAGTTTTGACAAACAAAGAGTTATGAAGATCTTTTGGGGGTGTTTAGATTGTATAGGGTATTGACAGCTATTTTTTATCATAAAAGATATATATATATATATATATAAAATATTAAAACTTTAAAGGTTTTAATACCCATAACAACTGTCTTTAGAATACAGGTTACTGTTTATTTAGGTGTATCTGAATTTCCAGAAAGCATTTGACAAGGTGCTACATAAAAGGCTTTCAAAAAGGTATTATCTCTATGGGTGTGGGGGTTAAAGTTAGCAAATTGGATAGAAAAGTGGTTAGGTGGAAGAAAGCAGAGGGTTGTTGCAAATGAAGATCAGTCAAGCTTGATTAACATTGCAAATGTGGTACTGCAGTGCTCACTCTTAGGACAGTTACTCATTTACGTCAATGGCAAAGATGAAGGAATAGTCAATAACCAGTAACTTATATTTGTAAATTATATTAAGGTCATGGGTTTTACTAGCTGTGAAGAGGATGCTGCTGATTTACTAAAGGATTTAGATAATTTATTGAGTTGGGCAAATGAATGGCAGATGGGTTTTGATTATAATACATGCAAGATAATATAGATGAGTTATCATAATTTAATTATAAATATAACTTGAATGAAAATTATTTTAATGGTGCTATGAAGGAGAGGTATCTTAATCAATCAGTATCTAAAGCTATCCAAGCAGTGTGCTGTTGTTAGTGGCAAGATAAATAAGATTTTAGGTTGTATTTACAGAAATATTTAATATAACTATAAAGATGTTGTAATTTCATTGTGCAGATAACTGGTTAGTCCACATTTGTAATATTGTGTTCAGTCTTGGACTACTTAGCGTGGGAAAGATACTGAATTTTTGGAAAGGTTTGGAGAAGGGTTACTAGAATGTTGACTGGGATGGAGAGATATTCATACAAGGAGAGGCTGAAATCTCCTAAATTGTTTTCTCTTGACAAAAGAAGGGTTAAGAGGATCTGCTTGAGGTGTTTAGATTGTAAAGGATATTGATGAAGCCAATGTATCTTTTTTGTAGGACTAGGGGACATGAATATAAATTTTAGGAGAGTAGGAGTCATCTTCAGCTAAGACAGTTTCATTTTCTAACAGGGTTGTTGACTTTTGGAATGGGTTGTCTTCAGATGTTGCATAGGCACTAAATTTTAATGAGTTTTAAGAAAATCTTTGATTAGTATTTGAAAGAGAAGAGCCTGCTTTAAGGTTGTTGTTTTTTTTTTTTAAATTATTTTAATTTAGTTTAGAGTGTAGAACAACTGAGTTGGCCCAGTTGGTCACTTGTTCCTAAATGTTTGGTTAACGTTGAAGTCTAGTTCAAGGGTTACTGATAAGGGGTAGAATTCTCTGAAACTAATATAACCTAGTTACACATACTAATCATAGAGGAGATTGAACTGGACTTCCCTGGCACTTAGACCTGGAGATAAAACAATTTTTTCAAATACTAGGTTTATTTATAATGTTTGTTATTATGTGGTTATATAATGTGAACAACTGAATAGTGGCCAATGATTCTTTTTCTTCATTTCATCTATCTAGTGTGTAGGTTTATCTCACAATGACTACAAAGCACATTAACACCAATAGTGATACTTTCCATTATGATATAGCCCCAGCTTATCTCTCTTTGATTGTGTTCAGGGTTATTGATGAGGAGTGGAATTTTTCGAAGTTTGTATAACCTAATAACACACGTTGATCAAAGCGTAGGTTAAACTGGAGCTCCTTAAACTTAGACTTTGAGATTAAATAGGTTTATGAAATACTAAGTTTATTTGTAAGTGTTGTAATTCCCTTTTTTAAGTATTATTATTGCTATTGAACTTTCTGATTTTTAGAGGTTTGTAATGTTGTATTTTTGTCTTTTATAGACAGGGATTTAGAGAAATTACTTTCTGATGTGTGCTTGTTAGAATAATTAAAAGTTGTTAGAGAGATGTTGCATTGGTTCATAAAAAGTAATAGCCAAAAAACTGCCTACCTCAGAAATCTTAACAGCTTCCAAAACCCTGAGCTAACTAGAAGTCAACATTTGAACAATGTGTAACTTGTTAGATATAAATCAATTCAACATCTGCTTGTTTCCTAGAGATCACATTTGAACAAATTCATGAATAAATTAAAATGACTAATTACTTCTTTGTCCATGTAAATTAAAGGAAGATATACAACTATCTAATTAATAGTTAGTGTTTTTTTATTGAAAACACTGTACTAAAAGATTTATGAAATTGATTAAAGGACAAAACTAATGGGTTTAAAGGAATATTGTGCCATTTAAAAATTATTCTGTTAAAATTGAAACAAAAAAATTAATATTTTAATTTTAAACACCCAGTTTGTTGGTATAAAAAATTAAAGAAAAACAGAATAAGTCACATGCGTCTTCAGTTTATGTTTAATAACACACTTCTAAACTCATTACTAAGCTGGTCAAATCTCTTGAAATATTATTGAGATTACAACTGAAAATATTGTTAGAAGTGACTGTAACTACTTTATGAAACAATGTATTATAATTTGTATAATTATAAATTTAATTGGTTATACTCATTATCAGGTTGATTTACAGTTTTACTCTGATCAGAAATTAATATTAATTTTAATTTGTATTCCTTAACCTTTTTGTTACATAATCAGATAATTCATAGTAAAGCTGTCTAAACTTCTAACAACTTTCATCGTTGCCCAAAGCAAGTTTCCTTCTAATTCTGTACAACGAAGAGAAAAGTACAAAACTATAGCTAAGTCTTTCCTTGAAGCTTAAATGACATAAATAGAATTATTCTTGTAACCAGTCTCACTACTATACAAAACACATTTGACATTCATCCTGTTGTTAGGAGACCAAAACTGCACATTACTGGAAGTTAGGCCTCATCATTTTATTTCAGTTCCAAGGATATTAAGGGGTTATTTAGTCTATATATGCTATCTGATCAAATTTTATTAGATTAATATTTATTTGTGTATAAAATTATTTTATATTGCAACTGTGTGTCCAATAAGAGGTGAATAATTAGTGAAATTTGCTAATTGATTTATCATAAAATTACTGAAAAAATGCTAAACTGAAAATTTTATAATTGGGTTTCAATACCTGTAGTGGGTATAACTCAATTAAACCAATGTGTAGTTTTGTGCTTTTTTTATTTTCATATCAGTTATATTAATCAGAGGAATAATTGAAACCAGTAATCACTAATTTTGATTAGTTGATTATTTTTGTGTCAGAAATCCATTTAATCATGATGTTTTTGCTGATTTTGTTTAAATGACATTAATAGGTAATTGGTTATATCATGTAATTGAGTTAATCACTCAGTTAAATAGCTGGTACAGTGTGTTAATAAATTTAATCCAGAAATTTTTAATATGCTGTCAAATTTTGTGAAAACTTTTTAGTGTAAAACAAAGTGCTAATAACAAAATTTAGTGTAAAAAAACAGGTTTTTATAAATTGTAAAAGAATACAAGCAGTATTCCAACATGTATACTAATGCACTAATCTCACTTTCACAACAAGGTATTTGGTATTTGTGTGTGGTGTTACTTTATGCTTTTAAAGTTTTATAAGTTGATTTATCATGTAATTAAAATAGTTTTGTATGCTCTCACTGAAAATTAATGTAGCAAAAATTGCACACTTAGTAATCTTGGATGTGTGCTATCTCATCCCAAGTTTAAAGACAGATGTTGGAGATGTTACAGCTTATTTCATTTAAATTATATGTGGAGATTGAATATTATACCCCAAAGCAGGATAGTCATTAAGGATAGCTGAGTGATTAGAGCTCTGGAACATAATTCCCAGGATAATTATGTAAATTAAAGTGATTATTTGGTACCATTTCCTCTATTTTCTGGCTTCTTTTTAGACAACTTCTTGAATAGAAATGACAGGTAATAAAAGCTCAACTTTATGTTATTTATTGAATTTTTTATCAGTAGCAATACAAATGTATTTTGTTGCATCTAGGTGATCAGAGATTGGGCATTAAGTGTATACTACTGACTATGCATCAGAAAGACATTTAGTCATTGCAATGTATGCTACATTTTTCTCACTTCCTCAAAGTTCAAATAATACAAGTAGCTGAGATCTTTAAAGTTTTGAAAAATGTAGAAAGTGATCTATAAAACCAAAATAGCTTGTTAGATGACTTGTAATTAGCCAGAGCATGCATGTGTTTTATCTGGCATGCAGTGAAAACTTTGACCACTGAAAATGAGCCAGATGCATCTGTAACTTGTTTGTCCAACATACGTGTGTAAATATGTATGTGAATAAGTAGTAACACTAGAAAATTATACTTCATTAGTTATACTTTGTCAGGTTAATTTTTAGTTTCACCATAAGTACATAGCTTGCTCTGCTCGTAAGGTGGCGTGGCATGGCCAGGTGGTTATGGCGCTTGATTAATGATCTGAGTCATGGGTTTTAATCCCTGCCCCACCAAATGTGCTTGCCCTTTCAGCCATGGTGGCTCCATAATGTAACTGTCAATCTCATTATTTGTTGGTAAAAGAGTAGCCCAAGAACTATTGGTAAGTGTTGATTACCAGCTGATCTTTCATTGTTAATTTAGTTATAGCAAACACAGATAGTCTTCATTTAGTTTTGCATGGAATCCAAGACACAATCATAAGTTGGTATTAATAGGATTTGACATTAATAATACTTTGTAGCCTTATATAATACTATATTGCTGTATTAGCATTGTTTTATAATTAATAATTTTATGCTTTAGAGTTAATTTCTAGTATGAAGAAATTCTTTTTTTGTAATAAATTTTCTAATACAAATTAGAGAAAAGTATTGAACACAATAAGTCTATATAAGTCTTAACATGTTAGAACTATCTGTAACAAATGCACATATATTTACAGAGGGTTGTTCACAATATCTGATAATATTTATATTCAGTTCCCTTGCCTCATCCCTAAGACTATAAGGATTAAAAGCCTTGAATTTCTTATTGCAATTCAGTCAGAGTGTGATTTGTGAGCACAAATAACACCTAAAATTGATCATTTAATAGAGGGCTACATCGTAGGAGTCTTTTGACATGAAATTCTATATCTGTGGTTTTTAACCATCTCTGTAAAGGTGAGGAATTTGGGAATTATCATACTGAAAAATATTGCTTATTAAAGGTTTGTCTTTTTTTACAGTTTTAGGTTTTGATGTCACAAGTGAATTCAGTCTTTTAAGAGCTTTCATCATTGTCAATTAATTGTTTTGTTGGAACTGTACTTTATTTTGTATAAAATATGCAAAGATACAAAACTTTATAACCCAGATGCCTTAAAAAGGTGGATCTTTTTTCTCATGGACAAAGTGGGAATGACCAGATAAGGCAAAGTTCGAGATAAAGTGAAGTTGCAAGTGCATCGTGCAGAACATTGTGACAACCTGGAAGTGTTCAAAATAGCTTTCAATATGTCATTGTAGGTGTGATTAATTTATGGGAAAATGTGACTGGAAGCCAGAATGTTAGATATTAAGGGGGTTATAGATATTTTTAAAGAAAAATGGTTAAGAGATTGTACAATCTATGTTGAAAAAGTAAAATAAAGGTGAAGTATGAAAATTGGTTTAAACAAAATGTTAGACAGATACATGTAAGAACATGGAATACTAATATTAAAAAGATAGAAACTAAAAGTTATCATAAAAACATAAAGTAAGAATACAGAATTCACACTAGAAAAAAAATCTGACGGAGAACTGACCAATAACTGTAAATCACTTATTCCAGGATCTAGATTTATTTTGCAATGCTGGACAGTATTCAAAGTAGCACTTCAATCAGTTTCTGTTATGTTTCTATTAGCTTTAGTTTTTTAGTACAAGTATGAACATAAATGTGTATTGTAAAAGCAATAGTGATTTGGATCATCATAAATTACAAATTAACCTCCTGAACAAATTTTCAACACATAAGTAAATTATAGCAACAGTAGTTTTTATTTGTTTCAATGTTAATAATCCAAGCTTTAGATGGAATACTGTCATTATATTTTTCTCTGTACCTTTTTCATTATCTCTGTTTATCTTGCATTAAGATCTGTGTGAATAGAGTGATCTAAACATGACTTGTTAAAGGCTTTATGCAAGTAATAACATCTTTGTTCCTGGAGCAGAAAGATTCTATAAATAGATCAAAGCATCTTATTAACCCATTTTCTTCACAGATACAGTCAGTAAAAAATTGCAGCCTCTATAGTTTTTTTTCTAAGATTACATGTAGGTTTTTACTAACTCCCTGTCATTGAACTTTTAATTTTGAAACTTCAGAAATCATCTTCTAAGTCCCAGTTATTTATGGAACTTCTTTACTTCATTCTGTAAAACTTCACAGTAGTATTGTATTACATTTTAAAACATTAACAAAGTACGAAACTTGTTGCAATTTTATTAACTATTTATTAAAATAATAAATGACACAATATCCTGAAATGTATTTTTTGTTACAAATTTGCAACATTTACCAAATTATATATTATATAATGTGTAAATTAATATACACATCTCTGTTTTCCTCTAAGAAGCCTGTTTTTTATTTATATAATTTTGAACATTGCCACTGAAACCACAAGATTGTGTTTCCAAATGAACTGAGGAATATTACTTTTTTCAAAAGAAGTTGTATGACATCCACAGTGTTATGGTCATGGTTCATTGTGGAGCACATTTATACATTAGAAATATTTTGTTTTTGTATTGTTTTAAGAAGTCCAAATATAAATATATACACACACACACAGTTCATGTGTTCTCTTGTTATATTTTGGTTTATACAAATCTTAACTTTATTCATGCTCTAGCTGGTTTGTTGGTCCTATGACGAGACAAGAGGCTACAGATCTTTTGATGGCAGAAAATGAGGCAGGAATTTTTATAGTAAGAAACAGTAGTACTATACAGGGAGATCTGGTACTGTGTGTCAGGTCAGTATTGGTAACTGTAGATGTATATTCTGGTGAGACTTGATGCTTTTTCCTTATGAAAAAAATATTGTAGAAATTAATATAAAGATCTTAATCATAATCTGTTTTTAAATGTACACTACTTCAAGTTTGTGGATACTTACAAGTATACCTATGTTTTGTGTTTGGTAAGTTGTATCTGATGAACCCACAATTGGAGCTTTGTGAGTAATGTCCTTCATTTTACCTTCCGTACCTCGTTTCATGAAGTTTTATTGTTTATAATGTTTAAATTAAATTTGAATAATTGTGTAAATTAATATTTGAACTTAAGCAAAATTTCTTACATTGTTAGTACATGGATTTAGGATTAACCTAGCTTTCCTAAAGTGGCCAAACTTTGTAAGATATTATTGGGATTATGGCTAAAAATATTGCTACCACTAAGAAAAGAGTGTTTGTTACAATGTTCAGTTGATTTGGCCAATGTACAACAGATACGAAGTCAGGGTGCACGTCTCCAAATAAGAACAGTGGAATGTACCTTAATATATGTGAAGGGATGAATAGGTGCAGTACATGCGAGGCATAGTATAGTCCCAAAATAATGTCATTAAATTACTGTAGCTCAGTTTTGCACAATGTTTGTAATGCCTGTATAGAAGTTACTTATTTTAATATGTTAATTGTATGTAAATTCAGAACTTGAATTTTTGCAAAATTATATACATAATTAAATTAAAAAGGCTAGTTTCATTGCTTTTTTGTTGTTGTTTAATTACTTTAAAACTGTAAAAGTATCTGTAGGACCTCAGTGCTGTGTTTACATGCTTGTGTACATTACATTTACATATAAGGTTAGGAATCAATGTGCAGTGGGTGAAGTTGAACTTAACTTTTTGATACTTGTATGCATAAAGCAGTAAGGTTGCTGTTGCATTCAAAATGAATTACACATTCATAATTTATACATATTCAGCAGGGCAACAGTATCTGACTTTGTTTTAGTTTACTTGGTCACATCATAAATAGAAATCATGCATTTAAATCTCGGATGATCTTTCTTCATTATAAAAACATGAAAGAATTTTTTTGTATTGAAGGAAATGGATTTTTCTGGGATGTTACTTTTGTTAAAAACATAAATTCACCTTTCTGTAAATAATGGTAATAAATGCTACTGTAAAAATGTCAACTATTACATAATTGTGTAGAGATAAAAGTACTTTTAAAATGAAATTGTGCTGTTAAAATTTTTGACATCTTCTACTTCTTTTAGAGAGGACAACAAAGTCAGTCATTACATAATAAATAAAATACAGCAAGGAGACCAGACAAGATTCAGGATTGGTGATCAGATGTTTCCTGATATCCCTTCTCTACTAAACTTCTATAAACTTCATTACCTGGATACTACACCACTTATACGACCAGTAAGTAAATGTGCGAGTTGGGCCATTTTGGTAATTCTTGAAGAATTAAGTATAATGGAAACAGTTGATTTTTTTTCTTAATATGTATATATCTCTATATATTTTTTTCTATTATAGAAACAAAGAAACTAATATTTACATTTTTATAAAAATTGTTATTGAAGTAGGTTTTTTAAATGAGATTAGGTCCCTTGTCCTAATATCTGAAAATACACACTACTTCAGAAACTGGTTTTATGTTTAGATGTGCATTATTGTGAATTAAAGTTGAATTATTATTTAAAATGAGAATACAAATGGAACAAGTGAAAAACTGGAATATTTTATTATCATAACAGATTATTAAACCAATGGTATCTAAAAGTACAAATGGAAGACTGAGAAACATTTTTGATTTAAACTCTTCAACAAATTTTTCTATCGTGACTAAATAATTTTAGTGTGTGGTATTCTAAGGTAAGACATTGGCTATCAAGACTGTAGTAGTCTGTGTTATTGAGCAGTGTGTAAAAATGTTGATGAAAAGAAACAAAGACTGAACAGTATGTTTCATTATTGAATAGAATCACTTTTTTAACAAGATTAAAAATGTGGCAAATGGGAAGTGACCTACTTCTGATGATTAATTTTGTATTTAGTCAAATCTATTAGAATTTTATAGAATACATCATAATCCAATTTACTTTTCAGGTCTGAGCTAGAGTATAGAGAAAGTAGAATTTCACTTTTGCATTGTTCTAATTGCTTTTTTCTAGTTGCTATGACAGTTGGGAATCTCCAATTTGCACAGACAGTATGTTATTGTAATCACTAATGCATTGTGTGTGTCTTACATTCATGTCAGTAACATGTTATATTTTGGAATTCTCCTATTACACTATTTGAATTTTTTTTTATCTACTTGTGAACAACCCTGAAGAATTTTATTATTCTTGGGGGGAAATTTGCAGGACTTCGAAATTATATAAAAATATTTGTAAAATGCACATACTATGATTTATTGAATAACGTATTTTCTGATCATTCTACTGGATTCATTGAAGTTATTATGAGGCACACAGAGATAATTATGATTAATTTATATACAGTTTTACTTTATTTGAAGCTGAATTGTAAGTACAGAAAATCATTTACTCACAGTCTTAATCAGTAAATCCATATGATTTTGCCATTCGTGTCCATAGGTGTCTTAAGGATATTTCCATTGTGGCTGTTTATGAAATTGGTTATACATGTACAGCTAAGTAAATTTTCAGACTGTAGCTGTCTAGTATTTGGGCCATAACTAGATTCATGTTATTTTTCTCTGACTATCAAAGTGCAGTCGAGGTTAGCTTCATCATCATGATGGATTCCCACCACTGCTCCTGTGATGCCTATTATGCAATTAAAACACTTAAGAATTTTAATAGAAATTAAAATCAGACAGTAAGTAGAGGTCAATTTTACTTAATTGTATAATGATACACAAGTTTTTAAACTGACTGAAACTGCTACTTTACTAATACATATGCTTTGAGCAGTGTAAGTGTTTTTCTTAATTTTAGCATTTAGTAATTTTAATAAAATTGACTGGTTATACCTTGTTCAATAACTTATTGCCCTGGGCTGGTTACAGAAATTAACTTGATATTTAATCATTATTTTGGCATAATTAGCTTGGTGCTCATCATTACAAATTTGAATAAACATTCTTCAATTGGTTTTGTCCTTTTATGCATTTGAGAGTCCAGTATTTTTTTGAAAAATAATGAGACATGCCCTAATGAGTAATGTTAACTTGATCCTAATTGGCTTTGTCTTGTCATAAGAATAGCTTACACTGTACTGATGTTTCTGTTTTTTGCTAAACATGAAATCTGCTTGAAAAGTTACTTTAAAATATCAATTCATGATTGGGTTTGAATATGACATGTTTATTTTACAGGCTGAGAGAAAAGTCGAGAAAGTTCGAGCCAAGTATGACTTCACAGGAAGTGTAAGTAAGATGTGTCTGTTTTACTTGTTTTTACTGGATAGTTGAACTAAATTGACTCAACCAATAACAGTTTTAGGAATTGTTTTACATTTGTTAAAAACATGAATTGTTGCATATGAAAGAAGTTGCTCTCAGGCTTACACCTGTTTATATTGTGTATAATTTAAAAAGTAACTGCTGTCTTTTTTGTTTTAAAATTTTGTATAACAATAGGGAGATGCAGATGACCTACCTTTCAAAAAAGGAGAAATATTAACAATTATCACTAAAGATGAAGAACAGTGGTGGACAGCAAGAAACTCTGTGGGATTAACGGGATCGATTCCAGTACCTTATGTAGAAAAAGTAAGTTACTGTTATTTTTAATTACTATTAATGTAAGTAAAACAACCCATGCCATCAGAATTTTTCTTTATTGGATCTTTTTTTTATTATTATTATAGTTGCTTCAGGACCTATTGATAGCCTACAAATTTGTCAAGCTAGTTGAAACTAAATTGGAACACTATACTCATTTAACTCAGCATGGACTTGGTCCCTAGAACTGATCTCATAACCATCTTGTGCTTGTTATAGTTTTCAATCTATTACTTTTAAATTATTAAGCACATGTTTATGAAAATTGGCAGATTATCAGTAAAGATTACAAGGCTTTCATATTCAAAATATTAGGGTTTTTTATTCAGCCTAAAGCAGTGTTTTTCATATGACTTTTTCTGTTTTTGCAAATTGCCATTCCAACATTGATTTTAAGATTAAAAATACTTTTAGACATCAGAAAATTTTCTAATTTCATGTGTGAAATAAATTCTTTTATAAATTTTATAAATAGTTTTATAAAACATTTGTTAAGAAAAAAAGTTATTTTTAATAATAAATCTCTTCGTAACAACTATATAAAATTTGGAAATTAATATAAATCATGAATTTTTTGTTGTAGAAATACTAGAGATTCTAAATGAAAACATAAATGTTCAGACTAAATAGCTTAAATTTCCAGACTATACAGTTGTATAGATTTATTATTTTGACCCTTCAGAACTTACAATAATGCAAAAAGCATGCACTCATGTTGCCATATCCAATAATATAAAACTGACCTTTGTATTTTACAAAGCAACCAATCTTTGCTCTGTTTTATTGGACTAGTATTTGGTAAAATACACTCATATTTCAATTATTATAGTGCATGTGTATTTAAAAAGTTACTATTTACAAAGAAGTTGTTAAACTTATTTTACTTAAAACACAAAACAGTAAATAAAGCACATGATTATCTCTCCTTGTTAAACCTACTTATCTCCCAAATTGAAGGATTTCCTCTGTCAAAATGCTGAAAATATAGTTTTCTTCTGTGATTTGTACAAAGTGTAAAAATTATGAGGAACTGTATTTGAACAAAGAAATATTAGTTTTTTTACAGTTTGCACCTCAGTATAGATTCCTGTACGTGGTAAGGGGACCTCCCACAGAAGGTTCTATTCTTTCGGTTTACCTCCTCTGGGATCTAAACATCCACCCACGTGTTTGCTGTGCATGGCAACCCGTGAAGGGGAGGAGAGGATCCCGATGGTTGAGGGGTCCAACCTTCCACACCACTTTGGCCTTGAATTCCTGTGGATCAATTGGTTGGTTCACTCTGGCTAGGATCAACCAAGTACCAGTGTTGGATGTTTTCAACAGATGTTGTGAACATTGTATCTGATGCTGGTGTTTGGGTATAGTGCTCACAAAACCTTGACATTGCTGCAGTGTCCTTGTTTGACATTGTAATGCATCCCCTTGTAGGGCTTCATGGTGGGTGGGATCAGTGGGGACCAAAATATTCCTTTTTTTATTATGGATCCTCCAAATAAAAACTTAAATAAAATAGTGAAAAAACAGTCCATAGGTAAACGACCACATCTTGAAGATTCTGAGCACCAATCTTCAACATCTGTAACACCTGTTGTACCTCATTTTCTTATCCTACATTTTCTTTCAGACAAACCTTTGGGGTAAATGTCTCCCTTTTTCCTTCAGAAAGAACTAGAGGGAGTTGCTGGCTCTTCAAAGTCAGTAAAGAAACTTCAGTCTGGTAACATATTGGTTGAAACACCCACATCTCAACACAGTGAACTCTTTTTGCATTCAAAGGCAATTGGGGATATACCTATTGAGGTTACCCCTCATGCTACCTTGAATTCATCACGAGGAGTTACTGTTGAGAGGGATTTGAAGAGCATCCCCGAGTCGGAGATTCTAACTAGTTTCTCCACCCAAGGAGTTTCTGCAGTGAGGCGTATCTCCACTCGCAAAGATGGAATTATGATGCCAACCAGTGTCCTCATTCTCACATTTACATCACCACGTTCACCTGCCACTATCAAGGCAGGTTATCTTAATTGCAGAGTATGGCCATACATTACAAATCCCCTCTGATGTTTCCAGTGTCAGCGGTTTGGTCACTCGAAGATGTCATGTTGTGGTTCTTTGACGTGTGATTGTTGCGGTGGCAAGGACCATGATGCCTACGAGTGTAAAGCGGATTCTCATTGCATCAGTTGCAATGGTTCTCACCCATCCTACTTTCATTCTTGCCCTAAATAGTTGAAAGAAAACAGTGTTTGAAAACGATTCACAACATTACTTATCCTGAGGCTTGAAAATTGCTGTCCACCACCTTGTCTCGGACATTTGCTACTGCACTTCATTCCACAACTACAGTGGAAGTGCAGACAGATCTCTCTGTTCCTCCAAAAGAATCATTCTCCAAACAATCGAAAAGTCTTTTGACCTTCATGGTTAAAAAAGTTGATGAATCAACTGCAACAACCATCTCTATCCCTTACATACATACTAACAAACCCCCAGATCCACATCCTTTGGTTCCAGGTACAAGCATTTCCTCGGATACATCTTCTTCTCCCACCCGAAGATGCAACACAATCATTTGTTCATGTCCTCAGTCACTGGAATCCCTATCCAACAGCAAAGACCTGCCCAATCGACTCAGGGCAGGATCCATGGAGATCGATAGACCTCCCTCGAATAAGGACAGTAAGGAAAAAAAGACATGGCTGTAAACAGAAGGGTTTTCCACGCAATTAGCCTACACGTAAATAAAATTGGCTACCCTTGTACAATGGAACTGTCGAGGTTTATTTTCTAATATGGATGACATCAAAACATTAATTGCTTCCTGACATCCTGTATGTCTTTTCGTACAGGAAACATTTCTGAAACCTGCCGTTACAGTCACCTTTCGGCAGTTTCCTTTGTACAGAAGTGACAGTCTGTGTGATGGACGAGTGCATGGAGGGGTGGCACTGTTGGTTGACCAGCATGTGCCCACCTTGTCTCTGCCACTCGACACACACTTGGAGGCCATAGCCATCTGTGTTTCCTTGGGTCATACCATCACTGTTTGTCCTCTCTACCTGTCACCTGGAGAGACCTACGATCAGAGAGACATTGATGCTCTCATTGAAGAGTTTCCATCTCCCTTGATAATCCTGGGGGAATTTAATGGACATCATCCCATCTGGGGAAGTGCTGATATTGATAGGAGGGGTTATTCTGTAGAGCATGTGCTCTCTGATCACAATCTTTCTCATTTCAATACTGGTTCTTCTACTTATTTCCATGCACCTAGTCAGTCGTTTACTTCCATTGATCTTTCAATTTGCTCCTCTTCATTATTCTCCCATTTTTCATCGAGGGTTGACAATAATCTATGAGGCAGTGATAATTTTCCTATAATTTTAAGAGAGACCGGCCATGGTCGATGCCACCCGACCCATGTGCCATGCTTTCCACTATATCCTTGTCCATGGTGGAATCCTGCCTGTCACATGGCACGGAAGGCTCAAAAAACGGGCCTGGGATACTTTCCAAAGATATCCCACACTCTCAAACCACATCGCTTTCCAGCGGGCTCGTGCACATGCTCAGTGGGTAAGACGTCAAAGCCAGAAAGAATATTGGATTAAGTTCACAACCAGCATATCTTCTACCACCAGTTCCAAAGTCACATGAGACAAGATTCAAAAGGTCAGTGGGCAATATAATTTTGTCCCCCTTTCGATTTTGCTCTTTGATGGTCAGAAAGTAGCTGATACCTGGAGCATCTCCAAAACTCCAGTTGTAAGCTTTTGCTGGGTATCTAGCACTTCTTAGCCATCAAGACTTGGGCAGAGTGATCCCCTCTTTCCTTTTGAGCTGATTGTCTCTATGACTATAATTATCCCTTTACACTGGTGGAACTCAAATTAGCCCATCATTGGTCTGGCAGTACATCGGTTAGACCTGATGATGTACACTATGGCATGCTGCTCTATCTTATCTCCTGCTTTTCTTGCTATTCTTCTGATTGTATTTTAGTGGATCTGACAGGAGAATGTTTTTCCTGATGCCTGGGTATTGTCCAGCCTTTCTCTAAGTTTGGGGAGGATTCCAAGATTCCTTCAAACTACCATCCAATTGCCTTGACGAGCTGTCTCTATAAGACCTTAGAGAGGATACTTAATGCTCATCTTCTTTGGTTCCTTGAATCAAACAATTTCCTCTAGCCCATAATAGCATGTGTTCCAATGACAGCACTCCACCATGGACCACCTGATTTGACTTGAAATGTCAAATCAGAGAAGCCTTTCTCAAATTACATCGTGTATCAATATTCTTTGACATTGAGAAGGTTTATGATACAACATGGAGGTACGGCATTTTGCGAGACCTCCATATATGTAGGTTACATAGCCATTTGCCCATTTTTATTACAAATTTTTAATGGACAGGAGAATCCAAGTTCATGTGGGATAGACACTTTCCCGTTCTTTTCTACAGGAACTTGGAGTCCTTCCTGTGTTTTGAGTGTCACACTTTTAAGTATAAAAATTAATGCCATCACTGAATAATTCCCTCTCACTGTTGCAAACAGGCTCTATGTCGACAACTTTCACATCTCATGTCAGTCATCGAACATGAGGTATATTGAGTGGCAGCTATAGACTGCCCTCAATCGTTTACTGAAGTGGACCACAGCAAACGGCTTTAACTTCTCTTTTTCTAAAACCATTTTCATGCACTTTAACCCCCAACGGGGTATTTACTCTGACCCTGAACTCCGTATCAGTGTAATTGTGCTGCTGTGGTCCCTGAGACAAAGTTCTTGGGGCTTATCTTTGATTGTAAGCTGACCTTTATACCACACATGAAGCAGCTATGGGTCAAATGTACAAGAGCACTGAACATCCTCCATATCCTCTCTTCTACCACTTGGGGAGTGGATCAGTGTTTTATGCTAAAGGTATATCGTGCTCTTCTTTGATTGACACTTGACTATGGATCACTGGTCTGTGGCTCTGCCAAGACCTCAACCTTAAAGATGCTGCACCCCATTCATCATCAAGGACTTCAGCTCTGCACTGGGACATTCTGCACTTTCCCAATTCAGAGCTTATACATAGTCTCATGAACATTCATTGCACCTCCGTCGTTTGCAACTGTCTTTATTATATGCTTTGAAACTTCGTTCCTTACCAAAGCATCCAACCTGGGGTTGTGTTTTCCTTCCTCGGTGGGCCAAAGTTTTTCATAACAGACAGTCTTCCATTGCTCTTTTTGGCCTTTGTATCCACTGGTCAGCCCATCCCACCATGGCTTTTTACATTCCCCAATTGTGACCTATCTTTAAGTTATCTGAGAAAAGTAGACACTCCTGATTGGAAATGCTATGTGCTGAACATCTTTCGAACCATCCTTCCATTCCTATTTATACAGATGGTACAAAATCAGGTGACTGTTAGAGCTCTGCTATGGTTTGTTGTGGTTCCATGGTTGTGTGCAGAATCCCCTCTACAGCTTCTGTGTTCACTGCTGAACTGTACACTATTTCTCTTGTCCTGGATTACATAGAATCTAAGCATTACTCAAACTGCACTATTTGTACTGACTCACTTTGTTCTCTACTGGCCCTGTAAATGTTTCATGTTGGTTCACACCCTGTTCTTGCCAATATTCAAAACTAACTGGCCCATTTCTCTTTAACATCTACTTCTATCCAGTTTTTCTAGAAACTGTGCCATGTTGGTATTCACGGGAACAAGCTCGCTGACACTGCAGCTAAGTCTATCTGCTCTGGCACTATCACCTCTGTACCTGTTCCATACATGAACTATGGTCCTGTATTCAAGGCTCAGCTCCATGCCAGCTGGCAGTCAACTTCGAGTGAGCAACGCGAAAACAAACTTTTCCAAATAAAACCCTATATTGGACTTTGGCTGTCTAGCTTCTGTAAGGATCGGAAAGAGGAAATTGTTCTAACTACACCTTTCATTGGTCACAGTTTTTAACTCATTGTTTTCTTTTATATGGAACTGATGCACCTGTGTGTAGTTTGTGTAACACTCAGATCACAATAAGCCACATTTTACTTTCTTGCCATCGTTACGACTCTCAACAACTGCACCATTTTAAACATGTTTTGTCCTAAGGTTTGTCCGTAATTGGTGAGGGTGACACTGTTCATCTTGGTAATGTTTTTATTTTTGTAAAGGCCATTAATCTTGTTAATGCCATATAAGTGTTTTTTAATTTATACATTACACCTTTTTTAATGTGGCTTTTTTTTTAAAAATCACAGTTCCTCTAGTTTGATTTCAAATTAGAAACTAGCCATAACATTAAATAACTCAAAACCAGGACTGGAAAGGCCAACTTCAGCTGACAAACACACTGCTGTTTGAACTACCCATTAGTCATCCTGGCAAGTTATTATTATAATTTTGCTCCACGTCTTTTAAACCTTTTTTATTACTTTACTTTTTTGAAAATGGCCATAATGTCAAATAACTCAGAACCAGGACTGGAAAGGCCAACTTCAGGTGACTAACGGTGGTTTTTGTACTTACCTGTTAATCTTTCTGGCGGGTTATGATAATTACAGTTACGCTACAGAAAGTATTTTACAACTTAAATTACTGTAGTTTTTCTCTTGTCATTGTAGACTAGATGCTATTTTTTATGCTATTTATTTATTTATTTTTTAACTTCATTTTCTTTTACCTTAATTTTCTTTTATAAATTTTAGTAAATTTACTTTTAACTTTTTACAGGATGTTTGGCGCAGATAGCCTGTGTGCTTTGTGCAATAAAACACTAAATCAACCAACCAATTATTGCAGCTTGTCGTTATGTTATATTTGTCATCCTTGACTCTTTAAGAGAACTATTTGTACTTATGTCATATGGGTGTGATAAAGCTTCTTAAACATTTATTATATGGTGAAATTAGCTTCAAGACATACAGTTTAAACACAGAATCCTGACAAAATGTTAATAAAACTAAGAGGCTATAAAAAATGAGTTAACTGCATATGGTTTCTTTTTCACTTTCTTTGAAATCAGGGATATGTAAAAAAATATTTTGAATCTGTCCTTTTTTCTTCCATAGGTCACTCCTTCATAAGCATTTTATTCAATACCAGAACTTATCTATTGAGGTAGCCAATGAGAGACAAAAGATTCTATGTAACACTATTTATGTATGCAATATGTTTTAATGTGTCAGTTTAAGCAGAAAAGCCAGTAAAATATTAAAAAAACAATACGGCCTGAAAAGGAATGGAAAGAAAAAAGCAACATCTGCTGTTGACTTGTTTTTGTAACCTTGAGACAGTTTATTGAAAATTCCTCTTTTCATTTAATTAAACTGATGACATTTTTTTTTGGAACAGTTGAACACATTTCAAATTTTTTCAGTATGATGAAAACCAGGTTGATGGACAAAACTGTCGAAGTTCATCACCATCTACAGCTCAGTCAGGATCTAGTCAGTTATCACCAAACACTCGCTCCTCATGTGAACGCAACAGATATAACACACCTAATATTCAGGTAAAATCTAGAGTTGTCACTTACTTTTTACCCACTTAAGATTTGTTACTGATTCATGGTCATGTGAAAAATAATTGAAGTAAATATAAAAACAAGAACCCTTAGATATATATGTGAGTACTAACTTTATCTAGTTGAAAAGTTTCTTCCAGTATGCTTTGTCAAGTTTAAACAAATTTGTAGAATCATAAAATTTATGCTTTAGCCCTTTCTAGACTAATGTCAAGAAAACATCTGTATGCAAGATTTTAAAAAGCTAAGTAAAAATAATAATTTTAGTATTTTAACAGTTTTTTCACTAAAGTCTTTGCTTAACCTTTAACATAATTTACACAGAAATTTTTTTCAAATATTCAAACCTACATTTTTCCACATGTGTGAAGAGTCTTAGCAGTAGCAAAGTGTGTGAAAAAAGGAGAAGAACTGAAAAGATTAAAGTGGAGTTATGCAGAAGGATGCTTGTGTTAGTCATTTGTTGTGATCTTATGGCAGCTAATGTTAAAAAAACAACTTGCTAACATGAATACCAACTTTGTAATAATGCCAGTTAGATGCAAACAAAGCAGTTGAAAACAATATATGTTAAAACTGTGGACCATTCTGTTACCTAAAACAGTTGTAAAAGCTTATGTTTTAGTAATTAAAGGAATACTCAAAAATGAAACTATTTCACCATTTTTTCTCTTTTTAATAATACTATTCTCATATAAATGATTTCTGTGTATTTTAAGTCATCGTAGATTTGGGTTAATACTATTTCTCATTTCAACAAGGTTTTTAATCTAAAATATATTTTCAATGTGTCATAATTATAAAATCTTGTAAAAATATTTCTTTTGGTGATACCAACTGAATATGTTCTTAATAAAATGATCTAGAAATGTACAGATTTGTGATAAATTTTACATTAAATAATGAGGTACAGTTTTGTTCTAACAACCTCTAGTGTCAATTTTTTGAAGCTAGAAAATATTCATGTTTTTACTTTATCCTAATCAAATACAACTTCTGTTAAATGGTGTTTTTTTGTTGTTTTTTTTTTGTTATAGAGAAAATTACCAGCATTAGCCAAAGTTAAGCAAGCCCGAGTTCCAAATGCCTATGATAAAACTGCCTTAAAGCTAGAAGTAAGTAATTTTTATTTAATTTTCTTGATTGTTTGGAGAGGCCCTTCCAGTAATAAAATAATTTTTGCTAGATAAATAGATTCCCAGCAGAGAGCACTTGTTGTGCATTGGAAATGAGGTACTGTATATTATAGAAATTGTAGTATCTCTAATTGCCTTATTAACATTTGTAATTCCAAGTCATCCCCAACATATTAAAAATTGTACTAAAAGTGAAAATTGTATTCTTTTTCCATCCTGATGATTTAAAGTATGTGAATGAATATGAGACCATTCAGGTGAAATTGATGTTTTTCATAATAAAACTTCATAAAGCTACCCAATATAAAGTTAACACATCAGCACCTATGTTCACAGACAGACAATAATTAATGTGGTCTTAGTGTAATAAGTGTATAATAATGCTGTTATTACCAGATGTTATACTGTCAATGAGTATAGTTGTTGGATAAAGTGTGAAATTTAACTATTTTTGCATTGGACTTGGTATTATATACATGGTTTTGTCTGAACATTTGCACGTGTTAATTATTTGCACAATAACTTTTAATACAGCATGTGTACCTTCACACAATTTGGTAGACTTTTTAGCAAAGATTACAGTTCTCTTGTACACAAAAAATTAGATTTCTTTAATGAAATATTTGTTTATGGAAATAGTGAGTCTTTCATTACTAGCCTGAATGCAAAGTGATTTCATTTTAAGATTAAAAAATGTAAATTATTCATAATGTTGTCACTACTCAGACAAAGCATGATATTTTATAATCTTCAATCTTATTTAATTACAGAGCCATTAAATAGAAAATCAGGCCCTTTTTGATATGTCTACTTGTCACATCCTTTCTTTTAGAAATTGCTAATAGTTCTCTCTAACATTTATTACTGAAGGTAATTCTATTACCAATAGAAAGACAAAGTTTTAATCTGTCAAATGACATATTTAGTGTATTCGTGTAAAAATGATAGGGTTAAATCTCATTAGTGGTCAACAGCAAAAAAGAAAAGTACTGTATTTCTTGTTTTTTATGTGTATTCTTTACTTATTGTTATAAAAGTAACTAAAATCTAAAAAATTATGAACTATTGATTAAATAGAGATGGTGATTGCTTTGCAAGTTATGCTTGCAAGCAGCCCATGCATTTTGTAATTTCATAAAGTAATGGGGACAATATGTTCACCAAGTGATTTACAATGCATGTGCCACAGATATTAGTTAAAGATGGCTTAATGAGTTATAAAACAATAAAAAGTTGTATACTGTTATGATTTTATAGCTATTTAGGATGGACTAATGTAGTTTCTTGTTACAACTGAAGTAATTCTAGAAAGAAAAAAGTGTAATTTTGATTTTTTGTTATTACAAAGTCTGTCAAACATTTTCAACATCGTAAAGAGTTAATGTAAAGAAAATAACTGATAAAAATTTGACTTAGCCCATAACAAAGAGTTAAAAGGCAGTTATACTGTTTACTGCAGAAACTGACTTTACTCCACAGCCCCAAAAATAATTTTCTCTTCACTCTAATGATTATCAGATCTGCCCAGGTCTTGAAATTGCTGCCAAAAATTCCAGTGTGTTTCTATCTGTAAGCAATATTGATAAACATCTGAAGATCTAAGAAGGTTGAAACATTGTTCTCTACTTTATTTTAATACACGTTTTAATACCCATATCATCTGTCTTCCCTCTTGGTGTGGATTCCTGTACGTGGTGAGGGGACCTCCCAGGGAAGGTTTTGTTCTTTCAGTTTACCTCCTTTGGGATTTAAACATCTACACATGTGTTTACCATGCATGGTGACCCACGAAGGGTAAGAAAGCATATTTGTGGTTGAGGGGTCCAACCCATACACACCACTTTGGCTTTGAATTCCTTTAGATGGGCAGCCTTGAGGTGGCCTACCCTGGGTCAGTTGGCTGGTTCACTTGGGCTAGGGTCAACCAAGTACTAGTGTTGGATGTTCTCAACAGGTGTTGTGGACATTGTATCTGATGCTGGTGTTTTGGTATAGTGTCCACAAAACCCTGGCATTGCTGCAGTGTCCTTGTTTGTCATTGTAGTGGGTACCCTCATAGGGCTCCAGGGTTGATGGGGTCAGTGGGTACTGAAATATTCCTTTTTTTATTATGGATTTTTAAAATAAAATAGTGAAAAAAACAGTCCATAGGTAAATGACCACATCTTGAAAATTATGAGTAGCAATCTTCAACATCTGTAACACCTGTTGTACCACATTTTCTTATACTACATTCTCTTTTAGACAAACCCTTAGGGCAAATGTCTCGCTTTTTCATTCAGAAGGGACTGGAGAGACTTTCTGGCTCTCCAAAGTTAGTAAAGAAGCTTTGATCTGTTGACATAGTGGTGGGAACATCCACATCTCAACACATCATGCTACTTTGCATTCATCACGAGGAATTACTGTTGAGATGGATTTGAAGAACATCCTCGAGTCGGAGATTCTTGCTGGTTTCTCCACCCAAGGAGTTTCTGCAGTGAGGTATATCTCAACTTGCAAAGATGGAATTACAATGCTGACCAGTATCCTCATTCTGACATTTACATCACCACATCCACCTGCCACCATCAAGGCAGGTTATCTTAATTGTAGAGTACGGCCATACATTCCAAACCCTCTCAGATATTTCCAGTGTCACCGGTTTGATCACTCGAAGACATCACATTGTGGTTTCTTGATGTGTGCTTGTTGTGGTAGCAAACACTACGATGCCGATGAATGTGAAACAGACCCCAGGTGCATCAGTTGCAATGGCTCTCACCCATCCTACTTTTGTTCTTGCCCCAACTGGTTGGAAGAAAAAGAGGTGTAGCATTTGAAAACGATTCATAATATTACTTACCCTAAGGCTCAAAAGTTGCTGTCCACCACAGTGGGAGTGCAGACAGATCTTTCAGTGCCTCCAAAAGAATTGTTCTCAAATCAAATGAAAAGTTGATGAAGCAACTTCAAAACCCATCTCTGTCTCTAACATACATTTCAGCAAATCCCAAGATCCACTTCCTTTGGTTCTGGGTATGGATATTTCCTCAGGTACATCTTCTCCCACCCCAAGATGCAAAACAATCATTCATTCACATCCTCATTGCTGGAATCCTCTTCCAACAGCAAAGACCTGCCCAATCAACCATTATAAGCAGTGTCATGAAGTAACATCAGAACAGGTAAGGCTATTTGTTCAATATAAGCAGTGTCATGAAGTAACATCAGAACCGGTAAGACTATTTGTTCAATATAAGCAGTGTCATGAAGTAACATCAGAACCGGTAAGGCTATTTGTTCATTATAAGCAGTGTCCTGAAGTTACATCAGAACAGGTAAGGCTATTTGTTCAATATATGCAGTGTCAAGAAGTAACATCAGAACTGGTAAGACTATTTGTTCATTATAAGCAGTATAACGAAGTTACATAAGAACAGGCCAGGCTATTTGTTTAATATAAGCAGTGTTGTGAAGTAACATCAGAACCGGTAAGGCTATTTGTTTAATATGAGCAGTGTCATGAAGTTACATCAGCACAGGTATTTAAATACCCAACATTTTATTTATCTGTTTGCTGTTTTTGTTTTGTTCACCTATAGGATTACTTGATATGTTTGCTAACTTTATACACTGTAATGATAACAAGCTGTTATATATAATAGAAACAATTGAAATTATTTGAAAAAATAAAACTCATTACACCAAATCTTAAGTGATATTTATTTAGCGAAAGAAATGATAAATTATTCTATTATAATAAAAACAATGAAGACATAAGTCAAATTTCCAATTATTTGTTTATTACCTAATTTTTTCAACAGTGTACCTTGTGAATTTTATTTATTAATCTCAGATGTTGTTTTCTTAAAAATATACCACGTTTTTATCAAAAAGAAGTCTCACATATTTGATTACCAAAACATGTATATTACATACGAAAAACTTCTGGTAGCATATTGAATTTCACTTTGAACGTTTCCTATGATATAGATTGGAAGTTAATGTGTCAGTTTGCTTTGCACATCAAATTCTAATTGGTTCATGAAATGTGCGCTCACACATTTTTGTAAGACTCATGGAAATTACAAAATAATATGCCACTGTGACATTTAATAAAGAAATAGGGTAAAAGTAATGGATATCTCATCTTCAAAAATTAGATCTAGAAATACAGAACTAAGTCTAGGCTTATGAAAAGATAGGGTAATTACGTGAACGTACGTTTTAAAATTTATGAAGGCATTTGTTTTTGAAAATTTGAAAAATTATTTTAGTTTGAAATTGTCAAATGTCTGACGTTAAAAATATCATTTATAATTTATAAAATGAAATAAGCTGTGGTCATAAACAGAAGAGTTCTCCACCCAATTTACCAACACATATATAAAAATGGCCACCTTGATACAAGGAAACTATCGACATTTACGTTCTAATCTGGATGACATCAAAACATTGATTGCTTCCCACCATCCTCTATGTCTTTTCATACAGGAAACATTTCTGAAACCTGCCGATACAGTCACCTTTCGGCAGTTTTCTTTGTACAGAAATGACAGTCTGTATGATGGATGAGTGCATGGAGGGATGGCACTGTTGGTTGATCAGCATGTGCCCACCCTGTCTTTGCCACTCGACACACTCTTGGAGGCCATAGCCATCTGTGTTTCATTGGGTCATAGAATCACAGTTTGTTCTCTCTACCTGTCACCTGGAGAGACCTATGATCAATCAGACCTTGATTCTCTCATTGGACAGTTTCCATCTTCCTTTATAATCCTGGGGGACTTTAATGAACATCATTCCCTCTGGGGAAGTGTTGATATTGACAGGAGTGGTTGCTCTGTTGAGCATATGCTCTCTGATCACATCCTTTCATGGAGGGTTGACAATAATCCACAAGGCAGTGATCATCTTCCTGTAATTTAGAGAGAGACTGACCATGATAGATGCCACTCAACCCGCGTGCCCCAGTGGAAGCTAGATCAAGCAAACTGGTCCTCTTTCACTGCTATCCTAGAACTTGATCCTGTTATCATCCATAAGCCATCAATAGACATAGCTGCTCAATGTATTCCTAAAACCTCGACATGTTTCCCACAACATCCTCATCTGTAGTGGAATCCTGCCTGCCACGTGGCACGGAAGGCTAAAAAACGGGCCTGGGATACATTTCATTGGTATCCCACACTCTCCCACAACATCGCTTTCCACATGCTCAGTGGGTAAGACATCAAAGCCGGAAGGAATTTTAGATTAAATTCACAACCAGCATATCTTCTACCACTAGTTCCAAAGTCATATGGGACAAGATTCAAAAGGTCAGTGGGCAATATAATTCTGTCCCCCTCTTGATCTTGCTCTCTGATGGTCAGGAAGTAGCTCATACCCAGAGTGTCACCTATACTCTAGGTGAAAGCTTTTGCCAGGTATGTAGTACTTCTGTTTCTTCCTCCACCTTCTTAGCCATCACGACTTGGGCAGAGTGATCACCTCTTTCCTTTCGAGCTAATTGTCTCTATGATTGTAATCATCCCTTTATACTGGTGGAACTCAAACTGGCCCATCATTGGTCTGGCAGTACGTCAGTTGGACCTGATAATATATACTATGAAATGCTGTGCCATATATTACCTGTTTCTCTTGCTATTCTTCTGATTGTTTTAAATCGGATCTTGCGGCAGAATGCTTTTCCTGATGTCTTGCTCCAGACTATTGTCCTACCTTTCTCTAAGACTGGGAAGGATCCCAAGATTCCTTCAAACTTCCATCCAATTACCGTGACGAGCTGTCTCTGTAAGACCTAAGAGAGGATGGTTAATGCATGTCTTGTCTGATTCCTTGAATCAAACAACCTCCTCTCACCCACCCAGTGTGTGTTCCAACGACAGATTTCTGCCTCAAACCATCTGATTTGACTTGAAATGACAATTGGAGAAGCCTTTCTCAAATGACAACATCTTGTATCAATATTCTTTGACATTGAGAAGGCTTATGATACAACATGGAGGTATGGCATTTTGCGAGATCTCCATATATGTGGGTTACATGGCCATTTGTCCATGTTTTGAATGTCACACTTTTCATTATAAGGATTAATGTCATCACTGAACAACTCCCTCTCACAGTTGCAAACAGGATCTTTGTTAATGACTTTCACATCTCGTGTCAGTCATTGAACATAAGGTATTTTGAGCAGCAGCTACAGACTGCCCTCAGTTGTGGACTAAAGTGGACCACAGCAAACAACTTTAACTTCTCATTCTCTAAACCTGTACACACGCACTTTTGTTGTCCACAGGGAATTCACCCTGATCCTGAACTCGGTATTGGTGAAGTTGTGCTGCTGTGGTCCCTGAGACAAAGTTCTTGGGGCTTATCTTTGATTGTAAGCTGACCTTTATACCACACATGAAGCAGCTATGGGTCAAATGTACAAGAGCACTGAACATCCTCCATATCCTCTCTTCTACCACTTGGGGAGTGGATCAGTGTTTTATGCTAAAGGTATATCGTGCTCTTCTTTGATTGACACTTGACTATGGATCACTGGTCTGTGGCTCTGCCAAGACCTCAACCTTAAAGATGCTGCACCCCATTCATCATCAAGGACTTTGAATCTGCACTGGGACTTTCTGCACTTCCCCAGTTCAGACCTTATACATAGAGTCTCATGAACATTCTTTGCACCTCCGCCATTTGCGACTGTTTTAACTATATGTTTCGAAACTTCGTTCCTTACCAAAGCATCCCACCTGGGGTTGTGTTTGCAGAACAGACGGTCTTCCATTGCTCCTTTTGACCTTTGTATGGGCTGATCAGCCCATCTCACCATGGCTTCTTACAATCCCCAAATGTGACCTATCTGTAAGTCATCTGAGGAGAGCAGACACTCCCAATTGGAAATACTGTCTGCTATTTGCTGAATACCTTTTGAACCGTCCTTCCATTCCTATTTATACAGTTGGTTCAGAATCAGGTGACTTTGTGAGCTTTACCATGGTTTATTGTGGTTTGCTGATTGCATGCAGAATCCCTTCTACAGCTTCTGTGTTCACTGCTGAATTGTACTTCATTTATCTTGCCTTAGATCACATAGAAGTTAAGCAGTACTCAAACTGTACTGTTTATACTGACTCCCTTAGTTCTCTACTGGCCCTGGAATCGCTTCATGTTAGTTCACACCCTGTTCTCACTGATATTCAAAACCAACTGGCACATTTTTCTTTAGCGTGTACTTCTATCCAGTTTTTCTGGATACCGTTGGTATTCGCAGGTATGAGCTCGCCAACACCACAGTTAAATCTATCTGCTCTGGTACTGTCACCACTGTGCCTGTTCCATACATGTACTATGGATGGTCCTGTATTCAAGGCTTGGCTCCGTGCCAGTTGACAGTCGACTTGGAGTGAGCAACATGAAAACAAACTTTTCCAAATAAAACCCTATATTGGACTTTGGCCATCTTGCTTCCGTAAAGTTGAGAAAGAGGAAATTGTTCTAACTATACTATGCATTGGTCACAGTGTTTTGACTCATCGTTTTCTTTTATCTGGGACTGATGCACTAATGTATTGCCAGTGTAACACTCAGGTCACAATAAGCCATATTTTACCGTTTTGCTATCGTTATGACTCAAAGACAACACCAATTTAAACATATTCTGTCCCAAGGTCTGTTCATAACGTTAGATAGTGTTATTGGTGATGGTGACACTGTCCACCTTAGAAATGCTTTTAGTTTTTTAATGGCCATTAATCTTTTTAATGCTATTTACGTTTTTTAATTTATATATTAAACCTTTTTTAATGTGATTCCCTTTTAAGAAATTAAAGTCCGTCTAGCTCAGTTTGAAATTACAAAATAGCCGTAATGTTAAATAACTCAAAACCGGAACTGGAAATGCCAACTTCAGGTGACTGATGCTTCTGTTTGAACTACTCGTCAGTCATCCTGGTGACTTATAATTAAAATTTTGTTGCAAGTCTTTTAAAACTTATTACTCTCTGAAAATGGCCATAATGTCAAATAATTCAAAACCCGGACTGGAAAGGCCAACTTCAGATGACCAACAGTGGTTTTTGAACTTACCTGTCAGTCTTCGAGGTGAGTTATGTTAATTACAGTTATGCTATAGAAAACCCTTTCCAACGTGTATTACTGTAATTTTCTCTTAACATTTGTAGACTAGATGTAAACATTGATTTTAATGCTATTTATGTTTTTTAAACTTTGTTTTGTTTTACCTTAATTTCCTTTTATGAATTTTACTAAATTTGCATTAATTTTAAATTTTTACTGGATGTTTGGTGCAGATAGCCTAACTGCTTTTGCCATAAAACATCAAGCCAACCAACCAGCTGTCTTGAGATACATTTTTTCTTCAAGTGGGTTTCTTCTCACCACAAATTGACAAACACCAACTAAACAGCCATTTTCAACTCTTTCAGCGGGTTCTTGGTCCCTGGGGCTGACCTTCTTAACTACTTTGTTCTTGTTAGTTTTCATGCTATTACCTTTAAATTAATTGCACCTTCATGAAATTTTGCAGTGTATCAATAAACAGTACAGGGTTTTTATTTACATAATATCAGATTTTTTTTAATTATGTTTTTCACATGCCTCTTTTCTTTTTACATGCTGACTATTCAAAATGCAAAGAATTTTGATTTTATGGTTAAAAGTACTTTTATGTATCACACAATTTTCAGATTTCTTTTATGAAATGGTTATTTTCATTCAATAACACTGAGAAAGCCACTAAGGAAATATTCTGAATTTGTGATTGACTGTTCACATGTCATAGAAACAAGTGTGCTTAAGGAAGTGTCTCCAAACATAGAAAAAGGTAGGCACGACCGGTATGTTGGATTCAGTAAACATAGTGATATCTCAGCAAATAGAAAAGATAGAATATTCATTCATATTTAATATTATAGTTTTCTAATATTGGTAATTTGAGTTCCTAATTCATATGAAACTCTAGATTTTCTGTCTGGCATCACAAACATCTAATTTGGACCAGTGCTGCATTCAACACACCACATGACACAAAAATTGATGTCATATTTTTTATTTATTTTTAAATTAAGAAGTTAACTAATGTCTAATACTAAAATTTGAATTATAATCTACAATTTGATACCAGATTTATAGACATAAATTCATGAAATAGTCATTCAATAAAATTTTGAATATAAGTCAACAAAACCAATGACATGACCTTTGACCCATGTTGATAGGGTCAGCTAAAACCTGTACCATTAAAAGTTGTAAATCACTTGACAAATGTGTCTTTTATGTTACCATATGAAATTACATAATGTACAGGCTGCTTGCAAGTGTACCTTGTGAAAGTTGTTTTTATTATTTTTATATATTCTGAAAAGTTCCTAATTTTTAGATTTTAGTTTTATAATAAGTAAAGAATATATATGAAAACAAGAAATAATGTACTGACCTAGGCCTTTTTTTTTCTCTCAACTGTCTATTTTTTATACTAATGGTACAAGTGTTACTACTACATTAAATAATTTTTTTATTACTCGAATAATGCACTAGAAACATAGAATAATAACGTGGCCAATGCTACGTAATTATAACAATTTTTGTGGCTTTCTAATGATGTGATGAACCATTAAAAATTCAACTAAGTTCATCAGTGTGTTTCCCAAAGGGATGAAGATTGAACTGGAAATGAAATGAACAATTCCCTATATAGAAAACAACACAGATAAATAAAGCATTTGATATATTAAAACCTTGGGTTTTTGTTGGTAATAAATGATATAGTATTAAAGGTTGAACAGAACTTTTGGCAGTTTCTGAAAGAAAGGATGCGACTAGTTGATGTAATAAGAGGGAGTTTGATTTTTCTTTTTTATGGCTGCATAATTAAATAAGATTGAAGATGATAAAAATTATGCTTTGCCTGAGCAATGACCACATAATAATGAGCAACTTACATTAAATATTCTACTTCTTGGAGGGACCGTAAATAAATTAGAGAAGAGAGAATGTCACACTTTTCATACTATGGAGAATTTGGTATTTGTTTTTATTATTGTGTTATAAAATTAAAACTTACATACTATTAAAATTTGGATTCTTAGTTACATTTTTATGAAAGTTTATTCATAGACCATGGTTTTGCTAGTAAAGGCATCGTAAGATAGTCTGTACCTCATAATGCATAGTTTTCTTTTTAATTTTCTAATTATGTAGTTTCATCTAGTACCTTTAGTTTCAACTATGATTTATAAAAAAAACTTTATTGTATTGTTTTGTTCTATATGACATCAATCCAGAGGATTCAGATAAATTTTTCATTAATTAGACATACATATAGTACAAGGTTTTTAAAGTTTATGATAATATTTCGTATATATAATGCAGTTTAATGTTTTGGAATACATTTCACTTCTTATTGAATCATTTTGGTGAATTTTACTGTCATATTAAAAAAATGATTTTCGAGAAATTGCTCATATTGTCTTGTTAAAAATTTAGATTTCTCATATAATATTTATTTAGAGTAATTTTAAACCTAAACTTGGAAACTTTACAGTCATTTCAAGCTGGGAAAGTAATAATATATCAAATTAAACCTATTTTTTTGATGGAGAATTAACTTTGGAGAGCACCTGTGAAATTTAATTATGGAGAGAAATGGTTAAAGTAGTACTTTTTATTTATGTAATTCCAATATGTTAATATACTTAACTGATATCAGAGGGCATTAATTTAAATTATAACTTTTTGGTGATTCTAATGTAGTGATAGAAAAGTTGTTTTAGAAAAATGAAAATATATCTTATTTCATTAGCATTATAAAACACAGACATTCTATGTTTGGAATTTTAATGGGTTGCTCCTGCCTTATTTCTTGAACTATACAACATTATATTCTGCAAAGACTTTTTATTTGAAAGACCCGAAAAAGTGTTATCTTATTCAAAATACTCAAAAACAAGGCAGGAGTCATCTCTGCAAAAAAAATTAAAGCTGTATTGTCTATAATCAGATTTACACAATATAAACAGCTTCTAGCTTTAAAATGATCTTTTCATGTTTTAGCAATATTGTTTAATGTTTTTGACAACACTAACAGCTATCTTATCACAGTTTTTATCATCTGGTTGTGTTTATAAGCAAAAACCATTTGTATAATATAAAAACTGATTTCCTAATCAGGCTGCACTGATAAGCCACCACACTGGTGTAATATAAAAGCAGGTTAATTCTTCTGGCTGTACTGATGACCAACAACCATTGGCATAATGTAAAGACAGGTTAATTCATCTAGCTGCTGAGCTGATCAGCAGTAAACATTGGGGTAATACAAAAACTGGTTTACTTATCTGACTGAACTGATCAGCAGCAGGTAAAGTGGTAGTGTGGTAGTATTAAAACTGATCTTCAACGTCTCTTAGTAAATTATATCACAAGATGTAGATATGTGTATGCTTCAGTAGTTCAGGCTAAATGCATTAAAGTTGAAATTATATACGTAGTTCACTTACGTTAGCTGCTGGTAGCCTGAACCTGCCGTGGTAGTAGTTACAAGTTTATAATAAATATCAGCTCCTGTATGTGTTCTTAATGGAGGTGGTGATTTGCATAGCATTATTAACTGTTTTATTTCCTTTCATCATTAGTAGTGAAAGCTCATTGTTTGGGGTTTTTATTTAAACCCTTGACATTATGATTATGACTCGTGTACAATTTATATTCAAATTTTCTCTTATTCAGATTGAGAATGTGTTTTGTTGTTTTTTTTCAAACTTTAAAAAATATGGGTAAATAATTTCCCAAACTTTTTACACTATGCCTTACATTTATCAGAAAACGTTTACTGAAGAATTGTAGCAGAGAATCTAATACATAATGTTTTTTGTTTAAAAAAAAGGAAGTTTTGAATAGATTATTGTATTGCTTTTATTATCTTAATTTTTATTTGTGCATTGAAGTACAATTAATTAATCTATATCTTGTTTAATACTACCTACAACATAACTTTCCCAAAGTTACTTCTCTACATTTTACATAGGTTGGAGATGTCATAAAGGTTACTAAGATGAACATCAATGGGCAGTGGGAAGGAGAACTGAGGGGTAAAACTGGACATTTTCCCTTTACTCACGTAGAATTCATCGATTCGGAAAATTCAGAAGATGAGTCCTAAGTAAATGTGCATAGTGTTGTAAGAAGAACTATGACTATTCAATTGATGCAAACCAGACTGTTTTGTGTACCTGTATGCCTCAAGCAAGCTAGCATTTTGTTTGTAGGCCTTGAGTTCTGTGTTCATACCATCAGTGCAACATTAGGTTCCTGTGTGTTCTTGTATGGCTGTACTTTTCTTCTTGGCAAGCAACACACAAACCTTGTATCTAGTTACCTTCAACAGTCACCTTCATTTATGTATCTGTAATAGTAAATTTTACTTTCAAACTAGAAAGTATCTAATAATGCATGTTAGTTGTTTTCTCATAAACTTTAGTAATTATGTCTTTCCCTCTTTTAGAAGGAATGCTCTTCATAGGTGACATTTGCTAAGGAATAAGACTAGCCATCGACATCTAACTTACCTTGATTTTATTAGTGAACCATCATTTGATATATGCATGTACTGAAAGATTATTAAGCAACAATGGTTTTCCAAATATATATACTAACGCAGAACGCAGACATATATATATATATATATATATATACAGACATATACACTCATATTGGGGCTAAGCCTGAAACTAACTCATGCCATATATTTTATGTGTGGGTAAATACATGGATCAGCAGACTTTTTCAGTTGTAATTATTGTCATTTTATTTGAACTACGGCAACTTAAAGTTGACTGAAGTGTTTTTTTTTCTCTCATTCAAGTTTATTAAATTAAGCATGACATTCTCAGTAAGGTGCTCAAATGAAAGAAAATGATGTGCATCTTGTCCATATGCACACATTTATTTTTAAGTATACAGTGTTATGGATATATTAATGTGACAGATATGTTTATTACACATTAAGAGTGGTAGTATTTATGTTTATTGTGTGGTTGAACAATATTTCACAAACAAATGTATTAAAAAAAGAAATGCTCCTAAAATTCATTTCAATTAAGTTAGAAATGTTAATGCAAATCAGTCATTTTAGTTAGAAAATGGTATCACAAATAGCATATATAAAAAAATACAAAATTATTTTCACTTTTCCCAAAACAAAATAACTTGCTTAATTGATCAAACGTAACCTTACATTTAAAAAAAATATATTTAAAAACATAGATAACTCATGGAAAAGACATTACAGTACTTATAGTAATAAACTATCATATTAACTATCATTATAGTCATTATTCCTATTCTCAACAAGTATTTTCCTGTTTAAAAAATTATATTATACAATGTTGCATGAATGCCCTTATCAGTTTATCTTAATGTTCCATGTTCTTATGAAAATTGTATCTTACTAATATGTAAATCACCTGATTACATTATTCACGGATCTGTGCAGTAATAAATGTAGAAGTAAAAACTTGGATATTTCAATGAAAGTTATGTTGCCCTTTTCTTTGAAAACTTTGTATGATACGTTAATGAGGAATTCTGCCTTAAATATTTGTGATTTGACACTTGTACAACTAATTGTTTTAGTACTTGTTATATCTTGTCTTTTAACTGCTTGTTTTGACACCTGTCTTCTCTTATATTTGTGTCAAGTATTTTGTTCTTACGGTCTTAACGCTTTTTTTATAAATTACTTTCTGGACAATTTTGGTCTTGTATTACTAAACCTTTTAGGTTTATAACTTTTGCTTTTACAGAAGTTTTGGAAGAATAATTATCAGATAGTGTACTAACAGATTGTGATATCTCAGTTTTGATTCTACTTACTTAATTATTACATTATATGATTTTTAAGACTTACTAAAAATATGATTAATAATTTCTTATATATCAAAATTGTTATATTTCATTGTAAACTTGTTTCTCCAACGTCTTACATATTAAAATGTAAAAAATTGTAGTCTGTAAAGACCAACACTTATGAAATTTAATGCACTTAAATGGAAACTTGCTTTATTCTGCTTCATTATTTTCAAAAGACTGAAATTTCATCATATGTTAAATTTCAATCTTTAAAATGTTTATTATTGTGAAATAAAAATGGTGAAGGTGAACATTTCACCAACAATTTAAAAACTTGCAGTAGATGATGTTAAGATGCAAAAACAAAAACAACAAAAAAATGTGAGAAGACTTTTCAGTAAAACACGAAATATTACTTGATTTTATTTTTGGCAAGCTTTCTAATTGCTTTTATTATTGTCTGTTAATCCTGTATTCTTTACTTTTACCAAAACTTGCTCCAAATTTTTATTTTTTGTTTTGTTCTTCTTGATATATTAATAATGTTACTTTCTTTTCTTTCTTTATAGCAGATGTGTAAACAATTTATTGATTAACTTCAATTTTGAGGAGCGCCAACAAATTCTCTAAATTTATAGATACTTTCTTTATGTTTGATTGAATGTCAAACATACATTGTCAGATGAGAATGTTTATTTTTCTTGATTATAACTGGTTGCTCACGATATGTATCTGATTCTGTTTTCTTTTGACTAGTACTAAGGAATACTGGATGTTCCATGTTATTTTGTTAAAGTTACTGACTGATGAAAAATGTTACTGATGCTTCTGTAATTAACGTGTTACAAAACTGTAATCTACTACTTGAACACAAGTCAATGTTTTAAGGTGAAAAAAAAACTGAATATTTCTGCTAATAAATCTTGCTTTTTGTAAGACCCAAGTTTTAAATTTAAGCCCAGTGTGAAAACAAGAATGAAAAGCAGAAGCCATAAGTGATCAGTGTGGTGGCTAAAAGCAAAAAGTTGGTTTAAGTATAAAAATTTAACATTTTGAGACATGATGATTGTATTTTTTTTATGTGACTATTCCCATCCACACCTCAGTGTTTAAAGTCTTGTCTTGTGGAACTGTAGTTTCTCTGCTTTGATCAATGTAATTAACATTAGACAAACAAATTTACTTCACTAAATATTGAAATTACTCTTGAATATATTGTATTATATGTTTCACAGTTTAATTCCAGGCTTATATTTCTGTATATCTGAGTGCTTGAAGATGCTGAACATATCAATTATAACTGCTAAGTGCATACTGCTAAACCTTGAAATAAAATGAATGGATTTAAAATTTAGAGAGAAGTGTATACCTTATCTCTCATTTTTTTAACTTAGATTTATCAAGTTTTCTATCTGAAACTATATAGAATTATGAGTAAAAGGTATTTACAATATAAAATATTCTTGCACAAATCTAATGTTTTCAGGAACATGTCATTAATTTTCACATTTGCAGTAATTTAGTTGTTAAATGGTTGTGTTTGGCTGGATGCATTGCTTTTTACATATCAGAAAATAGTTACCATGTTTGGGTATTGTTATTTTATTGTTGTTTTAAGAATGGTCTTGTTTTGAATTATTGGGTACATGGAGGCAAAAATAGTTTCAATTAGAATTTAAATTATTAATTATTTCTGAATGAAAATACCAAATTTCACAATATACATTTTTTTCTAATTTTATGCAAATACAGACAGCTGCTTTTATTTTCTTCTGATGTATTTAAACAAATAATTACATTGCTGAAATCCACCAGATAGTAAAGAGTTTTTGTAAACTCGTATTAAGAGGAGAGTTTCAGTAAAAGTCTTAGTTCGTTAGATATTACTTAGAACTTTATGAAGTTTTATTTGTGTTTTCAACCTGTAAAAGTTCTATAGGCTGTCCAGTTTGGAGTTTTGTATGAATGTGCAAAACCTGCCTTTAACTGCATGATTATAATATAGTTTTTCATAATCTCAAGACTTTTGTATTGATATACATATTCCAGTGATAATGCTGCTGTTAGTAAGGTTTTTCCATTATCATAAATTTCTCAACATCTGAATCAAGATGGTTGTCCGAACTGTTCAAAGACTTCAGCATACCTGCCAAGAATTACATTTTGATTTTTTGTAATGTAGTTCTAGTTATCTGATGCAGTGGTGTTTTCATGAATGAAAATCTGGCTTAGTTTATGCACTAGTTTGTATTAGTATAATAAAAATCTAATGTCACGGGTAAGTTTGAAGTGCCTGTCATATGGAGAGGAGGTCAGCTGGTACACATAATGGTCTAAGATTATTTATCCAGCTGTTAGAATAATCTTGAGTTATAGTGAACAAAGCTAGAGTAGTCCATTATTTGGGACAGTTACAGAATAGATATAAGGTAATTTGGTTTATGGATTAGTGACAAAATTTATGTAGTAATGTGTAAAACAGTAATATTACTGATAATAGAACATGGCCAAAGGGTCAAATCTGTGTTTACTTTTATAAGGCTAACCTGTGGTGTAATGCAGGCCATTGTTGCCTGTTTTAATTTCAGCAGTAAGAAAACATGATAGAAACACAATATCTCACAACATTAAATATATCTTCTCCTATTAATTCAAAAGATGTTATTAAGTGGTAATAATTTTGATTTTTTTCTTCAAGTTGGGTGGTAACCCCACATATATCTTTCTAATTATTAAGGTTCTAATTCCCAGAATGTATTCAGTAGTTTTATTCTCATTGTTAGCTAGTACCTTTATATTATTAAGTATTTGTAACCATTATATTGACATAGAAAATTAAATCTTAATACTGCAACATTATCCAGAATGCATAATGCCTTTGAAGATTGGAAACTGAACAGTGTTAATATACGGTATTTGGAAGAGCTTATTTAGCATGCACGTATAGGTAGACTTTTACACTCATAGGCCTCCTTAGGGCCATAAACTACAGAAAATACTGTGCTCTTGTTCATAATGTTCTCGTCTTGTAAGTTTTTTACATACTCATAAAAGTTATCAGTGTTGGCCTTGGCCATTAAAGAAATGGATTTAATTGTAATGTTATATGTACATAAGGATGTATTAAAGCATTCAGCTATGTGAAATGATGATATTCCGAGGGAGAATAATTCTTTAGATGTGGATTTATCTGTAGAAATGTGTGTGTGTGCCTAAGCTTCCACCTGTGGTAAAAAATTAGTATCTGTGTTTTCAAGATTTTATTTGAATACTATGAGCAAGATTTCTTTTGGGGGATTCACTTCAAAAATTGTACTTGAGAAAATAAAAAGGTGGGCATTTCTTTAGGATAATATTGTCAAAGAAGAGCAAAAAGACATTTATAACAGATTTTTTATATATGGACAGCTTGCTGTTGAAACAGGGAAGTAGTTACAGTTTTATGACATGTTATCATTAATAATCAAACAGGACCATGTGATTGAGATAGAGGTCTGTACAGTGTATATGTTTTACTAACTGGTTCTTGGATGTTGGAGTGATTGGTTCAGAGGATTGAGAATGCAAAAATCAGATTGGCTGTTTTTTAAGGTGTGATTTTTCACCTGTAAAGCTCTCAAGATTTCTTATTTTGTAGTTATTTTCCAATCAATTTAGTGTTCAGTATCATTAGCAAGTATAGCAATAGCTGATGTGTTGGTGTTTTTGAGATGAACTGTATCTTTGTGTTCTTTAAAGCTTGGTCTGTAATCTCTACCATTTTCTCCAGTAGATGATTTTCCACGGTTGCACAAGGTTTTCAACATAACTCTTGCTTATAAGAAGAACCATGGGTAGTTTTGTTTGGAAACGTTTGCTGAAAAGGTTCATTCATATATTAAGCAAACTTATGAAAAAATATTTACAAAGTTTAAAGTGTATATAGCAATGTTTTAGAATGAAAGAGATAATTACACTTGTACAAAACTTAGCTTTTTAGTTTTTGGAAGTTTACAGGCTTGTTGTAGGAAAGGGGAATAAAACAATTTTGATTTAATATTTTAATAGGTGGAGATAAGGGTAGCTTAGATGTCAATCTTAGATCATTATTATGTATAATTTGCAAAGAATCTATATAATAACTTGAAATATCAGACCAAGGAAAACATGCATATTCCAAAAGAAACTGTATTTCTGCTTTATCTTCATTATTTGGTCACAACAGTCTTTGTTCTTGATATACATTTTTAAGCATGTCTACTATGGTCCAATCTTTTTTAATCGGGCAAACTGTATGATTATTCTTATGACATATTCTTCCAAAATATTTTTTGTATCAACTGATTTCATTAATGGTTTCAATAATGGCATTGATAATTCAGAGAACTTTTCTTGATCTGTGTAATACCTTCTATAAAAAATTATGAAAGTTAGAAATTGTGTATTATCAAAGAATTTCCAGCAGTAAATAAATCAAATAGACTATATCATTAACATATTAGCCTGTTTGAATTTATTGTTAATAATAAGACGAAATATACCATTTGTATAAAAATAAATTAAGGGTATAGGAATAATTCCTTGAGGAACACTAGCTTTTAAGCATAATTAAATTTATACAATTTTTACTAACATTTCTTGTCTATCTACCAAAATCATGTATTAATTTAAAAATGAAAACATTGTTTCAAATTTAGTGTATATATATATATATAAACAAGCAACCTGTAGCTTGTCTAGAACTGAAACCATGTACGAAACTTTCTGTTAGCCCAATCAGATGGTAAGTTGTTTTTTTTTCTTCAGTGTATTTGGTGTTCATTTGACTTTTTAAGACTTTAATCTGTTTGCATGTGTATGTAATTTCTTGTAAAATGGTTTTAATATATCTGGACAACATTATACTCCTATAACTTAAATGATTAGTTTAATTCTTATTTGGTTCAGGTATCATGGTTGCAATACTTATTTCACAATAATCAGGAAAATAACTTGATTTTAGGATAAAATAAAAATGTTCATTAGTTTTAGATATATAATTTGGAAACTTTTATAATGATATACTGTACTTTTTCATGATCCAGGCCAGTATTTTGAATATATCTTGAAGTATTCTTTTATTTCAATAGTTTTAACTGTTTGTTAATCAGTAAATGAGTTTAACTAAAGTTATCATGGTTGTTAGGGTTATAATTGATTAAAAGGAAAGACATTCATTAATCTTATAATTTTCTATTCTTTCATTAACATAAACCAATTTCTAATTAAATCTTAGTCACTAGTATTTACCTGTACTTGTTAATTGTAAGTGAAATGTTTTTTTCATTATCCATTGTTACTATTTTATTTTGATATTTTAAAGTAGGATATACATATTTTCTATTCATATAGTTTTAAACGTTTCCCAGATCGTCTCCTTGTATTCATCCAGAATTTTATAAAGACTTCAGATTTGCCTATTTAAATTTGTCTTTATTTAGATTAATGTTTGTATTTCCATTGCTGTATTTATTTACATAAATCATAAAGGAAAGTAATCACTTCACACAGAACATCCTGTATTAATACACATTAAATGTTGCTGGTTGCATATATTTAAGTTTGTTTTATTAACAAACATTTTTTTATTTGGATGATGATGTTTATGTGTTGAAGTTTTAATGGTAAGTGAAGTTGGCTTACAATTAATGCACTTACTAATTCAACTATAACACCACATTTAGCTTTATAATAATTTAATCTAATAAGAATTTCAAACTGATTAAATCTAGAAAACATTTCATGTATAGCATCCAATACTAATGTTTTCTATTTCAATCTCTAAACTTTTATTTTCCAAAAAGTGGGTTCTTCATCATTGCATTCAAAATTATTTGTGATAGTTGAACTATTCAAACACAAGTGGTTTATAGTCTAGTGTTTGTAGATGTACTTCTACTTTCTAGATCTTTTGTGTGTATATTTAGAAAATTAGTTATTAATGAGTCTGCAACTTACATGCATTTCATCCCTATATGTTTTTTTATTTCTTGACTTCATTATTTCCAGCACAGTTGATAGAATTTTGAACATGATCAAGTACTTGAATATTTATAGCATTGTATAACTATAAGTAATGTTGAGTATTCTTTCATTATAAAGTAAAATAATTTGATCTGTAAATCATTTTGTAATAATGCAGTCATGACATTGGGTAATGTGCTCTGATGACTGCTATATTTTCCAGTGTCCTTCAGCCAGTTATTTTTTCTAGATTACCTGTTTTGACATCTTGTTCATTTAATTCTTTTGGAATAGTATCAGGAAGCATATTTACACACGAAAGAATCCTCTATCTCAATAGCATTTCTGTTTTATACATAGTGCAGAGGTTACAAAAAGTTGTATTAATGTGTATAGTATATTGAAGTGTCATTGGTACTTACTCGTTTCAACAGCAGGTTGTCCATATTTTTAAAAACTGTTTTTCTGTGAATTAATAGTTGCTAACCTTGTCCTAAACAGCATGGAGTCTTGTAATACGTACAAATGAAGATATGTATCTGTTTTGGTATGTACTTTTATGGTATACAGTTCTTTTCACAGCTCTCGTATATTAACCTTTGTCTTCTATAATTATATTACATGTGCATTAGTCATATAATTTACAGAAATAATCTTGCATCAGCTTTTGTGTATGTAATAATACTGTAGCCATATCATTCAATGACAGTTTGTAACCTCTACGTATTGAATCTCACTCAATTTCTGTTACTAGGATAGAACCAACTAATTACAGAGATCAATATTATGTTAACAGTGGTTATTTATTTGTTAGGCTGTTAACGTTTGAGTTTTTAAGTGCATGTAAATAAACATTGTATTTTGAAAAATAAATAGCAACATTTGCTTTCGCATAGAACATTCAATGAGTTGTGTAAACTGCCTGTCCAATGAGAACTCTGTAACACAAGTTATGCTAAAATAAAAATGTATATGCAAGATATGATTAGCTATTGTACAAACATCACAATTTTCTGTTATATAAGAGCTTTTAGTAATTACATAATGATGAGAATATTGTGAAACTAAGAAATAAACTTGTACATAACATTTTGGAACAACATGGGACATGTTGATCCATCTTTGCCATTCTATCCTTAGAAGTAAATTAATTTAAAAAATAAGCAAAATCTTAAAGCCAGCACTTATCATTCACATCCTCATCAAGCTTTTATGAAAATTCCTAAAATATACTGGCCCCACAACGTCGAAAGGCAACACATTCCAAATGTTCACCACCCTGTTGGAAACATTAAACTGTCGTAGCTGAAGATAACCCCTGTTGTACCAAAATTTATACTTGTGTCCTGTAGTCCTACTATTATCACTGTTAAATATGAAAAAAAATATATCAACACCCTACACGATCTTAACCACCTCAGTCATATCTCCCCTAACTCTTCTTTTTTCGAGAGAAAAAATTTAAGAACTTTCAGGTTCTCCTCGTATGACAACCCTCCACTCCAGACTCCATTCTATTAACCCTTCTCCGAACCATTTCCAACAATTCAATGTCTTTCCTAAGATAATGAGCCTAAGGGTGAATGCAATATTCCACATGTGGCCTAACCAGTGGTCTGTAAAATGAAATCATAACATTTTTAGACTTGTATTCAGTATTTCTATAGATACAATATCAAATTCTGTTTGCTCTACCAATAGGAACAGCACACTGTTTGGATGGCTTTAGATAGAGACTAATCAACCATTACACCAAGATCCCCTTTTTTCATCACACTGTTGAGGTTATTCCCATCCAAGTTTTAATAACCAACATGTATAACCTTTGATAGATTGTTTAGACAGAGTATTCATGATGAAACTTTGTAGAATGGATGCCAACTGCCTGTTGTGGAGACACAAGTGTAGAGAACGACTTTTCGAAAGTCTTCTGCCTTTCGTCTTCAAGTCAGTGTGTGTAAACGCAAACGAACGTGGCAGGAGTTTGTTTAGTTTAGAGAGAGAGAAGGCTGAAAAATTCTCTCTCCAACTTGGGTGGTGAGTAATGTTGTGGCTCCTCTTCGTCTCCTTTCGTGAAAAATTATTGAAATTTACATGGGGTTTTTGCCTTTATTTTGACTTTTTTAAGGTGAAGAAGTGGTGTTGGTCAGAATATAATTAACTGGTTAGTGAAACAAAAGCGGCACCGGAGAGGCCAGCCAGGCCAGAATCCAACCAGCAAATGTCAAAGTAAATATCAACGCGAGATTACCCGATTCAGAGCTGGGCAATAATGTTGCACTGGCTGGGATCTAAAGATCCAATGCCTAAGATTTCGCTGTGGGGGAAACGGGAGTGTCCCGAGAAAACCCACTTTTACAGGACAGGCGCCGAAAGATTTACCTGTCCTTTGCCCGAGACCTGAAAAAGAAAATACAAAATATTTGCGTGAGGTTTGCCCTTTATGTACTTTGTTGTTTGATTTGTAATTTCTGAAATATGTTGCATGGTGAAATAAATTTGGTTGGTGCACTGGCTAATTTACATTGTGATGCAGTTAGTTTGTTTCTGTGTTCTGCTTTTAAATAGTATTTGTGTGACCTTTCTGTTAGTCTGTTTCTCAGCGTTGGTAAGTTACTGATTTGATGTATATAGTTTACGGGATTTTCTGGAGTGTGTTATTTGACATATTATATGTGACTTGACATCGATACTCTATTCACGGACGTATGTAATCCTTTTTTATTTGAATAATGGGTTTTGGTGGTCATTTTGAGTGTTTGCTGGTTAAAGTCATTAAGTGTGAAATGCGTTTTCTAATTGATGTGTATATGCTGTTAACATGTTTTTTCCATGTTAGTTTTGTGTCGAAAGTGATACCAAGGAATGTGATGTGTTTACCCCGACACTTGGAAAAAAGCCATCATAACCACGATTCCAAAGAAACAAACAAACAGGATCAATCCAGATAATTTCCGTTCCATCAGTCTGTTAGGCTGCCTTGGCTAGTGTGTGTGAAAACGCAAAACTGACGTGGCAGGGGTTTAGTTTTGAGAGAGAGAAATCGTAAGAATTCTCTCTCCAACTGGGGTGTTTAGGAACGTTGTGGTTCCTCTTCGTCCCCTTTCGTGGAAGGTTATTGAATTTAGCTTTTTTTAAAAAAATATATATACATATATAGCTTTTAAACTCTTTTTTGGGTAAAGGTGGTCATACTTAATATTATCCATGATCGAGGCAAAGGCAGCACAGGAGAAAACAGTCAGGTCCCGTCCCGAAAGGCAGATGTCAAAGTAAATACCAACACAAAACACAAACGACCCGATTCAGGGCCTGGAAATGAGTTGCCTGGGCTGGGATCTAAAGTTCCAATGCCTAAGTTTTTGCTGTGGGGGGAAACGGGAGCGCCCCGAGAAAAACCCACATTCACAGGACAGGCGCCGAAAGTTGTACCTGTCCTGTGCCCGAGACCTAAAAAAGAAAATACATAGTATTAACATGAGTTTTGTCCTTTAAGTACTTTGTTGTGTGAATCTTGAAATATGTTATAAGGTGAAATATATTTGGTTGGTGCACTAGTTAATTTGTAGAGTGATGCCGTTAGTTTGTTTCTGTTTTCTGCTTTTAAATAGTATTTGTGTGATATTTCCGTTAGTCTATTTCTTAGTGTTGGTAAGTTGCTGATTTGATGTATATAATTTACTGGGGTGAATGATGGTAGACTGAATGCAGATCTTAGTATTTTATTTTGTTGAACTTGGATTTTCTGGAGTGTGTTATTTGACATATGTGAGTTGACATCCATACTCTATTAGTGGACGGATGTAAGCCTTGGATAATGGTGTTTAGTGAGCATTTCGAGTGTTTACTAGTTAGAGTCATTAAGTGTGAAATCCATTTTCTAATTGATGAGTGTATATTGTTAACATGTTTTTTCATGTTAGTTTTGTGTCGAAAGTGATGCCAAGGAATGTGATGTTTTTGCTCATGTTAATGGGCGTATTTCCGAGTGATAATTTTATTTTTTCTTGTTTTTTTTGTTGTTTTTTTAATTTCGTATGGAAGGTGATTGCTTGTGTTTTGGTTGGATTTAAAACTACTCTCCACTTGTTACTCCAGGTCGAGACGTTGTTCAGTGATTCTTGCACGCGAGACATGGCCATCACTGGGTTTCTGGAGGTGTTCCAGATAGCGAAGTCGTCTGCGTATTGTGAATTATGCGTGTATGTTAAATTGGGGAAAGGTATGTCACTGACGAAAATAATATATAGAAGTGGAGAAAGGACTGATCCTTGGGGCACTCCTGCAGTTATATTGAATGATTTTGATATAGTTTTGTTGACTTTTACTTGTGCTGTTCTATCTGTTAGAAAATTTGATACCCATTTAACTATGGTAGGGTTTATCTTTAGGTGGTTTAGTTTGTATTTGATGTCATTGTGCCAAACGCTGTCAAATGCTTTTTTGACATCTAGGAATACACCAATGGTTACTTGGTTGTTGTTAAAAGCTTTATAGACTGATTCGGTGAGTCGTGTGAGGTGATCAGTTGTTTGCCTGTTTTTCCTGGAGGCATTTTGGGATTCTGGAAGGATGTTATTTGTCTCACAAAAGTGGAGAAGACGGTTGGAGATAACCCTCTCCATCAGTTTGCCAAGGCAGCTTAACAGACTGATTGGTAGTGTGTGTGCAGGTGTTGTCAGTCTTTTATAGTGTTTTGGTGGGTTGTGGAGAGTGTGTTATGATTGGTTGCATTATCGCTGTTTCTCTGATTGGAGGAGAGAATTCCTGTAGATTCAACCAATGGCAGCCACAGGCTACTCACCTCTAATCCGGAATTTCTGTTCAGTGAAGGTTTAATGGTATTTATATAAAATGATTCTTTCATTTTACTTGTCTTCCAGAATTTGTCTATGTCGACAATTCTAGTTTTCTCACAGTTTATTCTGTGTCTAATTGACGTGACGTGCTCTGCAATGGCTGAATTTTGTGTTTTCATGAGTCTTGTACTGTATTTATGTTCTTTTATTTTTGTCGCGAGTTTCCTTCCCATTTCTCCAATGTATATATCGTTGCAGGAACACGAAATTTCATAGATGACGTTTTTGAGATTTAGGTTGTGATTAAACGTAACTAGAAATAAACTGATTATTATTTTGTAAGATCGTATTTATCTTGACAGGATTCTGCAGAAAGCTTACCTTTTTCAAAACCTGTGAAAAGTTTATAACGAGGGATCCACTGGTAGAAAATAAAGCTTGGAAATGGTTTAAATTGATAATAAGAAAAACATCTTTTAGTTATTTTATTATCTTTTCAAGTCCTCTCTAAACTATATTAAAATCTATGTAAATTGAACTAAAAAGCCACAATGGTGTGGCAACACCTGGAAATCAACTAAAATTTGTAGTATCATGCTTTGTTTGTTTGGTTTTGAATTTTGCACAAAGCTACACGCCAGCTATCTGCGCCAGCCGTCCCAAACTTAGCAATGTAAGACTAGAAGAAAGGCAGCTAGTCATCATCCCTCATCGCCAACTCTTACCAACGAATAGTGGATTGATTGTACCATTATAACGACCCCACGGCCGAAAGGGCGCGCATGCTTGGTGTGACGGGGATTCGAACCCACGAGCGCCTTAACCCCTTGGCCATGCCGGACCAGTATCATACTAGACCAGCAATAAAGGTACTAATACATACTGAGATATTTTGATTTTTTCAACATAAATAGTTCTTTTTTAATTCTAGTCTTCAATTATTTATTCGTGCGTTTGTAGAAATGTTGCTCATAAATTCAGATTTGGTTTACTAGGTGAAGGCTTTGAACGTTTGATTTTTATATATTTTTTTTTCAATATGAGAACGATGCATGCTCCCTTATTCTTTGTCGGAGATTCATTGTAACATTTTGAATTGATAAGACGAATATATTTATAAATATAATGTAAAGATGTATCTCAGAACAATTGATATGGGTATTAACACTTTTACCAAAATAAAGCAGGAAACAACGTTTCAACCTTCTTAAGTTTGCAAACTCTCATTGTTAACCTGGAGATGACTTAAGTTTATCTTTCAAGGAATTTGCACAAGGAAAAGAAGAGTCTGAAGGTACTTTGAAATTATTCAAGAAAAAATTGGTAGTGTGTAATATTATCATAGTACAACAACTCCTGACTCTTTTCACAAGCACAAAGAAACTGTAATGTTTCAACCAGAAAAATAAACTTTTTTATATCTTTTTGTCAGCATTTCCGGCCCAAAGTTTACGTTTTGATTAAGTCTCTTAAATTGCGAACAAAGCGTTATGCCCAGCCATTATTATGCAAGAGTCTTTCTTTGATATGTTATTTAGCTTTTGTGTAGTAAATCTAAAGGATAATAATAAACGATTTTTACATTTTTCTGTAACTAACTGGTACATTTATGTTTTAATGTCTGATGAAAATAATCCGTCAATACTAGTCGTAGATTTTTATCTTTTTTTTTTCTCATCGTGTGTTTTGTGTGTTTTCTTACAGCAAAGCCACAAAGGGCTATCTGCTCAGCCCACCGAGGGGAATCGAACCCCTGATTTTTCTCAGCGAGGAACCTTATTGTGTATTATAATGGTTTAAACGTATTTTTTTGTAATTTCAAAATAAAAAATTAGAAAAACTAAATTAAAATTATTGACTTAAAAACACAAAATCGCCAGACATTAAACTATTTGGGATTAAGATCTTTACGAAAAAGAAGATAAGTAGATAAATATGCACGTGTGTGTTTATTGATCAAAGATTAATAAAAAAATTGTGTTAAAAGAATCGACCACGTCACGTGCAGCTGTATAAAAACAACTACTAGCTTTATTCTTAGAAACTTGTGTCTATTGTAAATGTCTTCACTTTCTGTCAAAATTTGTTTCAGTGTGTTACCATTAACGTTTATTTTTTTGTTCCATTTTGAGGATAGTTTCAAATGAAATCTGTTAAGTATTATAATTTATTTCTGACAAGTCTCCAATTTATTATATTACCGTAGCTGACCAACAATACTATATTACTGTGTCTTGACTAAATTTACATCAATTACACGAGATTCTCGAACGTTCAACAATATTCAAAGATATGCTAGTGTTTTCGTAAAATGTATATTATTGATTCTTACTATCGAGAATCTTCTGCAAATGTCGAGAACAGGCGGAACTCACGTAATACACACCCATCAATTTACACCAACTACATGAAACTGAAACAAACGCAGATATTAAAATAAATGTATAACAGTAAATTCGTTACAAATCCTACTGTGTACATGGTATATTGATCTGCTTTTATCTTGCACACAATATTAAGATTATTTTGTCGGTACTCCTTCTGTGATACTTTACACGTCTATAATTTCTGTGTGATATAAACATATTTACTTTCTGCAGTAAGGAAACTAAAGCTATAAAACTTTCAGATGGATATTCATTTCAATTATAGTTTGTTTTTACTGTTACTATGTAACTAATAAATTACATTTTAAAACTGATTGTTATTAATGCTTGTTTGTTTTTTGAATTTCGCGCAATCCTACACGAGGGCTATCTGCCCAACCTTCCCTAATTTAGCAGTGTAAGGCTAGAGGGAAGGTAGTTAGTCATCACCACCCACCGCCAACTCTTAGGCTTCTCTTTTACCAACGAATAGTGGGATTCACCGTCACATTATAACGCTCCCACGGCTAAAAAAGGGCGGGCATGTTAGTGTGACGGGGATTCGACCCCGCGACACTCTGATTACGAGTCGAGCGCTTCAACAACCCGGCCATGCCGGGCCTTTTTAATGCTAAATTCATCTTCGCTCATCTCTTCGGAGAGAACTCAGTGTAATTAAACTAACCCTGTTGAGTTTATACATGTGGACTTCTCGTTCGACACTCATGGTGATTTCTTAGCTCATACATAAATAGCAAAAACTGTACCACACATATCAGAGAAGATTTATGACATTTCTTTGTAAAATCGTCCTCAAACCATAATGTCAGAATAAAGATAATTAAATGATCACAATAGTGCTGTTTAAAAATAATTAAAATAAATGTTATCAAAACCAGTAATATGTAACTTATAGAATCTCTTAACTGTTAGTAAAGTAATATTCGATTAAAATGTATATTTATGCATATTTCCATGAAACGACCGTCAGACGGCGCTAGGACCAAAAACATAATCACACCAGGTACTATCGAAATCAGAAATATGAAGCTTATAAAATTCAGTTTCTTATTGTAACTAAAATAATGTTCAAATAAATTATAAATTTATGCACACGACCATGAAATGACCATGAGATGGTGCTAGGATCAAAAATAAAATCTGACCGAAATAGATCTGGGTTTCTCTTTTTTTCTTTTCTTTTTTTTAACTGAGTTAGAATTTCGTTACATAAGTATGAAGGTGTGTAAAAGAGGCAATGTTTCAAGCCACAAGTTCTAATATGTTATCGGGAAGTTTTGTAATTACAATATACAATAATCTCAGGCAGTTATATTTTTTTCTCATTTATTGAGTCTTCAGTTATTTACTCATATGCTAGGTATGTCGGCGTGTTTTAATTTTATATTCGTTTTATAAAGCACGTTAACATAGTGGTTGCTATGATAACGATGCTTCAGATATCAGCACATTTACTGAATGCTCGCTAATGAGATATTAGCACAATTACTGAATACTCGCTAATTCTTGTTTGTTGTTTTATATCAACGTACACTGGCACGAGGAACTTAAGAAAGCGAAAAAAGTGTTTATTTCCACGAATCGCCACACTTTATGAGCCTCATAAAGCATATAAATTCTTTGGACGTTCAAATACGCCGTAATCAAAAAACTTCGTAACAGGCATCAAGTGATGGTAACTATGTGGATCATATTAATAATGAGACCTCTATATCAATACGCAGGTATAGCACAGAACAAAATGTCTCATGTGATAAACGAGCAACCATGTACAGTTACAAACATCATACCTACTCAATGGTTTCAATTTATCTTAAAGTTTAACGCATAGATATATTGCAGTTAATGCACAAACTGTTATGTTAAAACGGCTTTGTTAATAATCTGAAAACACTGTGTGACTGGCTAGTATATTTTTATTTCTTTTTTTGCAAAAGCGTGCTATAATTAAAAGACCAATTATTATGTACCAGAAGCAGTTGCAACAATAACTGTTTGAAAGTTTCAAATGCTTTTCCTCCTGTTATCCTGTGGATAAAAACTTTGATAAATATTCTTATACAGATGCTGCTAATTGTAGTGTTAGAGGTTGCTGGACTCGGCATGGCCAAGCGGTTAGGGCGCTCGACTCGTAATCTGAAGGTCACACCAAACATGCTCGCACTTTCAGCCGTGGAGCGTTATATTATGACGGTCAGTCCCACTATTCGTTGATAAAAGAGCAGCCCAACAGTTGACGGTGGGTGGTAATGACTAGCTACCTTCCTTCTAGTTTTACACTACTAAATAAGGGATGGCTAGCGCAGATAGCCTTCATGTAGTATAACACGAAATTCAAAAAACAAACAAGTGGCACAGCAGTATTTCTGCTATCTATTATTGTTTCAGTGGAGCAACACCTGAAAACATCCAAAAATATAGAAAACATATATAAGACCCGTAATAGACTATGCAGCTCTAACATGGATTAATGTAAGCAAAGAACAATTGAAATCCAAATTATAATTATTACAAAATACACTACTTACGACAGCATATAGAGTATCTAGAATCACCTCTTCACAGTTTATGCATAAATATTCAAACACACAAACAATAGCAGATAGATTCCTACATAGAATAATAAAATATTTTGATAAAAATTAGAGAAAAAATGAGCTATTATGCAAACTCTACAAGTACTGCGTATATGATGAAGATGGTCCCAAGCACCTCTCCCCGATTAATTTATATATTCGAGCATTAAGAAAAAAATATTAAATAATTAAAAAAGGAAAAAATAATAAATAATATATACATAAAAATAATAATTAAGTACTAAAATGAAAAGAGGCCGCCTATGAGCAAGACTATGAGTAAAGAACAGTTGGTGCAAGATACATTGGCATTGCCCTGATAGAGACCTTAGTAAATGCGGGTTACTCTGGCTCTCATGTAGTAATTATTAATATACTAAACAGTTCACACCAACAAAGAAAAGGAAGGAGAAAGAGATCAAGTGCACCTGACCCTCCTGGGTATATACACCTAAACAACCAGAGAAAGTATTTCTGCAGCCTTAAAAGCTACTTTAAGTTTCAATACCATGGTGGGAAGAGCACAGATACGCCATTGTGTAGCTTTGAGATTAACTACAAACAAACAAACTCATCCAATCTACATCAAGGAGAAAAAGGAAGTAAAAAAAAATTGGAATGGAATTTTTCCTGAACTAATCAATACATAAATAAGACCAACATAGTAATTATCTTCAAAATAAATCATATTAAACACCTTCAAAGTGCATCATACCAACTATCTTTAAAGCATGTTATACTAAATACCTGCAATGTGTATCATACTAAGTACACCTTTGTGCAAATTAATTGAAACAAATGGTCATTTTACAATATTTTCAGCATGGTGGCCGGTGTTGGCTCACTGGACCCGCTGATTTCCTTTAATAGTTATTTTTTTCACACAGACGGCGTCATGAGCTGTGTTTTGCAGTACGGTCGATCTATTTTTGGGATATATGACGGAAATTTGAGGAATATTACGTCATTTGAAATTGCGTTAGAAGGGCAAGGAGACCAGTCAAAAAACAACTTCTTACCAACTCAATGAAGAAAAAACGGTATCAAATACAAGAACTAGACGCAAGAACAATGGAGGAAGGTGTTATTCAGTGACGAGACTCATTTCTTCGTACAGGGTCAAAGAAGTCTGTATGTTTGCAGATCTCCAGGTGAGAAAGTTCGAGAGTCTCTCATCAGTCAGTTCGTAAAACATCCCTTAAAGAAGATGTTTTGGGGCTTTTTCAACTACTATGGCGTCGGAGGCTTACATATCGTAGAAGGTATGATGCGAGGACCAGAGTACATCGAAGTTTTGCAGAGAAGAGTCGTTCCAGAATTGAAAAAGAGATTTTCAGATGGAACTGGCATTTTTCAGCAAGATCTGGCTCCGTGCCACACATCGAAACTTGTGAAGAATTTTATGACTACGACGCGAATAAAGGGCCTGAACTGGCCTGGAAACACTCTGGACTTAAATCCTGTTGAAAATCTTTGGGCGATTTGCAAAAAAAGACTTCGGGGAAAAGACTGTGCTACGAAAGATAAGCTAATTGAGGCCATAATTGAGGTGTGGTACCGCGATCCAAAAATTAGTAAATATTTCAGTCAACTCGTGGACTCGATGCCAAAACATATAATCACAACAAAACCTTTTGTTCAGAATAGATTAACTATGTTGCAATGATGTTACCAGATTGTATGCAAGAATACAGATAAGAAGGAAACTTTGGGTAGTAGACGAGATAAGGTTGCCCAAACAACGTATAAAAGTTAGTACGTTAACATAAGAAGCTCTCTTAGGGTTCAAGGAGATGTCGGTTAAGAAGGCGTTTTGTACTTCACCCTTGTGGGTAAGCTAAAGAAATCTGAATATTTTGTGTTCGTTTTATTAGATAGATTTTTTTGTTACCATATGATTTAGATAATACACTACATTAGTAGGTGTTTGATTGTTTCTAATAATAAGTCCCTTAACAACAGTATTACGAGTTATTAGTGAATTTGTGGTGTACAAGCCTCAATTAAATATTAAGTTAAAAGTAATTCTTGATGACGAGAAACCCACTTGAAATAAAAATGTATCTAAGAACGGTTGTTACGGGTATTAACACATTTTTATTGATAAGGATAGAACAACGTTTCGACCTTCCTAGGTCATCTCTCTCTCTCTCTGTAGGTGTTTGGGTATATAAATTTTGTATACCTGGAAGGGTCTGGTGCACTAGACCTCTTCCTCCTTCCTTCCTTTTCACTGTTAGAGTGGACTTGTTAGTATATAAGTAAATACACGAGGGCCAGAATGATGAACATAACTCAGGCCCTTTTCAGGGCATTGTCCATGTATATTGTACTTTCAAATTATCTAAGTCTATAACACAAGTGGCCTGTTTTATTTTAGCACTAGTATATACATGTATATATATATATATATTATTATTATTATTTTATTGATTTTTTTCATACTTAATTTTAACTTAATGATCTAATGTATAAATTAATTTGGGAGAGGTGTTTGGACTCTATCATATATGCAATACCTGTCTAGTTTGCATAACAGCTCATTTTTTCTACAATTTTTATCTAAATATTTTATTGTACTATGCAGAAGTCTATCTGGTATTGTTTGTGTATTAGAGTATTTGTGCATGAACATTGGTTTTAGGTACCCTATATGCTGTTGTAATTAATGCATTCTCTAATGTTTGTAGTTTGGTTTGCAGTTGTTTCTTTACATTAATCCATGCAGGAGCTGCATAGTTTACTACTGGTCTTATATATGTTTTGTATATTTTAAGGATGTTTTCAGGTTTTGTTCCATGAATTTTTTTCCAGTTAAACTCCTATCATAGTTTATTCGTCACCAAATTTTAGTTTTTATGTTATTTACGTGTTTTATCCAAGTAAGTTTAGAATCATATGTTAACCCTAAACATTTTGAAGAAGTTTGGAGAAGCTCTCCGTTTATGTAGATCTGGGGTTGAACTTTTTGATGTTTTGTTGATATTGAAAATATCATTAATTGTGTCTTCGCTGTGTTTATTTTAATTCTATGTTTTTGGCAGTATTCACTTAATCAGTTTAGTTGTGGTTGTAAGTTAGTGGCTGCTATTTCTGGTGTAGGGGCACATTTCTAGATTGCTACATCATGAGCGAACTGTGACGCGTATCCATGGTTTGGGTCTTTAAGTGGCATATTATTTACATACATGATAAAGAGAATAGGACTAACCACCCCTGCTTGAGGGACGCCAGCTTCTGGAGTGAAGAACACCGAGAAAGTTCCCTCTACATTCATTCAACATTTTCTATTTTCCAAAAAGTTAGATAACCAGCAAATAATTCCTCGCGATAGTCCCATTTCGTACATACGGAACCATTGTGCCATACAGTGTCGAATGCTTTCTCGATATCGAGGAAGCAAGCGCAATGCATTTTATTCTTTTTTATTATTCGTTCAAGAATTTTATTTACACAGTTGGTCAGGCTGATTGGTCGATAACTATTTGCCTTATTAGCTGGTTTTCCTTCTTTGTAGAACATTAATATATTATCTTTCTTCCAAGAAACTGGGATGTATCCAGAGTAGAAAAATAAAATAAAGATAGCTAATAGGTGGTCAAATAATTTTGGAGTGCCCTTTTTGAGGAGAATTGTTTGTATGCTGTTATTTATTAGTGATTTGTTTTTTGAGTTCTTGATTGCCCGTTGCTCCAAACATGCTCGCCCTTTCAGCCGTGGGAGCGTTATAATGTAAAGGTCAATCCCACTATTCGTTGGTAAAAGAGTGGCCCAATAGTTGGCGGTGGGTGGTGATGACTAGTTGCCTTTTCTCTAGTCTTACACTGCTAAATTAGGAACGGCTAGCACAGATAGCTCTCGAATAGCTTTGTGCGAAATTCAAAAATACAAATACAGTTCTTGATTGCTTGTTTAAGTTCAGTTGATGTGAATTTTTTTGGTGAACAATAGAGTATTATAGTTATAAGTATTATCAGTGGTATTATTAATAATATTGATTGGAAACTATGGGTTGTATTATTCTATGTTATTTGTTACATGGTTGTTTACTTTGTTGTAGAAATAGTTGTTCATATCTGGGTCATTATATGTTTTGTTGTTGATGTCTAGAGGCTTCTGCTTTTTCTTTGTTGGTGCTCGCTAAGGTGTTGTTATGTTCCAGTTTAGGGTATTTTCTTGAAGTGGCTTCATTGTGAATCTTTTCAGGTGCGACCAAAAATTGGAAGGTCATCTTCAGGTCAATAAAGAGAGAATTTGAATGTGACTGTTGATAGACACATGCCTTAGGGACGAGAGTATAAACTTGTACAGGATTGTTAGGGGTGTTGCAAGTGGATTTTACGTTATTAATTAGTATAAGTATAAAGGTGTTCCTTTATATTGTTTTAATTTTGGTTTTAGTTACTGTATAAGTTGGGCTACTTTGATTTTGTGTTTATTTATATTTGTTTTCCTACTTAATACTTGGTGTCTTCTATGGTTATGTTGTGTTTATTTAATTTGCAGTGTTCAGAAACATGTGAACGTGTTTTTTTTTTTTTTGTTCTTTGAATTTGGTTTTCATTTTTCTGTTTGTTTCTCAAATATAGAAGTCGTGGCAGTTGTTGCATTGTATTTTATAAATTATGTTGGTGTTGTGTTTGTCAATGTAGTTTTTGCATAGTTTTGTATCTGTTGTTTAATAAATTTGGTGTTTACTGGAATGTTGTGTTTTGTAATAACTTATTTGCAAATGTTGGTTATTTTTTCGCTGATGTTAGGGAACATATGGTATGCAGCAGCATAAGGTTTTGTAGTTTGTTGTATCTTGGGATTTATTGTTGTTGGTCTAGGTGTGTGCGTATAATTTTTCCTACGGTTTTTTGAGGAAATTTGTTGATGTTGATGAATTGTTGTTTCATTATGCTGATTTCATCATTAAATTTATTGGGTGAGCATAGTTTTATGGCTGTGTTTATTTGGTTTCTTAATATGTTGAGTTTTTGTTTTGTTTCATGTGCTGAGTCCTAGAGAATGTATAATCCAGTATGGGTGATTTTTCTGTGGATTTCTGGTTTGAATTGTGTATGAGTTCTAGTGATTTTGAGGTTTAAAATTCTATTTGGTTAGTTTTTTGTGTTCACTGGTGAACTTAATGTTAAGATGTATCGAGTTAACGAGATTGAAAAACCTAAGTGTGTGTTCTGTAGATGTGAATCCAGGAATTGTATCATCAACATACCTGTACCAGTATAGTGGTGGGTGTAAGGCTGAATTGAATGCTTGAGATTCAATCTGTGTTATAAAAATGTTGACTAGAACTGGTTACGTGGGATTCCCCATACTTGGGCCATTTATTTGTAGGTAGTTATGGTTATTGAACATAAAGCTAGTTGTGGTGGTAGTGAATTCCATAAGGGTTGCTGAGGGAGTGTATCAATGGGTTGAAGTCTTGGATATAAAGTGTTAAGGTTATCTTGCAGGCTTCAGTTGTTGGGACTTCTGTAAATAGTAAGATTACATCGAAACTGGTCATTAAGGCTTTATAATTTAGTCGATTAAGATTAGACTTGAAATTAAAAGAGTATTTGAAAAAGGAGCCGGCTGATGTTACATATTTAGAAAATGCCCACGCTATATATTTACCGAGGTTGTAGTTAAATGATTCGTAGGTTGACATTACGAGTTGTAGTGGACAATCAGGTTTGTGAGTGCCGTATAGTTGTGGTGTGCATGAGTTGGTCTTTCTTAGGTAAAAATAAATGTTTTCTGAAATTATGCTGGTTTTATTATTTGTTGTAGTGTTTTGTTTAACTGGTTTTCATGTGTTTTTGTTTGATTTGTGTTTATTAATTTAAATTTGTTTGTATCTGACACGATGTTGTTTATTTTTTGAATTATTCATTTGTGTTCATTGTAACTATAGCATTGCCTTTATCTGCTTTTAGAATTTTGATGTTGTTGTCTTGTTTTAAGTTGTTTATAGAATTATTATCTTTTTGTATGAGGTTATTTTTATATTTATTTTCTGTAAAATTATGTTGATAGTTTTATATGAAAATTCTTTGAGAATTTTTTGTTTGTTTGTTTGGGAATTTCGCACAAAGCTACTCGAGGGCTATCTGTGCTAGCCGTCCCTAATTTAGCAGTGTAAGACTAGAGGGAAGGCAGCTAGTCATCACCACCCACCGCCGACTCTTGGGCTACTCTTTTACCAACGAATAGTGGGATTGACCGTCACATTATACACCCCCACGGCTGGAAGGGCAAGCATGTTTAGTGAGACGCGGACGCGAACCCGCGACCCTTGGATTACGAGTCGCACGCCTTACGCGCTTGGCCATGCCAGGCCCTTTCTTTGAGAAAGTTGTTTAAGGTGCTGTTTTGAGGTGTTTCAGAAAAATAGATGTTTTCGGGTTTTCCTGGAAAGATAGGATGTTGATTGCTGGTAGAATCATTATCGAAGTTGTCTTCTTTATGGTGGTTGTTTTTCGTTGTTTCGTTGGTATTTTCGGTTTGTCTAGAGTGGATCACCAGTCTTCTAGCTAGGTCTTCCAGGCACGCTTTCATTTCGATGGATGGAATATTTCTAGGTGTTACTGCGAAGTTGAGTCCTTTGTTGAGTAAATGTATTTCTTCATTGCTTCATTGTCGGTCGTATCTGTTAATTACAAGGTTTTTTGGTAGTTCGTCGTTATGGCGTCTTTTATGTTTGTTTTTTTGTTGAATGACTCCATGAATGTCTTGTTAAATGCAGCAGGCTAGTTGATAGTCAACATTATTTTTTTGTTTCTGTAGGTCATTTAGTTCTTTATATTTCGAGTTTAACATGGTTTTAGTAGTTTTTTCTGTAAATTATGGATAATGTTTGTACACTGGGTAAAGTTCTTCGATAGTTTTATCTTCACAAAATTATTGATTAGTTTTTCCTTTCTGCACTGTTGAATAAAATAAATGTCATTTCTTCTATTGATGATTTTTGATTTAAGTTTCTTAGTTTCGTTAGGATTGCACGAGCGTGTAATAATAATTAATAGCCATAACAACCATTTTGAGATACACTATTTTGTTAAAAGGTCCTTTATTTATAAAACCTCAATGTTTCACAATGTAGGGGTAACCTCTTCGCTTGTTTTAAGGCCTAGCATGATCAGGTGGTTAGGGCGCTCGACTCGCAGTCTAAGAGCCACGGCTTTGAATCCCTGTCACACCAAACATGCTTGCCGTTTCAGCTGTGGGGGCGTTATATTGTGGAGGTCAGTCCCACTATTCGTTGGTAAAATAGTAGCCCAAGAGTTAGCTGTGGGTGGTAACGACTATCTGTTTCCATCTAGTCTTACACTGTTAAATTAGGGACGGCTAGCACAGATAGCCCTCGAGTAGCTTTGTGCGAAATTCCAAAAACAAACAAATCTACCTATATTAATGTCGGGTTATAGTATTGTAATTTGCTACTTTATTCATTGTTGAAGTGGTATATTGATAAGCTTTTCATTAATGATAATATCACTAATGTGATTTGTTATTTAATTGCTGCCCCCCGCTAGTACAGCGGTATGTCTCCGGATTTACAATGCTAAAATCCGGGGTTCTATTCCCCTTGGTGGGCTGAGCAGATAGCCCTTTGTGGCTTTGCTATAAGAAAAAACACACACATTTAATTGCTTACTGAGTACATTTAATTACTCTTGTGAACTTTTGTTGTATGACGTGAGGGAAATTATTTTTTTTTGTCTTTAGGTTTTTCTGTTGTTTTTTTAAGTTTTTCATATACCTTGATTTGACATTATTGTTTAAAAGCCTACATATTTTTATTAAATTCTAATACGATGTGACCCGATAAGGCCAGTTGGTTAGAACGCTGGACTCGTAATCTAAGGGTCGCGGGTTCGCATCCTCGTTACACCAAACATGCACGCTATTTTAGCCGTGGGGGCGTTATAATATTACGACCAATCCATAAATTCCAAACTCTAACCTTCTCATCACTTATGAGTGCCAACTTCAATGTTATTAAAAACCAAGATTTGTCATACACTTTTGTACGAACTTTGTGATGTTTCCCGTATTTCCCAACATCAGATTTCTAAATAAGAGTTCCATAATATATTGTAGGATCTCCAGACATCGTGGTACACAGACTGGCCAGATTTAACGCCATGTTTCCAACAGACTATTCTTATATATGTACCTTGTGGCTTTCTGTGGCTGGCTGTTCCAGTGGAGCTCTTCAGAACCAGACGTATGAAGGATTGGAACCCTCCGTGGACCTTACTGAATATAGTGAAATTTGTAAGTTATTTGTATAATTATAAAACCAAAACAGTAAAACTTACAAAACTTGACATTGCAAATTTCCATAATAATTCTTCTGATAGGAGAGGTTCAAACTATTTGTACTTTTAATAAAGCTGTGTGTAAAAAATGATATACACATTGTTAACAGTAGAGTTTGTGTAATATGTAAATCACAGAATGTTTGTACTCTGGACAAAACAGTGTGATAAAGACGGCATGTCCATTGTTGACAGCAGAGTTTGATCAATATCAGACAGGTGGTAGGTAGAACTGCCTATGTAGGGATGGTACAGATTGCTTATCAAAATGGCATTTTAAATATTTCCTCAACAAGTTGTCATAATGTTACAAGACTGTACAGTATTACCTGTTAAAACATTATTTCTATCATGACTAAATCACAAGTTCTGAGATTTTCTGTAAACACCACAGCAAAAAGTTTGAATTTCTTCTTCTTCTTTCTTCTGCTACTTTTTTTATTGTCTTCTACTGAGAGGTACATCTACAGACTTCTACTGCTAGAAACCTGGTTGTTTTAACAACGTCTTTTTTAATACATGATAAATCAAAAACCAAAAAAATTGTGTCAACCAAATTCACTAGAAGTAGCATAGTCTCAAAGAGTGTGTACATTTTTATAAGTGCTGTTAACTAGCAGTAATTTAAAAAAAAATACATACTTGTAGTGTAGACAATGTTATTATTACCCCCTAAAGTTAGTTCTTTTACAGACATTTGGTGTCTCTTTAAAAATCTTAAGTACATGGTGAAACAGGAAACACCAACCAATAATATATAAATAATAAATATTACAGTTGGAACCTCACTGTATTTAGAACTTGGTTATCAATACAACCTATCTATGTCTATTGAAACTCTGTATTAAAAACAAGTAAAGAAAAACTTTTAAAAAAGGAACAACTAATATCAGTCTTCGAAAAACAATGCAAACTATTTTTTTTAGATTCTTTGAAGACGTTACTGCTTACATAAATGAGGATTAAGGTATAGATTTGATATTTAAGAATTTTCAGAAAGCATTTAACAAGGTTTTACATAAAGGGTTATGTTAACACAAGTATCAAACATTTAAAAATATTTTTACTTGGAAATTGCCCCTTCATCTCTCAAGTGGTTCAGCAGTATGTTTCTGGATTTATGCCACTAGAAATCACGTTTTGATACCCATGGTGGGTAGAGCACAGATCACCCTTTGTGTAGCTTTGTGTTTAATAACAAACAGTTCCTTTGGAAATTATGCTAAAAATATCGGGATCATTATAAAATATCATTTTTAGATCTTTTTTTGAATGCAACATTGCTGTAGTACAGCTGGAATTAATAATTTCAAACTAAGTTGTGAAATGTGTTGTGCAAGTGTGACCTTGACATTGGATAGTTGCTCACTAATAATACAGTGAATATACATACAAAATACATATTTATCCAGAGTTGGCATGCTACTCTTCTCTCTCTCATTTCAATAACATTAGTAGATTTTTGAGAACCTATGTGATAGTAGATAAACTCAGTTATCCAAAAATTGTTTAATCATGAAGTCTATATGTTCAAGAGAGGTCCAGTTCAGACTGTACTTTGATTAATGTGTTTAGAACTGAATATTCATCACTGAAAATTTTTCTTCACTTCACTGATCTTGTGTAGGTTCAACATTTGTGGTGTTGGTATCCACCAGCTTGGCTCACAAGTGACTTACTTTCTTGAGCTGTGATAAAGGGGTTGCTCTCTATAGTCACTCGCCTTCTTCTTGGTTGTTGAGGGCTCAAGCTTTGGTCCATGTGGCAGCCATCTCCTGGCACTGTCATTTGTACAGAAGAATTTAATCAAGCATTGGTGGTTTATTTAATTGGAAGTTGCACCACAGATTTTCCTTGAGTCTGATTATGTGTTTTGTTGATGATACTTTACTTCCATAGTTTGGATAGTAGTTGCTCCAGCTATTAATGCTGATAACCCCTCATTAACGGCATAGACCCTTGGATGCGGTATAAGCTTGCCTGCATTTTTATGGTAGTGGTGGTAACTGTTGCAAAAGCTTCATGTCTGGTGGCTGGCATTGTTTGGGTTCTCATTTCATTCCAACCCTTGTGGAGTTTAGTTGGCCTTTGAAAGGAATTAAGCTCTGGACTGGTTTATTTAGATTTTAAATTGAAAGTGTTCTTACATGTGTTGGTTTGAAAATGTGAACACATTTATTACTAGCAGTGCATGGAACTATTGTACCATTTGATGGGACAATTCATGATGAAATACTCTTTTTTTCTAGACAACACTGGTGCAGTCTTTGCTGATATCAGTTTTATTGGAATGATCTGCTACTATGCTGCAAGGAGGCTTTGCTCCTCCAGAGTCGATGAAGCTGTAGTTGATTTGTACATTCAGGACCTGTCACTGTCAATAGCAACTGCTCTGTATTAATTAAAAGACAAAAACAATGTTTTTTTTCTCTCTCTCTTTTTATGTACGTGTGTGTGCCTATATATGGTAACTGGATGGTCGTTTTTCATTGAATGTTTGAGTTGATTAGTCTGCTGGCTTTCTTCTCTTGACATGTATTCTCATTAATCAATTCACTTTAGATCTAGAATATGAATGTTTAAATCCAAAATTTGTACTAAAAGAGAAATATCAGTCTTACATTTTGTGACAAGTGTTACGTGCGTGACTATTCATTTCCTTTAAAACAAGTCCCAGCATGGCCAAGTGGAGGTTAAGGCGTTCGACTCGTAATCTGAGGGTCACGGGTTTGAATCCCGGTCGAACCAAACATGCTCGCACTTTCAGCCGTGGGGGGCGTTATAATGTCACGGTCAATCCCACTATTCGTTGGTAAAAGAGTAGCCCAAGAATAGGTGATGGGTGGTGATGATTAGTTGCTTTCTCTCTAGTCTTACACTGCTAAATTAGGGACGGCTAGCACAGATACCCCTGGAGTAGCTTTGCGCAAAATTCAAAAACAAACAAAAAACAAACCATTCAAACATATGAAGAAGACCATAACCTCGAACTGTCATTTGTCTTACTACTTGGCTTTTATTAGTTGTCAACATCTATTATAATATTATTCAGTTTTATCTGCCCTGAAAATGCACGTGCATCATATTATATAAATGTGCATGCATGTATATTTCATTCAAATGATGTAAATGTACTTCAGTAAACGTTTTGCAAAAAATATATTAAAAGCTTATCAAAGCTTTCAAAAAAGGCCTAATGTTAAATTGTAGAATAACATTATCAGTTTATTTTATGTTAGTATTAAGTACGACGAAATTTAGCTCTAAATAAACTATATTTAATTTACAGTACTCATTTACTTCTTCATCGAATATTGGCCATACTTAAATGCTTAAGTAATGTTAGGCCTGAAACAATAGGTCTGATAATACTGCTATGAGACTTGAATCCTAATGGAACATTTTTTTTAATTTCGTGCAAAGCTATTCGAGGGCTATCTGCGCTAACCGTCCCTAATTTAGCAGTGTAAGACTATAGGGAAGGCAGCTAGTCATCACCACCTACCGCCAACTCTCAGGCTACTCTTTTACCAACAAATAATGGGATTGACCATAACATTATAACGCCCACGGCTGAAATGGCGAGCATATTTGGTGGAAGGGGATCTAATGGAAAAAGACTGGTAGTTAGGAAGCTGTTTTCTTTAATGATAGATTCTGAAATTATAATAAGCAGATTTCAAGGACAAGTAGTCTTTATCCTTTTAATAACACTGAACACATCGAATGCTATTTCTACTCAAAAGAAAAGTTCCCAATTAGACTTTCATATTCTATAACAATAAACAAGTCACAATGCTAGAAAAATTATATTTATGGTCTGTTACATATTTTAAGTTATATCGGACGATCCTCCAAGTTATATTATATATTACGATTGCAAATAGCCTGAAACTGAAGTAAATTGTTATTTGGATTTAGAAAATAATTAAATGTCGATGTGTATCAAATATATGATATTTCCCAAGTAAGATTGATGGACAGTTTTCTTTCTTAAAACAAATATATTTTCATATGAAAACAATAATACAATTTTTAATACTAGTTATTATAAATAATGATTTATATACAAAAGTTTTACAAACTTACAAACAGTATTGAGTCTTCTATCCAGTGTAAAACTTCCTTGTCATCTTAGCGAGATTCAAAAGAAGTGAATTAATTCTGAGTTGATATAGATACAATTCGCTTAACGGGGAGCTAGTAGCTGTCGCTGATTACACGTTACTTTTTCACCGCTGAAGTTATAAAATGTCTTCGTAAAAACACTAACTTCCGATGTTAATCCGTTGAAATTTTGTGGTTTGTAATGTTTGAAATCTATAAACATTCCTGGCCATATATCTATAGTTTTCCGCTTTAATAATTGCTAATCACAGTTATAGTTTCCGAGGTTTATAGTATACCGACTGTAGCAAACCAACAATATAAACAGTTTCTTGGCGCGTGGGTTTATAGACATAAACGAAGTTCTTGAAAGTGCGTTTGACAATAATACTGGCAGTCACCAGTATTTACATACATGCACAGTTGATACTTATATTTGAGAATCTACAACTGCAATGAATAGGCGGGAATTTCTCAATAGACATATAACAGTGTAAATAACCAGCATTTCTAAATATTTATTTAACGGAAACAAAAATCAGTATCAAAATAAATGTATAACAATGTTCATTATACTTTCTGTACTTGTTTTTGCACATAAAGCTTTTTCTAGAGTAAGAAGTTTTGATTTTGAACGAATAACTAGAAATCCCCTTTTAAAAAGAAAAACCGTTTCAATAGAGATACTAATTTGACTGCAAATGTTTTGTGGGTATTTGGTAGTTCTCGCATGATGTGAGGTAATACATCCAAATTGTTCATGGACAAAACATATTTTATCTCAACAGAATAATAAAAAAACAAAGGTTATTATTAGAGAAATAAACTAAATGATTTGCTTGGTCATATATTATATAAATAATGCATGGAGTTAAAATAAAATAAATTTGAGAAAACAACATTTGCATCAAAATAAAAGTGTGTATGTTTTCTTGTAGTAAGGCCACATCGGCCTATCTACTGAGTCTACCGAGGGGAATTGAACACTTGATTTTAGCGTAGTAAATCCGTAGACTTACCGTTGTACCATTGGAGAACATTAAGATGAGAGAGTTGAATAACTCTTTTATTTCATGTATAGAAATTGCATGTAAAAGTTATAGTTGTGTGATAAATATAATTTTTATTTAAACAGGTTGCAAATTTACTTCTTTTTGGATTAAGCTCAGTAGAAACAGGTGCATCTATAAAGCTGTATGTAGAAGATAATGGAATACCTGTTGCCGATATGTGTTCAAATTGTTTGAAATCTTTAACCTTTGTAAGTGTTTATTCTATATTTTATTCATCAAGCTTTCTCAACTAATTCTTTTTAAAAAAAGGAAATATATATACCCAGACACATATTTTGGATGTTTTGATTTAAAATAGTTGAGAAGACAGAGCTTTTGTACCAAGTAAAATTAATCAGCCAGAGTATTTACATTTAAGTCATAAAATTATATAAAGAGGCTAATAGCATCATTTGTAAATGTCATCTATAAATTACCTCAACGTGTATGCTTGTAGAAACATTAAATATGAAAAATAAGCTAATTTGTTTTTGTTATGATGATTGGAAGTTGACTTACTATTATTACATAATTAAAAAGAACTCATAATGAAAGTACAATGTTATGATAATATATTGAAAGTCTTTTTTTTTTTAACAAGAAACAGTTATTTTTATGATTACAAAAATGGTTGATAAGATGTTATGTTGTTCAGTAGATAAGAATTCAATGTATATCTTGTGTATATACTTAAGTACTTATATAATGGCCATAGTGCAGGTACTATACTTACATTCTCATATTTTTATTACATTACTTGGGATTAACATTAAGTTATGTGGAATAATAATGTTAAATTACCTCATAAAATTTACAAAGATATGAATTACTTAACAAACTTCTCACAATAATTGAAATGAACCAGAATAAATATCCACCACAGTACAATTCTTACTTCTTCATATAAGTTGTGTGTTGTTCAGGTATACTTATAGAAATCTGTTACAAAGCTTTTGCAAGTGTTGTGCAGAGTAAATATTTCAAAAATGGACAGTATATGGAATGCAAAAACACAGCTTTACATAGGAACAAAATTTTTATTTATACACTATTATATGTCTCTATTTAATTCTCCTGTTCTTTATTTACAGTAAAATTGTGATTGGCTTCTAAGATTAAGAGAATTAAAGATATTTCACATCTAAAAAGACAAGCACAAAGAAAAAGTAATGAAATACGACACTTTGAAGTTATGCCAGATCCTACTGCAGTATTTTAAGATTCTATCTATATCAAAATACGTTCCAAATGAATATATACATGGGAGAGAATTCCCAATTGATATTAATTTGTTCAAGTTTCTATATCACCTCTTGAAATGAGCATAATCTTAATAAAGAAACAGGGGCAAGCAGCTAATTATAAGCTCTGTAATAATTATTGTAATTAATATTTAATTATTATTACTGTGTTTAAAAAAAAATAAAAGTGGCACCTTGTGAAAATATGTAAGATGTGTACAATTGAGGGGTTAGAAAATTTGGTCTCAAAGATTGGGTCCCAGAATATTTGGCCCTCTTGTGACCTTCTGTGATGAACAGCAACCTAAAGATTTGGAAACTGCTTGCTGACTTACAAAAGGAAGAAACACTTGGGCAGACAGAAATTGCATATATGTGTCATGACCTTTAAAATAATAGAAAATATTAGATAGTGAACACGTGCGTCAAGAACATTCTGTAACAGTACGATCATAGCGATAAAATGACTTTTATGAAGGTAATCATGCATAACCAGATTGTGTTTATTTAACTCTTGTAGTTGTGCTTTTTGACATTACATTTTTAAATTAGTCCAGAATTAATTGTGATTTCATTTAACCATATAATTTAGTTTTGTATTTATGTGTCTCAATTTTTTTAGATTTTAGCTTGTTACTTACTGCTGTACGAAAAGCAAAAACAGATAACGTCATCAGGAACATTTGTAACATTTTGGTTTTTCCTAACTCTTTGTGGAGCTGTTTCTTATAGATCTGTGATACATCAAGTATTCTATGAGGTAAACACGAACCTTGTATTTAATAGGAAGTAATTGTGTAAATACATCATGTGTTTTTTAATTTGCCAGATGCTGGTTGCTAATAAGTTGTAGTTGTTTTTAAGTATTATGTGCATCTTACCTCCTGCTCGGTGCAGTTCACACTAACAAATGTTTGATTAATGAGATTGACTGAGGTATATATTTTAGAACAGTTAACACATAAGTAAATGTAAGTAGTTAATGCACAATAAGTTGATTTTTAATTCTTATAATTATTTTTTTTTGTAGCACACATGCCTATTGTAAGTCAACATCTTTGTATGTTTAATGTTGATTCTGTAGTTACCATAAGGTTTTGTGTTGTGAGTTTCCATGAGACACTTATATTTTGATAGGTTTTTAATTAAATACATCTGCACATTGTTCTGTTTCCTTCACTTCATTGTTGACTTTTGAACCATTTATGATGCAAATATAAGGGTTTTTTTTAATATAAGATTTTTTAAGTGAATATGAAAAGTTTTTAACATGTTTTTGTGAATAATTAGGCTAATTATGATAGTCTTTGTTTTTTATGCCCAACTTTACATGAGTACACCAGCTGGTAGAACTGTCTGTAAGCATGGAATTGAGGCATTATGAAAGAGTGGGTGAGAGCATAAATGGGTGTGAAAATGATACAAAGTTTTTGTGTAGTTCTGAATACATATTTTCAATTTTTAAAACCTAATTTTATACAGAAGATTGTTGCGTTTTGAAATTTCATTCTACTCTATGTTGTATTATAAACAATTGTTATCAGAAAGAGTTTTTCATTTCTCAGATATATTTTCCATCAGTATGTCAAGAAACATCAAACATGGTCTACCAGCATATTAACAAAAATGCTTTTATAATTTATTTACTTTGAAATGTTTTAACAGTAATTTTTCATTTTTTAATTTGCACTTTGAATAAATGAATCAACAATTATAACTAACACTGGTTTATATTAATTTAACAGTCTATTACTCTTAAGAAAATTTGACTGAGTGCAACAGTAGATTGTTGTTGCATGGGTATAAGAATTAAATTTTTCGTGAGGGTATTCTAGTTGGAACCATGTGGGTGAGGGTGTCTAAGTTTGTGTGCAATTTCAAACTAAATAAACCAATATATATGAAATTTTTCACAAGATAAGAAGTCATTATGGAACAGTCTTCTCCAGATTTAGTCCAGATCTATAACCTTGAAGCATGTTTTTTTTCTTAATGGGAAAATACAGCAGTTTCACAGTTTTGGTTTTATAACTGTGTAAAGTGCTGTTAGATTTGTACCATATTTTATGGACTGATTTAAGTTGAGAATCTCTATCATACTACAAAAATTATACAGGTCATTGAGTATTCTGCATCTGAGAAAGATTCTCTGAGTGTTCAAAAGTGGAATTTTATGTCATCCAATATCAAGATGTGGAATCTTGGAAAGGAACAATGGGGCTCAGGTATACAGTTTCTCTGATTGTTGCTATTATTGGTTTGAATTATTGTTGTAAGTTTACAAGAAAGAAATGAAATGAAGTTAACATGGGTCTTCTAAGATAAAATGACATAAGCGATTCTGATGCACCTTATTCAAAAGAGAACTGGGCACTATTATTTACAGTTTTGACCATGCTAATATTATTATCTAAAGTAATTTTTTTCCATTACAAATAGGTTAAATGGTAGTATTGAATGGAATGATCAAAAGTTGTGTTTATATTTTCAGGAATATGTAGAGATACAGACTATCCACTATAAAATAGAAATGATCTACTTTCCTCTTGTATTTTCCCAGTTGTGTCTGTCATCCTTCACTGACAGATCATATGTAAAGAAGAGTAAAAAGGTAAAGTAATATATTTAACTGTAACTGCCTGTCATGCCGTTGATACTTTCTGTTTTGGTGCTGTTTATGTACAAGTTTTAGTTGAGCATTTATTGACATGATTGTTAAGGAGACTCATGATAAATAGGTTGTTATTTCCTTATACAATAAAACTGAAAAAAATGCTTTTGAATAACATGAAGTTTTGTAAAAATTGAAAGTAAATCAAAAGAGAGAAAAGCGTCAGCCTATTTTCACTAATGTAGTTCCTTTTTTGAATGATTTTATTTAATTTTTCAGTTGCCATATAAGTTGTTAGTTTTTTTAAACTTTTGTCAGATTTGAATATTCTTTGCTTAATATTTATTTTATTTTTATTTTACTTTTTGTGGGCTACATTAGTCAGAAAGTAACTTAGCTTTGGCATTACTTATAATAATTTCACTGATCCTAACTAGTTTTTTTTATATATTTTTTTAAATCTTCTGTTTTTATTTCTAACTTAATGTAAAAATTCTGTTGCTGTTAAGCATACATTTTATTATTCTAAATACTGCTTAACTGGTAAGTCCCTGTCTCTAGTGGCACAAAAAGTCTCAAGTTAATCCATTAATTTGAATTATTTCATGGATTTTAGAAAGCTTAGTTGTGTTACACTTTTAGTTTCACTTCAACCTAAAGCTGTGAGCTCTTTATATATCACCCACCAAGAAAAGTAATTGTTGAGCATTTCAGCCATGCTAAGAGCTGCTCAACAATAACACATGGCAAATCTACATTTTTATTCTTCACATTACATCATATTTTAGAATGTGAATAACGGCATGATTAATTCCTAACAATTTATTGTAGAATATCCTGTTTGTGAAATAAAATTTGGTATCTACAGTATTCACATCTGTTCTGCTGTCATTTCAAAAGTGAATGTTGAACTTTGTCAGTGTGTCAAAATTCAATGCAGGAAGTGACTGCTGCAAACAGGGAAATAGACAAATGCTGAAACAGACACACTGCTTTACTCTATATACAAGTTTAATATGAATCTTTTGCCAACAGATATCATGATCATTGTATCTGTAAATCTTGGTATTAGTTTGACAATCAATGTTTCTTTTAACCAGTCCTCAAATTGGTAATTTGTAAATTATGTACTTGACTGTGAAATCACTTGAATATCAAATTTGTCATTTATATTATTGGAATGTTTTTCTTTCTTTGTGTGCTATTTTAAATTATCAGTTAATAGTAATTCAGTGTCCAGTCTATTTAATGAGACCAAATTAACTTATTTTCACCTTTAAATGAATGTATGACTTAAACTATTTTTAAATTGTTGTAGATTGTTTAGATCTATGTTTACAAATGATATTATCTCTCTAACAACATTGCTTGGACTTGATAGTACAAGAAATGCAGTAATTCCATTAAAACTCAACTAAATTTTAACTAAATTTTCAAGTAACTTGATACTTCAGTGCAGATAGCCCTTGTGTAGCTTTGCACAAAATTCAAAACAAACAAACTTGATACTTTACATAACTTTGTATTCATCACCTACACTTATTCTAGAGCAGAGGTGTGGAACTCCATGGCCACAATTGGCCAGTGGATAACACAATTGTGGCAAGCTTAGGAATAAACTTTTTCCATCATTTATTTTTTATCGCAAATTTGATAATCAGCAACTGCACTGCCTCACATCATCACTGCCACAGACTCTGTGCATTGTTTTGCATGTGCTTGCAAATATATTTTTATTGTGCAACTTTCAAGTGTTTAAATATATTTTGTTTTTAATCCCATAATATGGATAGGTGGATAATTCAAAATTGAAAGAATCCAGATGATAGTGAACACTCAGAAAATAAAGACAATTTAATTCATTCTGCTGAAAAGAGGATGGCATGTGACTGGAAACACATGAAACGAGAATTTAATGAAAGTTGGGAGTTGAAATTTGCAATGATTGAAGCAAATAATAAACCAATGTGTCTTTTGTGTAACAAAGGTTTTAGGTATGATAAAGTATACAACCTTAAGCAACACTTTAACAATTTTCACAACGAATTTGATGTAAAATTTCCAGTTGATAGCAAAAATCGTATATGAATGAATTTAGCTGTCTGAAAGCACAACTTCATAAACAAAATTGAGGCTTACAAAGATTGTTATTATTGATAGAAGTAGTTACGTTAGCTAGTTATAAAGTAGCTTGAATTCTAGCTGAAAAAGAAATCATTTTCTGATGCTGAACTAGTAAAAGAAATATTGATTGTGGTCATTGAAACTCTTTGGAGAATTATGATTCAAAAATAAAAGATGATATTCTTCAGAAGGTAAGTAATTTGAATTAAGCTGAAGAATAATTGTCCACAGAATGCTAGAGTTAGTGAAAGATATAAAAAAATTAGTTGCTTGAAGAACTAAAAGACTGTTTGTATTTTTCTTTAGCACTAGATGAGTCAGCAGATGTTAGTGATGCTACATAGTTGATATTTTGGGTTTTATATGTAACTTCAAACCTTCAAGTGAGGAAAGAAATACTTGGCGTTTGTGGATTACGAGATTAAACATGTGGAAAAAACATCTTTGAAAAATTTCTTGAAATCTCAGAAAAATTTAATCTGGATTTAAAAAAAAACTGGTTTCTGTCACAACAGATGGCGCTTTTGCAATGACTGGGGCAAAATTACGATTTGTTTCTCTTTTGAAGCAGTATCTAATTGAAAATAATGTGAAGCCCATGCAGCCATCTTTCCATTGCACTTTGCATTAGGAAAATTTACGTACTCAGATGTTTAAAAGTGATGAATTGAAAAATTTGATGGACATTGTTGTAAAATTTTGAATTATATTAGAAGTGGAAGCTCTCTCATCCATCAACAGTTTGTTGAGTTTTTGAAGAAAAGCAATGACTGTACTTTTGATGATCTTACTGATTTTGCAAATGTAAGATGGTTAAGTAGAGAAAAAGTCTTGGAATGATTTACTTCCCTATTTCCTCAAATAAAAGAGTATCTTGTTATAAAAGGTAAGATTGAAAATTTCCCTGAAATTGAGACTTTGTCATGACAGTATGATTTGCACTTTCTGTGTGACATGATGGCTCACTTGAATAATTTGAATACGAAGCTTTAGGGAAGAGGTAAAATAATAAGCGAGCAATCACAGTCTATTTATGAATTTTAATTAAAGCTAAACCTCCTTGCATAACAATTACAAAAGTATAATTTGACAAATTTTGCAAAGAGGAATAGTTTTCTAGAAAATGATAAGGACTATGATTTCTCTGATGCTAAAGATGATCTCTATATAAACTGGATCAAAAATTTATCTGAAAAATGTGAATCATGTTTCTTCAATTTTAAAAATTGATATTTGAATTTTTGCATGATCCACTTTGATTTTACTGAAGAAATTTCAGTAAGGAAATTGTATCTTTTTTGTCTTTGGATAAGCGTGGATTTGAAGGTGAGATGCTTACCCTGCAAAATGTAAAACGTACAAAAGGTAAACAAAAATGTTCTATCAGAGAGATGTGGCTCACTATTCTGATAAATGAAAGTCTTCCAAATTTGAAGATAGCAGTATCAAAATTATTTTCCATGTTTGGATCCACATGGGTGTGTGATTCAACATTTGCTACACTAAATTTTCCCAAGTATAGATACAGATCTCGGCTTAATAACATAAATTTAGAGGCAGAGCTAAGATGCTCATTGAGCAAAGATGTTGAGCCAAATTTCACAAAACTCATTGATGAAAACCCCATTAATTTTTGCATTGAAGATTAGTTGAAATGCAATTATTTTGATTAAACTCACATCTTTCTTTCTTTTCTTTTTTTTTTGAATTGTGTAGTCAACATTGTTTTCATTAGTCACAGTTGTGGCCACTGTAAAAATAAGTTGCCCACCCCTGTTCTAAAGTGTGTGTGTTTTCTTATAGTAAAGCCACATTGGGCTATCTACTGAGTCCACCGAGAGGAATCGAACCCCTGAGTTTAGAGTTGTAAATCCATAGACTTACTGCTGTACCAGCAGGGGACTTTAGTCTAGATATTTCTATACCTAATATAAACTAAATTCCACATCATCAGAAATCTACATTTCTATCTTGCTAAAAAAATAAATTACAACTTTAGAAATATATATCTTACAACATTATCTCTCTGTAGATTTCACCATATGATATTACAAATGTATGCTATCTTTTGGAATGTGAATATATAGTTGATTGTTTTTTATTGGTCACAAATACTCTCTATGTTTTGTATTATATTTTGTGAATATTCTAGTATTAATAAGTTATTTCTATCAGCTGTCTTTTTCAGTTTTTTATAATTGCTCTCTTTATAATCATAAATATGAGTTTTTCTTTCATACTTCTGATGTGAGATTTTCTGTATTTTATGAACACCTGTTGATACGTATTTGTATGTCCAATATTATTCACCTGCACATTTGTCATTACAGAACAGTGGTCAGTAATTATTACTCAAAATTCGTTAAACCTTTTCTTCTTTTTTTATCTTTAATTATTAAATAACATGTATTTTATAAAAATTATTTTTACTTTCATGTAATGCACTCTCTTTTCACTTTTGAATACACTGACTTTAATGGACATTTCTGAAATTCAAGTCAAGTTATATAAACCATCCATGTATCTTTGGGAAATTTTTGTTATATATATATGTATATATATAAGCTTATAATTAATATCTTAAAAAAGTTCATGAGTAGTCTCAGCTGTAATTCACTTTTGCTACTTATATTTAAGTACCTGAGTTGGTTAAATACATTCCAAATGAAGAGGTAGCAGGTGGCTTAACAGTATTGTTCTGAATGTGTTAATTGATTGTTATGGAATAATAAATTAAGAGGCAAAATGCTGAAACATTTTTACATATAACATGTAGTTGAAAAACATTGCATAGTTTTACATTTGATGTGTATTTGTGTTCACATGGTAAGGATTTACCTCGATTCGAAGATCAGTCATTTTTGTCATGGCTCACCTTTTCATGGATTTTTAGGTGAGTAGCATCTTATCAAAGGAAAATAGTTTTATTTTTTTAAGTAGTGATGTTTATTCAGGTAAATATTATTGCTGGAAGGTCAGTAAAGATAAATTAGTTTGGTAGTAGAAGACTACAGTTTGGAGATTCTGATGTTCATGTTTATTTTTATGTATTATTATAGTTATTACCATTTATATTTAAATTTATGAACTTACAAGTATTTCTTAATCAAGCCTTAACAGTGATAATTTTCAAAGTGAAACAGAATCAACAGTTTATTGAAAGTAAAATACATTTACACATAATTGTTAAACATGCAGTACTATTTGCAAGCTGTTTTTTATTATATTTTAAGTAAAGTTATTTTGCTAATTAGATAATAATACTGAAATACTTAACAAAACAGAAATTGTGATAATGATACTTAAAACATTGCATTACTTTTTCTTCTGTTAAAACAAGTATAATGTAGAACAGTGCTAGATTAGAAGACTGCATGAAGTGTAGGGATGGATAATGTTTTTATTCAGGAGTGAGAAACTTGCTTGAAATTTTATGAAGTTAGTTTAGGATGCAGCAGGGGATTTCTGGAAACATTTTGCATGAATCTCATCATATACATATTTTTCAAACATATTCATGTAATAAGTTTTCATTTAAAATAATAATTGTTATGTAAATAACTTTCTTTAAGAATAATTCTCCAAGTTCTTTAGTATCATAAAATTTTTCAGTGCTCACTTGTTGAATTGATTACTTAAATTATATGCATGATAATGAGTTATTTTCATTGGGTTATATTTTGATTTTCTCTATATCTATAAGTGAATATGTAAAGTAGAGTAATGTGCAATATTCAAGAACTATGGTTTCAAAATGTATAAAGCTTTAAACTTAAAATGTTCTGTGCAATGTGAATCTGCCTGGAAACAGATAGAATATTCTATGTTTTACATATCAGATTTAGTGTACTAAAATAATTTTTACTGTATTATATAGAATGTATCTTTACTGAATTATCTAAACTTTGAAGTAATTTTACATGTTATACATAAGGGAATTCTAAAACTAAAGGAAAAAAATAGTAAATTAAAAACATATTTAATCTTATTGAACATTTATCACTACTCACTATTAGCATAGTCTACAAAGGTTTTAAAAGACCTCTTGTACTGGAAGACATGCCACCTTTGAGTAAAGCGTACAAAGCAGAAACTACATGGCCACAACTAGACAAGTACTGGACCAAGGAGTTGTTAAAAATTAACCAGTAAGTTCCTGTTTTGGTTAAGGAAAAGCTTTGTAATTAAATAGTTAAATTATAAAAAATTGGGTATGAAAGTAACTAGACAAATAAAGTTTAGTCAAAAATTCATAAACTATGGAAAACAACAGATCAAAACCCAATTACTGGAGTAAAATTACAGAAGGATAATATTCAACATAACACTAAAAATGAGAAGGAGAGGGACTATTCTAGGTTATAAATGATTGTTATACCTTTAAAAACATATACCAACATAGATACAATTATGTGACCTATCTTTTATCCTTTCAGTAAGTAACAATTTTATGGAATTAACTTTCTTTGGATGATGATACATTAATTTAAAAAAAGTGTCTGTTCAATGTTTCCATCAATTGAATTTTATCCCTTTGTTGTTCTCTATGAAATTCCTCAAAATGTGTTCTCTGATGTAATACTTATTTCTGAATGTATAAAACAAAATGAAAGATTATTTGACTATGCATTTTCATTACAAATAGCAAAAATTAATTCATTTCTTTTTTCAGTTTTGTATTATTCTCAGTGCTTGAATAAAGGGAGTAAATAGATACAATTTTGTGGGTCACCCTGATGAAAGAAGCCCTGACTAAGAGATAAAAAAAACATTAATTAAAAACAAGTTGTCTCTTTGCAAAACACATTTGTAACTATGTTACAATGATAATAGCAATTTTATTCATTTTATTCAAACCTATTATTTTGTAATGTGTTCTTATAACATGTTCTTTCATAAATATTTACTTGGCCATTTCAACAAAAATTCATTGACATTATTTTATATTTATTATAAATATTAAACTTTGTATTTTATATATTATCTAACCATTACTTGCATGTATTTGTGTATTTTTCAAAATGTAGTTAATAAATAGTATTTAACTGTATTTGACTTATTTATAAAGTGTAATTTTTAAGGGCTATCCTACAAAATTTGTTCTGAACTTGCATTTAGCCAGATGTGGGTCACTTTTGTGTACTTACGATGAAATCAAAAGTTAGCATAATTAAAAATATAAAGGTTGAAAAAATAAGACTCCAGCTGTCACTCAAAACACAAATGTAACACGTCTTTGTGGAAAAAAAATGAATGAGAAGTATGAACTCCATGTATCTAGCATATTTCACTCAGTTTCTGAAATTCAGCTAGGTTGGTCAATATAAACTTGATTCTTATGATCTTGCTCTTAACAATAAGATAAATAATATTATTTTGTAACTTTTATATTTATTCAAGTGATGTGCATTTTCTGAGACTGCATTTATATTTTTACATGGATAACTAACTTTTCCTCTCTCACTAAACAGGAGGAATGCTCAAATCATACTCAAATCATCAATTAGAAATTATTAAACCATTCTTCTTTACTACACAATTTTAACTGCATATTAAACTGTATATATATATATATATATATATATATATATTCCCTTATAATATTATTACACTCCTCTTCCCATCACACACACTTGAAAGTATTAACTTGTTAAGTTGTGAAAACAAATAGAAAATGTTTTTCAAATTCATTAGATTAATCCTAGTTGTTGAACATTTAATGTACATTTACTTATAACTGAAAGTTTTTAGCATGGACTTGCATATAACTTATTATTTCTAATTATAGCTCTGACAATACAGAGAAGGAATTGCATGAAAAAGAATCAAGTGAAAAGAATAAGAAACAGTGTTCTTTAGTCTGGGCTTTGTTCAGAGGATTCTGGAAACCTTTTGTTATTGGAACCTCTCTGGATGTAATTTATAGCTTTTTTCTGATTGTCCCTTCAATATTACTGAAGTAAGTTTTAATTTGTAAGGCTTACCTCAATAGTTTACCAAAGATTTACACAATTTGTGTTCCTCCAATTAAACTATCTATTTACTTTATATGAGGTTTTGAAAAAAATATCACTGCTTTCATCAACTAGAACCTAATAGTTTTATTTGAACAGGAAGTACTTTTAGTGAAAGAAATGAAATATTTACTTTTAAGATTTATCAAAATATAGTGATAACCTTTGATGTAACACTAAATGAAACCTACAATGCCCAATAGTCTAGTTTAAATTGAATAAAAAAACATTAGTATAATGAAGAATGAAACAAAACAAAATTAATGTTGTATTAGTGTATATACAAAATGTAAAGCTACAAATAAAAATAAAGGAAGAACTGTATTTGTGTTTTTGAGATGGAAAGGCAAAAAAAATATTTGATTCCTTATCTGTCTGATTTATTTGTTCCAGGCCATATATATTTCCAAACCAAACATGCTCCCCCTATCAGCCATGGTCAATCTCACTATTTGTTAGTGGTGGGTGGTGGTGACTAGCTCTCTTCCCCCTAGTCTTACACTGCTAAATTAGGAATGGCTAGTGCAGATAGCCCTCGTGTAGCTTTGTGCAAAATTCAAGAACAAACAAACCATTTATATTTCAAAATATAGCCTTATATATAGAAATCTCTTTGTATTATGGAAATCTAGAGAAGAGTCTATGTGTCTCAGAGAGCTGTACTGCACACACTACTTTGACTAACATAAAACGTATAAAATATAAACTTTTCTGTTAATATCTGTACTGAAAAATTTACAAATAGTAAAAATATATTCAAATTTCTTTCATATAAATCTGTGAAATAACACTAACCTCCCCATATTGAAACTACTAGTTCATGGTGCTTCTCCCCTAAATACAGTTGAGAACTTGCATTTTCCACTAATTCCATATTGTCAGTTACAAATAAAATTAAAAATGCCTATCAGTAATTGGGACTCTCAGCTAGGGATATTGAGAACATAGACCTGTGATGGTTTGATTGTCATGAAATTTTTATATTTTAAACAGTAATTCCATATATTTAATCCGAAAATGATATCCTTTTTTCACCATGTCATACAGACTTTTCACAAAATGTCACATGTGAATCATTTTCATTAAACTTGGGCCACATTTTGTTATGTTTAAATTGTTGACAACTACTGGCTATAGATTTCTGAAGACCTATTGTGATGTAAGAGTCTCACTAATTGTCCAAGAACTCGTAAGAAACAGACCAATAGTATCTAAACAGTTAACTGACTGCATGATGTGTCATTTTTGGATAGTCCCTGTTTGTGCATGCATGTTGATATTATTTTTTTGTTTTTAATATTATTTATTCATCACTATGGCAACAAGAGATTGTGTAAATGACCCAAACATATTTAAACATATTTGTAGTAAATTTCTTGTAAACATGATTTAAGTAACAGTTTTGTTTTCTTGATTTGCAAAAAATCTTAGGTGACAGAAGAAATTAATATTATTTCAGTGTAGCTGAATTTTGAAAAATCTGTTGTGAAAACCAAAACAACTTTTTTGAATTTTGAGTTTGCAGGTCTGTGTAATTTTTCACCTGCACTACTTTTAAATATTAAACATTAAATAGTTTCTCATTTAAGCTAATTAAGAAATTTTTCACTTTTTTTCAATAAAGCATGAGCATTTCAGAGGTATGACTACGTGATTTGAATTTAGAAGTTTCAGAATTAAAGTGAATTTCATGTAGGTACTTATTTCTCTAATGCCATCCCACTCATCTCCCCACAACTTCATTTTCGTCATGACTACAAATTTCAATAAAATGTATATTATAGCAAGAAAGTGGAGTTTATATGAGAAAACCTATCACTTGTACAATAAGCCACATGTAAAGTGGGATGGTGGAGAATTGGGTGAGTAATGCAAGTTCTAGCATGCATAAATGACATTAAGAAATTTCTTCTTCTTTTTTTTTTTGATAGTATGAGTGCAAACTCAACAGTGAAAGATTTTCAGTGTATCAGATATAAGTACTTGTTTGAAATTCCTTGTAATAATGAAAATCATAAAATTTTAAGATTTTGTGAAGATGTGAAAGTACACATAGTAAATATTTTTTTGTAGTAACTGTTTGATAAACCTTTCAGCTCCCAGACTTTAGATTTCTTTCTAGTTTTATTATTTGAGTAATTATGAAAACATAACATTTTTATGATATATAGAGTTTGAGTTTGTTGTATTAAAATAATTTTGAAGCTTAATCATGTTGTTGCAGCCTATGTTACCATGTTAGGCTGTAGTCTTGCAGCATAGTTTCCATTGCAAAAAGCACTGTTGTAATATCTTTAAAACACATTCCTACTTCATGCAAGCTTACCATGATCAATCTAGTGTGCAAAGCTGACTGTTTCTCAGTTCCAATTTCAGTGATTTATGTACACAAAAATCTGTAGGAATACTACATCCAGCAACATGTTTAAATAAGAAATATCATGAATAATTGTTTTATTTTCAAGCTTTTTGATATATGTGATGATTCAAAAAATATACTGTGGAAGCAACTTCTTTATACTTGATACTTGAATTGTGTTCCTTTTCCTAAAGAAGAACCTTCTTGATCATGTTGATACTGTTGTCTAAAACATGTGATGGAATTTAATATTGATTTTTTGTCTTTAAGTTTTCATTTGTAACAAGACACTACACTTTATTTACTACAGATGGAGTATGACTTATTGCAAATGTAATTTTTGGTGGTCTTGGTACCTTAGACTGATTTTATTCCATTGTTTTCCAATGCTATAAAATACAGGGGATATCCTGTTCTCTGAAGTTTTATGTTTCCTATCTGAACACATTTTTGTGATGTGACTGTATGAATATTTTTTGTCATGCTTTTCCCAAAAATGATAATTTTTCAGTGGCATCATATGATCCACAGTATCAAAATGTAGTACTGATATATTCTGTTCTACTACAATTTTATATTGACTGCGTTTGTCACATGATTTGATGATTTGCATACTGAAAATAATTTTAATAAAATATACTCAAACCACTAATGAAAGATAGTACCTGGAAATGTATGCATATAGCACTATTTATATATTGATTAATTTTTCTGTTTCTCTTTTTTTCTTTAGTTTCATCATCAGTTTTGTGTCCAGTGATCAACCTTTGTGGCAAGGAATATTTTATGCATGCCTACTGTTCAGTTGTTCTCTCTGTGGGTTCTTTTGCACTTGTCATGTTTTGTTCCTAATGTTTGAAACAGCAATCAAAATTAAGACAGCATTAATCACAGCTGTTTATAGAAAGGTGAGAACCTATGAATTAATTGTAATATATCTGATTTTGTAAGAATTTCATAAGCACTCAAATAACATTAGATTATTATTGTTCAGGTCTCCATAGCTTAATATTAATAGATTGTTTGTTAGTTTTGGAAATTTTCAATCAGCTAAATGTCTAAAACATAAAGAATATTTGATTACATTTGTACATTTCAGATCGAATTAGATGTTCTTATGTTTATTAAAACTAAATCTGTCAGTGTTCTGTATAGGATCTTTTTTATAGTCTAAAAATAGTTTTTTTTCATATGTAAATGGCTAAAACTGCATGTTTCTTTGTGTTTCATTTCTATGTTGAGAAACATGCCATTTTATTTATCACTGATTAAAACTAAGTTATAAACATTGTGGTTGGTTACTGTTTAACACTGTTAAAGTTCATTAGGTAGTGTGTTGTTCATTCATGGGGCTTAGGTTCAGTGAAGAAAGTTTCAAATAAGGACATGTGAGAAGTAAAATTAAATGAGTTTAAGAAATGTGGAATAACAGTAAAAACCTATTGAGACAACACAAAAGTTTTTATTTGCAATATCAAAACATAAAAACTTGCATCAAAGTATCATAAATGGTATTAACTTTCAAACAGAGTAAGTTATAGTTTTAGAATGAAAGTAAAATTTAAAATGGCTATCAATATAGATAATTAAATATTATTAGGGTTAGTGTCACCTTATAAACATTAAATGCATCATTTCTTTAGTTGGTTACCCTTCTTGTTAATGATATTTTCAGCAATAACTAAGTCAGCTTAGGAATTTTAGGTTAGCCCTAAATATAGATTATCAGCTAACAATTGAAATCAATCTATATAATACAGGGTTAATAATTAACAACAAATTAAAATAAAATAAACATAATTATATTCCACATAGTAAGTTGTATGCTGATACATAGTATTAATGAATGGAAGAATAAATAAACGAGATAACATACCTTAATTATGGAAGCCATAAACACTGGTTCCCATTCTGAACCATAGTTGTTAATGTATATTATTTTGGAAACAAAACTCTCTCTGTAACAACATAATTTACCAAAGAGACTCTTTATGCTTGTTTGTTTTGGAATTAAGTACAAAGCTACACAAAGAGCTATCTGTGCTCTACCCACCATGTGTATCAAAATGCAGTTTTCTTGCAGTGTCAGTTCACATACATACCACTGTGGCATTGTGGGGGCAACTCCGTATGCCTCTCCACTATATAACTTTTTAAGTGTGACAGTTAAAGCCAGATGTTTTATAAAAGTAAAGCTGGATGTATCAACTTTCCCATGGTACAAATTTATTAAAAAATCAATGTCCAAGAAGACGCAAAACAATAGGTAAAAAAATATTAAAATGTTATCATATTTGACTTGGCTGCTATAATATAACATGGCTAAACTTAATAAGAAGGAAACATCTAGTTACATTTAGGATGTAATTTGTATTATTTGAATAATGATGTTTCAGTTCAAAGTAGTTAATGCACTTGTGAAACAAACATTGATGATCAAACTCGAACAAAATCAAACAGATGTTTTTATCAAAATTCAGAATGATGGTCAGATTCTCGTTTTCAACAAAATATATTTTTGATCGATACCTCTATTCATGATAGAGACCTATTAACACATCCTGAAGATTTTTGTACATGCCATAAGACTTGAATAAATCTCCCTGTTGTTAATGTGTACTGCACCATCCTAAGATGTAATCATCATCATTACAGTGTGGTCCTTTGCCACCAGAAGAACAACATAATCTCTTTGTACAATAATTTCCATGAGTATTCGCATTGGAACAAAGCTTGTTCTTGAAAAGCCCAAAGGAATATTGCAGAAATGGGGAGAAAAGATGGAAAATTGCTCAGAGATGTATCCATTTGAAATACATTTTAATCAAAGGATAATGTTAACTTTGGAAATGTATGCTCACCTTTCTGCACAAGAATGATCTAAAATCTTACATGAATAAGATGGTGGAGAGACTGGTAAAGACATTACAAAGATGGGTTTCTGAAAATCGTATCATCATAGAGAGAAAGCCCATTGAACATGTCACCAACTGGAGGAGGAGTAGCCTAATGGGTCATCACTCTATATAGAAAATACTTTTCACCAGTAAAGGTGGTAGAATAAACACTATTGTCAAAAGAACATTCTAAAATATTAAGACTGCTCAACTGTCTTTTATTTTTCAAGCAGTTGGCTAAAATTGTGTCCAGTGCAATAAGCTAGGCCTTACTGTATAAGAGAAATACTTATGAGATAGTTATTAGAATAACCAAGAAGACAGAGGAAACATCTCAGGCCATAAACCTTAGGAGAACACAAGAACTATCCATTTGGCCTAACCACCAGAAGTCTGGTTCATAATTTTGTAGGTAAAATCACAGGGAATTTTGAAAGAGAGAAGTATTTCCTGCAAGGCACCACCAGCCACAGTGAGAGTTGTGATAACTGACAACTGTGTGTAATTATGGCTTTCATGTTGAGTACAACTGATAATGAAGAGAGTGGTACTAAATGCAGCACAAGACACAGAAAATTGTTCTTGTAAAATGCATTTAAAACTTAATAAAGCTGAAACAAATATCATTGTTGATTACACTGTCAGTTTAATAATGAGAGTTGGTTTACTGACCTACTGTGGAGTAGTTTCTAACTTCATTTGGTTATAAAAAACTCCTACATGCTTGTGTCTGCTAGGTAATTTGTTTGTCACATACAACCAATGCTCAAATAAACTATTCCCTGTAATAGAAACCACTGGCTTAGAATTACCATAACACTACACATTAGAATTTTATTTTCTAAAAACCTATTTATATTAAATGCAGATGAAGATAATTATGTTGAGTAATAGAATATTTTATCTTTTTTTGTTCTGTTATTTTACTGATTATATAGAAGGACTTCGCTGATTTTAATATTTTATTATTGGTTTCTGGTTTTGTACTTCCTGTTGAACTAGATACTAGTGAGACCCATTTCTGAAAAATGGTACTCAGAAGCTTTGCAACTTGGGGTGCTGTAGCACCCCCCTTTATATATTTGACTAATGTAGCAACTGTAAATTGTATTATCTGCATGTATTAGCTGAACAACCCCCCTTTGCAACTCCTTTTTCACCACTGATGCTGTAAAATATTCACATTTCATTGATAACTTTTCACAGTAAAAACTTTAAACAAGGTTTCAGTTTGATTATTTATTACAAAGAGATTCTGTTAAAATTCTGGTTATTGTTATTTTTCAGTCCCTTGTTCTCTCAAGTGCTGCAAGGTGTCAGTATTCAGTTGGTGAGTTGGTGAATTTAATGGCAGTGGATGCAGAAAAGGTTTTTCTTTTAGCTGCGTTTATTACTTTACTTGTTTCATGTCCTGTCAGAATTATTCTGGCTATCATCTTACTGTGGCAATACCTAGGATTTGCAGCATTGATGGGTGTTGGGGTAATGCTTGCAATATTGTTGCTGACTTGGGCTGTCTTGCACAATTTGAATGTATATCAGGTATGTTGAATTTTTAATTTCTGTTCCTGTTTGCTTTAAAATGAAATAACAGTTCTTTAGATAAACAATACTTAAAACTTAATACTTTATGCACAACTGACTTGTCTGATTACCAAACATATGATCATTACGATATTTTGTTATAAAAATTTGTAATTTGTTTAATCTGATATATCGAATTTTTATTCACTGTATTTAATAATTGAAAATCAAAGCTTGTAATTAATTTGCAATAGTTATGCTAGTTTCATTTTAGTTTCAGTATATAATGTAAGGAATTATTTATACTGTAGTTAGTTTTTCCCATCATAATCACTGTTAATCATCTGCAATATTTATCTTCTTATCATAGAGGGGAAGTATTGAGTACATTATATTAAAATGATTTTGGAGCCACACCACATCATTAGTCCATATTGCCGTGTCTGGTCACACTTTTGTAAAATGTTGAGATTTATGTATGGGGATGTTTGAAAAGCAGTTAAACCTTACTGTTGCATATTTATGCATGTTGATAGCATCCTTACAGCACAGTGTTCATTGCACAAGGTTCTGTCTTTATGCTGTTGCATACTGAAGATAATCATTCCTTCTTACAAGTTTTCAACAATAAATATATTGTACAATGTTTATGACAGTTTTCATTGCTCATTTCAACAGTTCTAATTACTCAAAAATCCATACATGCTGTATTTGGGATCTTGATTATTATGTCTATATGTGAAATAGTATGAATATCCATTTGAATACACAATGTAACACAAATTTTGTTCCTGGATAGCATGTGTTATTTCTTAATTGCTTATGTTGCAAAAGTACAGAAAATGGCCATTATTCCCTTCAATCTTTGCTTTTGTGACCTGAATAACGAAATTTAAAATTAACCTATTTTCTATGTAAAAATGGGCAAATTTGCACATTTTCATTTACATAAGATCTGAATAAAACAACATATGAATCAAGATTTACATGTATTTACACTAAAGTTATACAAAAATTTTTAGAAGTGAGTAGTTTTTTGAGATTTGCGATTGTAATGTAAATCACTTTTGCGTATCAACCCCCAAATCTAGTCTCCCAACATGTTTTCGTTATACGCTCCTAGGTTACAAAAGCAAAGTTTCAAGAGAAAAATAGGTCTTTTCCATTTACTTTAGGCATAAGCAACAGGGAAATAACACTTTCTGCCTAAGAACAAGAAAAAGTAAAACTTTCGTTACATAGTGTTATCCATCTGCTCGAGATATGGGATAATTGAAAAGGAGATATGACTGGAAGCCTTGTTTGGTGAAGCTGGTATTTCTTTGTGGTAGAAAGGGTCTAATAAGAAGCAGAATTTGTCAGCCTTTATCTCTGTGTTCACTTCTCTGATCACTAATGTTCTCGAGATTTAGTATCCAGTGATGACCATAAATCATAAGCCAGTTATGAAAAATTTTGCAACATGCTACTTACCACTTTTGGAAGGTCATACATGGTGTGAAAATTGTTGCAGTTGACAAGCTATAAATATGCTTATTTAGTTGTCACCATGCTCTGTCTGTTTCCCAAACTAGGTACTATTCTTAGTGTTTTACAGTTGTTGCCCCTTTACTGGCAATGGTGTGTAAGCAGCAGGTGTACATGTAACTTCTGTTGCTTTTTAAGGCTGGCTGTTTTACAGGAAGTGTCTGTGACTTGTTGGTGGTAAATTTTAACAAGAAATGGAAAACACACAATCCACTTGTTTTAAAATAATATATTCAAAACAAGTCTAACTTAAGTACAAAACTGTGTTGCATTATTGGTTATCACAGTTGTATGCAGAGTTCTAAATAATTAGCTCTTTTCTGTCATAGTCTATATAGGTGGGTTCATTTACTTTATAACAAGACAAATTGTTCTTTATCTCTGTTATTACAATAGAACTTTGTAACTTTCACTTTATAAATCACCCATTATAACTAAACTAACAATCATGCAGTCTAACTGCACTTTTGTTTTCACTAACTTATTTCACTTGCTCTCTCTACCTACAAATATTTATAATGCATGAGACTAAACTCTACAAACATCTAGCCCTCTAGTAACAACAATATTATGCACAGTGAAAAAAAAAAAACCTCAAGTAAGATGACATCAACAGTATTACAAAAGTCTAGTACAATAACTAAACTGCATACAGAATGTATAACTTTTATACAACATCTATGTAGCAAAATTTGTCGTAACTGTTGCTTTTAAAAATAATTAACTATTAAAACTAAATAATGATATAGTTAACTAAGTAATAACTCTTAAACTGAAAATTCTTTTGTATTCAACAATTGCCTGTAATTCATGGATGCCTTTTTCTACTGACCTTTTGTGCATACATTTCCACATTGTACTTACTACAGCTCAGATACAAATTGTTGCAGGACTTTTTTCTCTATGAACTTGATGCTTCATATTGATCCATATTTTTTTGTTTTATAATGCCATTAAGTATAATTAATACCCTCATCTTAGAAATTCTAATTCCCAAAGCTGAATTCATCTTTATGGTACGAGCATATGAATATTTTTACATAGAAAAAAGGCTTTTATATACTCTTCCTGAAAAGTAATAAATTTTCAATGATATTACACTACGTATAAAATGTTAAGCAGTGTAAGCATATAACTGTGGTACATGATGTTCCATGCAACTTTATACCAGTTGAGATTTTCACTTAATTTACAAACTTGCATATTCCAAATATTAATGTAATATGTTCAACTCTGTGTAAATTCTTTATAATTCAACCATTGTCAATTAAAGTATAATACAATTCTTTATAAACCACAGAACACTGAAATCTAGAAAAAAATTTAATTTCATATGAGAACTTTAAATGCATTTAACACAATGCCTTTCATGCTGAAAAAGAATGAATAGCCATAGAAAATACTGCAAGTACATAAACTTTAACTCAGTCACTTCTTGAGCTACATAAAACATTACATTCCAACAAAAACATGCATTAAACCTACAAAGCTGCATAATGTTGTGTTACTTCATATTGGAATTTGTGTTTGTTTTTGATCAGTTAAAACAGTATTAATTTATTGATTCCTTTGAGTAATTACCATTTATCTGAACTATTTTCTTCTCTGATAGAGAAGTAAATATGTGAATTCAAAGAAATTTCAGTATATTAGACTAATTGTAAGCAATTTTATTTTACAGGAGATGGTTATGTTAACAAAAATTTAGTTTTCTTGAGAAATATCAATCAGTATTTGGTAAAAGGCAAATTTCAAGATATATAAAACATTTCTTTGTTTTTTCTTGAAGTACATTATAGATTTTATTAGCAATGGTTAACAAAATAGAAAATGAAAGAGCTTAAAACAACCTTTTTTTTAAAGGCAAAGCAGATGAAAGAGAAAGACGTTCGACTGAAATTTATGAATGAAATTTTATCAGGAATAAAGGTAAGTTAATCTCAAATATTTATATGTGTAGCAAACAGTTTTGAGTGGTATAAGAATGTAACAGATGTTGTTAAAGACCTTAACAGTTTTTAGTGGATTAACTGTGCAAGTTTAAATCACATACATTATTATTCCTGGCTTTGACCTTCAGGTACTGAAGTTGTATGCTTGGGAGCCTCCATTTATGAAGCAAATCATGGATATAAGAAGCAAGGAACTTAAGTATTTGAAGAGATTTCAGTATCTCAATGCTATAACAAGTTTTCTCTGGAGCAGTTCACCTTTTTTGGTAACTATTTTTTCACACTCTTTAATTCAGTAAGGTATATGCTCTCTAAGAACATTTGTATATTAGTGTAATTAAGTTTGAGTTTTTGTGCTAAGCACCAAAAACTCTTCAGGTTTTAAACACTCTTGGTAAGTTAATTTGAAAATTGAGGTTCTTTGAAAAATTTTAAATTATACTGCCTCAAACACATTGCTTAATGAAAATTAGTTAAAAACATGATTGTAAATAAATTAATTGATTCAGTAGAAATGCACATGTATTACTTTAACTGTAGGAAAATACCACCATAAATAATTAATTGTTTGACTTGAAATTAAAGGGAAGACACAATAATTGGCTCAGTGGAACGTTATTAACAACTTGTACAAACTATTGTTATTCATGAGCATACAATAATAACATAATTTTGTACTAACAAATGTGATATCATTTTTGTACTGAATTATTCCAGTGTTTTATAAAGTAGAGTAATTTATGCACTTGTAGTAAATATCTTTTGAACTTTAAATATATGACATATTCATTAGTGTAAATCGGTTATTTTTCAACTCTTATCCAGTAGTTTTTACATTGCACAGTTAAATATTCATATTAGTTTCAGCACTGATTTAAAAGGATGGTTAACAAAGACAGCAGGTCTTTTGTTCGAACTTAGCAGCTTGTCCAACATAGATTTTATTATCGAGGTGTATTTCTTGTGAAATATTTTTACTTGCATCAACAAATATAATGTTAGGTTGTCCAAAAATAAATGTTTTTCAACTGTGAAGTTTTGAAAAGTATAAGGCAGTGTTGTAAAACATACTGTAATCAAAGTAAGCACCATTTTCTTCAACACACTTTTGTCAACGTGTAACAATGCTGTTTATGCCCCTGTTGTAGAAATTAGAGTTTCTATGGTTAGTGAATTTCCTGAAAGCTTCTTCTGCAGCTGCCTGGTTTTGAAAGCATTCATTGTTCAAAAATTTGTCAAAATGCTTAAAAAAATGAAAATCTTTAGGGGAAAGGTCTGGGGAATAAGGTGGTTGAAGGAGAACCTTAATACTCTGTTCGTTCAATTTTTGGAGTGTTATTCTTGACAGGTCTCATAATGCCCACTTTCTTGATCTTCAGTCAGCTCATGCAGAACCCACTTATCCAAGTTTTTCATCTTTTTTATTGCACTAAGGTGGTTGGCAATGCTTGATTTGTTTGTGCCTAGCTTTTCTGCAAACTTACATACTGTTGTGCAAGGGTCTGTCTCAACTGCTTCCCTTAGTTTGTTTTCATCTGAGGATGTCTTCCTTCTTTGAACTTTGTGGTCTTCAAGACTTTCATCTCCATGTCAAAACATTTGAAACCAACACTAAATTGTATGTTCAGTAACAGATCCATGACTTAATGCCTGGTTCAGGCTCCATGTAGTTTTGATAGCTTTATGCCCAAGTTTGAAGTCACAGAGAAAAATCAGATGAAAGTCCTTCTTCTCCATGCTTCCTTGGGGATTGCAAAACTTATTCTGAGTAGAGTTCAAATAGCAGACAATTAAGACACCTTGTAAACAACAAACGTTGGATTAAACCAACTAACCAATGATAAGTTACTCAATATTTAGCTCCTAAATGTCATCTTGAGAATTCTGACATTTACTTCTGGACAACCTAATAATAAGAAATGAAAATTGTAAACACAGTTCTTTTCCATATCATCTAAATTGGTGAATCCTGCTTGAGTATTTCATCTTTATTGGATTTTACATTAAATTCAGTATCTCAATATGTTTCTTTAAAGGAGGTCTTTTGTTACAGTAATCCATATAACTTCTTGACAGATGAGATTCACTTGTCTTTTATAGGGAAAGGGAGAGAGTTGTACAATAAATGTTTTTAATGAGGGATTTCAAATCTGTTTTTAAGTTATAAATGTCATTTGATTTAGAGTTGCAGAATTTAAATAAAGTATATTTGTCATATTTTATGTCTGCCTCAGGGAATCAAACTCTGGATTTCACTGTTGTAAGTCCATAAACCTACTGCTATGCTGATAAGTGAGCAAACTTTCATTTATTCAGGGGTTCTGTTCAGAGCCAGTGAAGAATAGACAATAAATAAAAGAGGTTTTTTTTCATTTGTAAGTTGAAGTCTGAAATTAATATTATTAGTTCTACAAGTACTAAAAAATAATATCTTCTATATTATTCGCAGTTTGAAATAGTTTCTTTGTTTCTTCAGTTTCCTTTCACTTACATCTTGTTTTTGAAAAAAAAAAAGTCCTACCTATACCGAGTATCTTTGGTCACATAGATTATTTGTATGATTAATTAGTGTGCTATGTCGAAGTATTGCTAAATAATTATTTTTGCTTTTTTTAATTTTTGTTTCTATGTTTTTGTTATTTTATGTACCATTCAAAAACAAAAATTATAATGTATTTCAGTTTTTTTCAGATTACCATTTTTAGTTTTGTGACCTATCTGTTCATGGATGAAGAGAATGTTCTAGATCCAAATACAGCTTTTGTTTCTGTAACTTTATTTACAATGTTGAGATTCTCTCTGATTGCGATTCCAGATCTGGTGTCATACATAGTACAGGTAAAGGTTATCTCAGTTATTGACATACCTTAGTAACATGCTATAAGTTTCAATTCTCTAGTCTACACAAGCTTTACATGATGTTGAGGTACATTCAGTGTTTTATAACTTTGAATTTTTTTTATTTTCACATAGTTTTAAAATATTCAGTCTTTTTCACTATTTTTAAATTTTTTATTTGTAATTCTCCAACATATTTAATTTCTAATGATTTTACCCATCCTGCTATTGATTTAAACAATTATTTCCCAGACTCTTATTCTGGGGTCGAATCCACGTTTTGCTAGTTTTTTACAAGACACTAGTCTTACTGTTCATTCAAATAGATACACTACACTTCTGGACTTGGAATTTCTTTTAAAGCCTATATGCTCTCTAGCTTAGACTCATCAAATGCTAATTATCCTATCTGGACACTTGTTATATTAGTTCTATAACTGTTCTCACTCATCACTAATTTATTCTGTACATGTCCTCCATTAGATATTTTGCTGGTGTTTGATAATGCTGTTCTAACAGTTAAATCAACTCACTGTTACCTTGCTGTATTAGTGATTCTATTGTTGTTACAGCCAGTCACACTCACTGTAAGATATTTTGATGGACCTTAATACTCATATTCTTATAGCTAATGCTAGACCTACTAACAGCTTGTTCTCTATCTCTGATGCACCTACTGTTGGTTTTAATTTGTTGTTGACACACCTAGATATAAACCCACCAACTGCAAATAACTTGTTTGACTGTAATCTCAGGGCCCGGTAATATCGCTCTGCTATTATGTTTTTAGCTGATATTCGGTACTATTGGTAATTACTTATGTTCAGTTTCATAACTATTCTTTGATCCCACAGAAGATCTGGTTAGGTCCATTTGTTATAAGATTTTATTCACTCTCCTGATCTTCTCTGTAACCTTAGCTAGAACCACCTATCTTACATTTATTGCTGGATGCAGGTTCTATGGTTTACTGAGCTAGACTTGTAGCTGGATACTTGATATATGGTTTGCTAAACTAGATTTCCTTATAGTTAGTTGTTTAGTTTATGAATCAGATTATTTTGTTTATTGAGCTAGACTTTACTAATCTAAGCCACAAGTATCTAGTTATAGTATGATTATACTGTGTATTTAATTAGTTACAAATTTCTAGATTTAAATTGTTATTGAAAACTTGCTGGTAACTCAACTAGACTCACCTACTACTAATTCTATATCCTGGATTTTTGTTCTGTTGATTTGAGGCAAGTTGTAGGTGATAATCCTAGGGTTTGTGTTAACAAGTATTGATTCCTCATGTGAAGGCTAGCAACCTAGCATAATTTAGATTTTAGAGAATAGCTTCTTTATTGTTGCACCATTGGTTTTCTTTCTTTATGCTGCCTGTTGATTCTCCATTTTTTACTTTTCCTAGTTGTACCCTAAGATGCTTTGTTTTCCATCAGTCTCATAACCTTGAAATGCTAATGAAGACCTTTTGCTGTTGCTGGTTTTCCCATACTAGTGCAGAGGAGATTGATATCCTACTAGTAGACTTGTTTTATATTTGATATAAGGGATTCTCTTGCATACTTGTCAGTTTCCTTATTTAGTTTTATCCTTGGCACATAAATCTGGATGATGGTCTTACCATGCTGTTTGTTTTGTTTACTGGAGCACAGTACCAGAATGAAAAGTCTGTGAAGTTGGCCATGAAAATAGATAAGAGAAAAGTAGGATTCCGTAGAAAAAAATAGCATCTTAGTGAAAGTAGGAAACAGTTCTTTATATCATTGTATTCGTTGTGTTGTGTTGAGAGTTTCAATTCAATTTTTGTCGTTATATTTGAACTGGATAGAGTACAGTATAATGACCTTGTACACACAGGGTAGAATTGGTCTTAAAATAGCATGCAATTCTACGCCCTAATAGGAGAAACAATAATAATCATAGTGCTGGTAATACTGGTATGAAAGATAAGCTCTTAGAATTTTTTTGTATTTTTAAGACTTAGCTTCAATATTCACAATAACTTTTTATAAGTATTTCAGGTAATTTCATATTATTTTGAAGATACAATATACACGTTGGTGGATAATATTGTACTAAACTACTGTCACTAGTTTATACTTGTTTGTAACATGAGGATTTAAGTTTGATTAATAGTCTTTAAGATGAAAGTGATCCTTCATGGATTTGGGTAAGGAGTTTATAAAGGCATTGATTGGTCCATATTTAATGGATGGTACCAGTTCCTAACTGTGTTGATATACCAACACAAACTGAACAAGTTACCATTCATAAGCTTCTTAAAGGAAGAGATTCTTATATTCTCTGGAACTGGAGCCCCATCTAAGACCTTGTCTATACAGTCCCCTATCTGAACTACAAATACATCCCTTGTGTGGTAGGAATATTTAGCTTGGATGAAAAACACATAACCATATACATGTCTATAGATGGGGCTCAAGTTCCAGAGAAAACTGTAGATAGATTTACTTATCATACCAAGTACATCTTATTTTCATCATTAGGTGGTTTTTACCATGGAATAGAAACATTGGATAATACTGTTGAATTTACAGCTTATATGTGGTGAGACTTTGAAGCTGGTCAGAGCACCTCAGTAGTAGTTATAGGTCTGGAATATGTCTGTCATAGAGTTCAGCTGCTTATTGTTACTGACAAAATACACAGAATAAGCTTCAGGTAACATGTGTAAAATGGTTTGTGGCTGTACTAAGTTACAGAAGGCGTATCATGAAACATGGAAGCTGTCAATCAGACTGGATCACCATTAATACTGGTCTATCTCAATGATCGCTTACCTCCATGCTCTGTGTAATAGTGTTTCAACCACACTGTTTCCATCAAACTCATTTCTCTAAATATCATTACACACTCTTCTTCTCAGAAAAACTAATAGACGAAATACAGAGTGTATAAAAATATAAGTAATTAAGTCATGCTTTTACAGACATTCACATCATAACACTTGTTACTCTAACCAATGGTTTATGTTAATAATCTTTCAACCAAAGCCGCATTTGTTGTATCCAAGCTATCCTGATGAGCTCTGGCACTGAGCAAAATGCATTATCAGCAATGGTGGATAGTGTGGATAAAATGATTGTATGTTATCTTTTCTGACAAAAGTTCTCAAGGAATAAATAAAGAATGTAGTGCTTGAAAATACAATAAGCATAACATATGAATAAATAAATGCTATATAGCCAGTCTTGTTTCTATAGACTCGAATTTCACTGAAAAGACTGAAAGATTTCTTGATATGTGAGGAGCTGGATGAGTCTGTCATTGGGAATAATACATCTAAAGGTACTGTAGGTTTCAGATTGTTTATAAGATAAATTTTCACACATTGGGATATACATTTGTTGTGGTTAAAAAGTATAAATATATATCATAATGTATGGTAAATCATAAGCAGGAATTACCATAAAGTAGGCACAACTTTCTGAATCTTTTATTCCATACCTTTTAAGTTTTTTTATCGCCATGTAGTTCAACAGTGTCCCACATAACATAATATTAAAAATATAATAATTATTGTACTACCAAGGTTTGCAGTACTATAAACCAACACCAGTTTTATTAATCAGTTCTGACCTCGGAACTAGTTTTGTGGTTCTAATTTGTATAGTTATTTTGTTCAAGTTATATTTTTTGGAAAATTGTACCATATAACTTCTTGTACTTTTAAATAGCTTTTATGAATTTTTGCAATTTTGTCAAATGTTATGAAGTTTAAGATATCATTTAAATCTTAATATGCAAGTAGTTCACTAGAGCTCTTATTGTATTATTGAACCTGTACTATGCACTTGTTTTCTGGTAAATGAGTTGGTGAACTTGTATCACTAATTTTCTGCTATTTGAGCTGGTTCAACTCACTTTCAAGAAGGTAAGTACGACACTATAAAACTAACCCTTAAACATACATTAGTGGGTTGATTGGACCTGCTACAGAAAGTAACTCTTCAGGCTAAATTTTAGATGTGACCTCAACCTGTTTTACTATGTTAAATATTAGAATTTCAAAACTATTTTTACGTTTTGGAGATATGGAATATACATTATTGAAAGTAAGGTAATTCTTTGACAGATTGTTTAGGGAGAGTATTTGTGATGAAACTTTGCAGAATGGACAGCAGCTGTCTGTTCTGGAGACACAAGTTTAGAGGACGATGTTTCAAAAGTCTTTTGCCTTTCATCTTCATGTCCTGAAGACAAAAGGCGGAATACTTTTTAAACATCGTCTTCTACATTTGTGTCTCCACAACAGACAGTTGCTGTCCATTCTACAAAGTTTGATCAAGGTATGTAATATTGGTATAGTACAGTGTGAGTACTTTACATTGTAGATATGAGATCTTGGAGGCATGGTGCCATTGGTTAATAATACTTGTCTCCACTTTTCATGTGCCATGAGTGCCTTCCATCAAGAATGTTAGAATGGCATAGACAATATTATATCAGGACCTTAAATGCATTAAACACATTAATTACCAGTTTCTGGGACAAGTTTCATGATTACTTGACCCACCAAGCAGATAGGATGAGTTGAGAAGTGTCTTTGGGAAAGAATGAGGAAACAATTCCCAGAACACTGACTAAAGAGTGTTACATAGCTGAGAAATTCCTTTGGGGAGAGTATGAAGAAAACAATTTCCAGGACTCTATCCAAAGGTATGCATCAATGTTGTAGAAATGTTTTGGTCAGAGCTCTGATTCTGAGTATTGTTGGATGTTCAGCAGACATTAACAGTCTAGAAGATATGTCATGTTTTTGGACCTGTGTGGAGCAGTTCTGTGTTCACACTTTTAGTAATTTGGTAGAGGAAATTAGCTACTTATTGTACCTTAAGTTATTTCATTAAGTACAAATCACACATTTGATGTTTTTAAAATTATATAAATACTGAATACTTAAAAATTGTGTTCAGCAGTTTTATTAAGAATCTGAAAGTTTTTGTTGGGGTTTTTCTCTTTTGAAATCAGTACACTTTATAAAATAAATAGCAAAACTTTTGATCTTAAGCAATTTCAGCAAGATAAGGTGACATTGAGAACAAGTACATACAAACAAGTTGAACAAATATTTGGAGTCAGAGGTATTTAGGTAGTTCATGTATAAAATCAAACTGACAGATATGTTTAAACAGACCTTCTATTTAGTTGTTTTATTCATATACTTTACATTTCAATAATTGTGCATGACAGTATTTCATAAATTGAAGTTTCTTCATTTTGACATTTGTAACTTGCTTTGAAGAACACAAATACATTTCAGTGATATTAAAATACAAACATAAGTTGAGAAACATTGCACAGGTGTGAATGATGTGTTATTACAACACTATTGAATTTATTAAAATTGTTATTATTACATAAGTAATGAACTGCAACACACTTTCAGGTTTAAAAGAAATAAAGAAAAAAAAAGTTTATTTTTAAGGAAATCTACTTGTGTTTATATTCACTTGCCAAATGTTTGTTGATACTCTATCCAGTTCTTATCATGCACTATACATAAAAGTGGAAGTGTTTTTGTTTCAAGTTTTTACTAGTGTTTTCACCGAGCACATATCTTACCCATGTTAAGACATAAAAATGTCATCAAAAGATAGTGGTGAATAATAAAAAGAATCCACATTTTGAAAATGGTTTATTATAAAGTTTCTAAACTTTATTACAAAACCATTTAATACAAAAAAGAAGAAAAAAACCTTTCAGTGCATCCAACTGAGTTTTGTAACACTTAAACTTTCAAAAGAATAATTGGAATTTTTGTACGTTTTCTATTTAAACGAATATTTTATTTCAATAACTTTCACTCCAGGTTGAGTGAAATATATATCATCCCATGTTAATGAACATTAAACCGCAGGAGAGACCATAACCATGGACAAAGGATCATTTAGTTGGTCAAAAGAAGGTGAACCAGTTTTGAAAAATGTCAGTTTACATGTGAAGAAAGGTCAACTTGTGGCAATTGTTGGTCAAGTGGGTTCAGGAAAATCTTCTCTGTTGTCAGCCATTCTGGGGGAAATGTACAAAACAGATGGAACTGTAAATGTCCAGGTATGTTTTTCTAGTCATATAGTTTTTCTTCACAAAGTATAGAAGACAAGTGAATCTGTAAATGTTGAGGTATATTCATCTAGTGACGTAGTACAGTATAATAATTTCTCTTGTCAAAATGTATAAGACGAGTGACCAAATGTTTAGATATATCCTTCTAGTCGCACAGTACAGAGTGGAGGAGTTTCTCTTGACAAAGTGTATAAAACAAGTGACTCTGTAAATGTTTATTTTATGTCTTAATCACAAAATATAGAGTAAAATAGGTAATTTTTATGAAGTATATAAAACAAGTGAATATATAAACGCTGAGAGTATAATTATGCTTGATGAAGTTTACCCATATATAAAACCATCAAATCCATGAATGTTATGGTCTGTTCTTTTAGTCAAATAGTACAATAAATAATATTTATTCACGGAAGATATTCAGACCTAATAGTTTTGTAGATCTTCTTTTCAACCATATGGTGAGTTATTGTGAGGCAAGTTGCACAAGTAATGAGTCTATAAAATGTTCAAACTAAACTACACCATTTGTGATAAATTCTTTTTAATAGTGCTTCCATTGGCTAAATACTATGGATTTGGGCTGTATGGCAAAATTTTAATATGTAACATTATTCCAGAATGAGCTAAAACTCTAATTTTAGGGTTTTCAGTCTGAACTAAAATTCCACACAATGTTTTAAAAACATATTTACAGGTTTAGTGATGCTATTGCAAGTTTTCGACTTCAATAGTACACAGTAATGAACTTAGAAGATGTAAGTGTGGTTTTGTGTTGTTTACTTGCCCACTCTGCTTCTTGGCTAAGATCAAGCATAGTTTATTGTGTTCTTGGCTCTTTGTTTCCATTCTTGTTATTTGTTTTCAGAGTAGATACAAAGACTCTGACCTTGCAGTCAGTGCGTTAATTCTCTTCATCTTGATCAATGGTATGCTATCACTTTCAGAGCAGCTCACAGTAATGCTGGACAAATCATACTGTAGGCTGTAGCTGAAACCCAGACTTCGGTTGACAAAAGTGGCATCTAACTGTTTCTAAACTGTTTTTCCTATCTTCAAACTTTCTATCACTTCTTTGCATCTCATCAAGTAACACAGCAAGTATAACTTGCCTCTGAATACATTTCTCTGACAGAGCTTTTTGCATATTGTTGACAGATTATAATTGTTTTGTATCATCAGAATTCTTACAAATGTCATTTCTAGTCCCCGGCTTGAGACCATCTGGATTTCCTGGGAGTAACATGGTACATAGAATTTTTAAAACAGTCGTGCAGAATGCAAGCAATCAATTGTTATTGTTAAGAGTGCTGAAACTTGATGCCTTCTATCAAGCTTCTTCATTTGGGAAATTTTATGTCTCTGAAATACATTTTTAATGTTAGCAAGTTGTAACTTTCATTAATAATCAGAGAAAGTATATTAATTTCAACATCCAAATGTTCAGCAATTAATAGTGATAATGAAACTCACAATACAGTTGAAATAAACATAAGTTTTTTCCTATTGTTTTTTTTTGTAAATACAGTGCAAAATTGGTTTTCGGACTAAATCAAAATGATTACAACTAGGTAAAATTAGTAGTAGTATATTAAATTAAGAAACACATCATAATAAAGCTGGTGTTTTTCCTTTTGTATATGATAGAATATTTTCAATCATAAAGATTAAAATATTTGTTAAAGTGTGCAGTTTTCTCAATATTTTCTTGACATTAAATTGTTTCAGTACAAGGTTCAGTATGAGATGCTTGAAAATGCATACTGTAAATTTATTAAGGGGGGTTTGAATGTAACTTCACATCAGAACATTGTATAACATGTTTGATTAGCAGCAACGTAAACTGCTGCTCTCTTATATGAGATACCTTCATCATGTGTATCATATATCCAAGTTGATGTGATCCAAGTTCTTAGACTTAGAAAGCATACACTGTATAGTTTGGATAAGCAACTAAACGGAACCACCAGACTGAAGATAAGAGTCTTCATCATTCCCAGTATCTCAGCAAACAGTTGACTGTTGAATTCTGCATCCTTTGATTAGTATAGACCTTTACCAATGCTCTGAAGTGGCTAGCTATTCACGATTAATTAGTATATCAGTAATAATTTCAATGTACATAATGGCCACTAAATATGCGTCTGAGCCACCTTTTTTTTTTATAAGTAATGGATTACCACCAGGATGATTATTGTGGTTAGTTTGATGGAGGGCTCTGACAGTGTCCATGGTTATTATCTGTAAAAAAGAACCTATAGCTCACTGATGGAGGTTTCCCAAATGTGAAAGCCTTATTCTCTGAAATGTACAGGAATTATATTTATAGAAGATAAGCAAAATTATGCATTCATTAGAATTTATATATGGTATATGTATGTTTCATTTCACAATATCACAACTACAGTTACAACAGAAACTGTTCGTACCCCTGCATCATGAGTAGTTTTTCCTTATAACTTAAAAAGTATCACGATTAGGATAATGAGAGTAGAGTATATTATACATATCATACTAACACACATCTATATAAATTGTGATGTAAATTGAACAACAAATAAACTGTTTACAAACAAATAACCAAACATAGGAGGGGCAGAAAGTGTTCATGCATCCACTTTAATGGTCAGTTGTGCAGCCTTTTAGGTGAAGTACTTCATGCAATCTCTCCTCATAGCCCTCCATGATCGTTTGACAGTACTTGACTGGTATTTTCTTCTATTCTTCTTTACAGAAGGTCTCCAACTCTTGGAAGTTTTTCGGGTGACGCTGATGAATCCTGGTCTTCAACTCATACCAAACGTTTTCAATTGGGTTGAGATTGGGTGACTGCGATGGCCACTCCAGAATGCTTATATGGTTCCTCTGCAACCAGGATTGCGCATATTTCAATGTATGTTTAGGGTCATTGTCGTGCTGGAAGATCCAACAACGCCCAAGCTGCAAGTTCCGAGCATCATTCTTGATATAAGTGCCTAATATATGAACCTACTCTTCGTTTTTCATGATTTCATTGATGCAGTGAAGGCTGCCTACATCAGAAGAGCTGAAGGAACCCCATAGCATGATTGAGCCACCTCCGTGTTTAACTGTAGGCACGGTGTTCTTTGGAAGATTTCATTCCCTCTCCTTACGGAAAATATGGCAAACATCATTGTGGCCGAAAAGCTTGATTTCAGGCTTGTCAGACCAAAGAATACTCTTTCAATGGGTAAAAGGTTTATTTACATGCTTTCTTGCATACCTCAATCGTGCTTCTAAATGAACAGGCTTTAAATATGGGGTTCTACAAGGACGGCATGTTTTGAACACAGAAGAGCGTAACATGTTCGTAACTTTAGAGGTGCTTACTTCAACCCCAGTTTCCCTTACCAGTTTCTGTATGTCATTACGTATTAAATGAGGGTTCCTACTAACTTATCTGAGAACCTTCCTCTTGGTTCTCTCTGGAATTTTGGTGGGGCGTCTGGAACGAGGGAAGTTAGCAGTTGATCCTGTAAGCTTAAACTTGGCAATTATGCTTTGAACAGTAGATTTTGGCACATTAAGTTGTGTAGTAATACTGGAAAGAGACACACGAGACTTGTATTTTACAATAATTTGGTTTTTTAAATGACTGGACAGTTGTTTCCTCTTCACCATGATGACCAAGCAGATAATGACAGAGACGTCGCTAAATTGCCGGATGTACAGTTTTTGCTGGCTAAATTCCAATAATTATGAACTCAGTGTCTAGTTTTGGAATGGCATAACGTAGTTTATTTGCCAAACTAAACAAAAGTTTTACGGGAATATCAGTTTTTTCGCATGTTCTGAACTGTACAAACACTTTCTGCTCCTCCTATTTTTGGTTATTTATAAACAGTTTATTTGTTGTTTAATTTACATAAAAATTTATGTAGATTTGTGTTAGTATAATATTGATAATATGTTTTACTTCTATTAGCCAAGTCATGATACTTTTTAAGTTATGTGCAAAAAACACTCGGGACACAGGGGTACGAACACTTTCTGTTGTAACTGTAATATTTCAAATACTTTTTCTTTTATTGTTTTAGTAATTGTTATGGAATGAAGACATTAATTACTTTCTTTATGTAGTGATTTATATATAAAGTAAATGGTATTATTTCTGAAAAAGCAAACTAGAAGAATATTAATACATCTTTTTAAATGCTTCCTCAAATTGTGTAGCATTTACAGTGATATTATTCTGTTTGTGTAACTGAATTTCTGTTAGTTTCATTTAAAACCATTAGATCCCATTTAATATTTTTACTATCAATTGCCAAAGTAAGTCATACAACTTAGCTAAATTTGCTTAAAATCTGGAGTTAGATTTTTAAAGATAATAAATCCCAATCCACTGACAGTTAAGTTTACTTGAAATCATTAATACTTCCCTCCTAACCTTTTTTACTGGTTAATTTATTTGAAGTCAGTAGGTACTCTGAATTTCCTTTTTTTAAGCAGTTGGCTTTGTTTCAAGCCAGTTAATTCCATCCAACTTAACAGTGGACTTCATATGACACTAGTTGATCATGGTAGACAAATCCAGCTGAGGCCTAAATGAAATTTGACAATTTCAAAAATTCATTTTTAAGTAATTTTTTTTATTCAATAATGAAATGTTACAGAAATTATCAGATGCAGATATTTGTTATATGTTTTCCCAATACACTATAAATATATCCAGGGTACAACAGCTTATGTTGCACAGCAAGCTTGGATTCAGAATGCTACACTTAAACAGAATATACTGTTTCTAAAAGAAATGAATAACAGTACATACCAAAGGATTATCAATGCTTGCTCACTGATCCCAGATTTGTCTGTACTTCCTGCTGGTGATCTTACAGAAATCGGAGAGAAGGTAAGTCGTTCGAAACAGTACAAATATTTAAATATATTTTGAGTAATAACTAGATTTGTGTTTTAAAGACACTAAGATAGACATTTGAAAATGAAAACATATGCTTGCATGAAATGTTTCCGTAATACAGGGAATGTTTTACATTTTATATTCTAACTTAATTTTCTAAGAACAGCTTTTCTTGAATTAATGTGTGAGTATATAAAATATATAAATGCTAACAGCAGTTAAGGTACCCAAGTTGAAGCAATGTTAAAATATGTATATACAAACTATATTATTATAATTTTAAAAAATAAGTTGATTGTATATATTTGTTTTGAAAATATTAATAGTTTGTAGGAATGCTTTGTCACTCTATAATTTAGAATTCAGGTTTTACTTTTTAACTTTATAACATATTCAGTGCCATTAGTTAAAAAAATCTGCTTGTTTTGTTTTAAAACAAAGTAATTTGGATTATATAAAATAAGTATGACTTATTTGTATTCATCACACTTGTATGTTTCTAATGGTGTTTGTATGTTTACTTGTTCTCATGTTAATAGTTCATCAAACATATTATGTATGGATTAGTGTTGCCTGTTTGCCATTCTTACTCTAAGCCAGAAATACCATACTTTCATACATTAATCTAAATTGTAATTCCATTTGAGAAGCCTAATTTACTTTTCTAGTTTAGTGAGATCTTTTGACTTGTAGGTTTTTTACTCCTAATATAAACACACATTATTTTTATTATTTTTTTAGAGAAGTGTTAAAAATAAGAGACATGGCAGCTCAAAATGGTACAGTTGATTTTTATTTTCAGATTCATTGTGTTTCTACTAGTTATAGTTATCTCACTGCTTTCTTTTATTCCATTTCTGCTCAAACCAGTGTATTGTACAGGGAGCTGGCTAAGTGATTGGACTAAAACCTATGCCCTTACGCCTAAAAAGTGCCTTTTTTTCTCCTGCCATAAAAATTGTCAACAATTACCAAAAGATACATTTAATTTCACACCTTTCTTGCTGGAAGTTATTAGGAAGAAAATAAAAATATTTTAGCTTTAAAATGAATGTAACACATTAATTTATAGAACTTGAGAGTAAAAAAAGTTATAATCTGTTGTTATGTGTTAGTACACAAGAATTTACTGTTTAGATGTAGACCATGAAAGTGGTTGTAAAACAAATTTTGTAGGAATAGAAGGGAACGTGTTTGCTTCTTAAAACCTTTTATCTTATGTGTACTAGAAGCAAGCCACAGTCCCCGTAGTCTCGTCTATCGTCTCTCCCAAAAAAACGCCTTAAGTTGCTTGAAAAGTGCTTTTTTTAAAGCTCTGTGCACATCACTAACTCACAGACATACTGAGGTTTGTGAAAGAACATAGAGTTAGTAATACCATAATAACTAGTGTGTGATAGGTGTATGTGTGACATAAGGGTACTCTTACTGTAAAAAACAAAATCTGCTAATGTTAGTTTTGTTTTATAAAACTAGTTTAATTATCTTTAAGTTAAATTTAAATAAATCATTTCTTATAACATCTAGTTCCTGCACTCTGTTTGATACAATCGAGATTAATTGAAAAAAGTGACAGGATTGGATTCATTAGGCATGGTGTCAAATTGTACACAAAACATTTTGAAGCTGTTTCGACTAGGAGGGTTTAAACATATGATAATTACATCCTATAGCCACAGAAGGAAGAAATTATAGGTTACATAGTATCATCCATGAGGAGGAGAAAGTAGTTGTATGTGGTTAATGAAAATAACTAGGAGACATATATTTATTTTACATTGCTTAAAAGAATAACTAAAATGTTATGGTATGAGTAAGTAGCCAGTTGAACCTTATTTTAAGGTAACTTGCCTTTTAATTTACATATCCAGGTAAGGTTCATAATTTTTCAGGTTCTGTAATTATATTAGATAGAGAGAAGTAGTTTATTTTGCTTATTTGCTAACAGTACACATGTATACCCCATAGGGAGTTAACCTGAGTGGAGGACAGAAACAGAGAGTTAGTTTGGCACGTGCTGTGTATCAAGACAAGGACATTTATCTGTTTGATGACCCTCTTAGTGCTGTTGACTCTCATGTAGCAAAACATATTTTTCAACATGTGATTGGACCTTATGGAATTCTTAAGGCAAAGGTAAGAGTATAGTTTGTCAAATATTGAACTAATGTTCGTGCACAGATTATAAGTGAAATGTGTAGAATGAGTTATACTTTATGTAGTGATAGAAACTTCTGTTGTCCGAGGTATAATAATTCACAGTTATGTTGTTGCGAAAACTGGTATACCATCTTTAATATTGTTTAATATTGTCAATGTAGAAATCCTTTCTTTTTTCTAGACCCGTGTTTTGGTTACCCATAATTTATCAGTACTTCCTGAAGTGGATTTTATTGTGGTTCTTAAAGATGGCCATGTGCTTGAGTCTGGGAGCCATACAGAACTGCTATCAAAAGGAGGTTCTTTTGCTGAGTTTGTTAAAGAACATGGTAATACACAAGATGACAACAGTTACTCCGACGAATGTGAACATGAATCCTTAATAAGGTACAGAAATGTATATTTTATCTTGTTTAATTATTTGTTTGTTGATCAGTTTTTATTTTATATGTTAAACAAAAAAACTGCTTAATGCTTCTAGGATGTTTTAGTATGCTTTGTTTTATGTCTTACATAAAGCCTCTTCTGCTAGCCACTCAGTGAATTTTCCTTTACATTCTTGAATTAATAATTAAATGTTGTCTCACCAAAGGTAATTAATTTTAATATTTTGCGATACTTACTCTTTTGAGCATTTGAACATAATGTTTTTTTAGAAACATATGTTGTTCTTGTTTGTTATTAATATTTATTCTTTTTTCCTTATTAAAAGAAAATATTTGTTTTACTCTTTTTGGAATTCATCCTTTTCATAAGAGAAAAAAAAAATGAAGTTCTTGAAGTAGGGTGGGATGCCATCCCACTTATTTTCCAGTGAGCTTGAAATCAATAGATGATGAATATGTATCTATGGTAGCAAGGAACAGAGGAGGTGAACTGTTTTTCTCCTTAAAATATTGGGTTGGAATGAAGCATGAGTGAGATAAAGTAGTTCCCAGATAAAATGATGAATCTTTTTTCCATGAACTGAATCAGTGTGATTGAGATTGTAGCTTTACATTTCCATGGTACAACTCTCTACAGTATACAAGATTTATTACTTTATTGCCCTTTGAACTGTATGTAACTGATAATCCCATCATACAAGTTATAAATTACTTGGCAGATGTATATCTCATGACTTTACTGTATGGAAGTATGGGATGTGAACTGCTTATAAGTATACATTGTGAAGAATTTCTGCTATTATTTTTCATTATGGTATGGAATCTAACCTTATCAAACATAATAAGTTTCTGATTATTACGTTTTAGTTACATTCATAAAAAATAATTAAATAGTATCTATGAAAAACAAGAAATATAGTTCTCAGCCTAAAATATTTTAAACATTGTCCTGTTTCCTCTTTTCCCCCACTTCAAGCACTGCCTGAAAGTATTAATGGAAACAAATAAGGTTGCTATAAGATTTACTGAATTATTACTTTTGCCTGTTTCCTGTTCTTTGTAGATTTCAAGTTTTTGTTTGATACATGGTTGTTTTTTCATACTTGTACACAATATATTGTGAAGTTGTTAAAACATTCTTACTTTTCATTTGACTCTTAGTAACAATTTGTAATTACTCACGCTGCAGTTTTCTTTTTGTAACAAAAGTATCTTGTTTCACAAGATAAAGAATCTTCCAATATAGTACATTATCTCCACCCATTTAGGTAGCTATTCTCATTCAGTGCTGCCCTTTACGTAAAAAAACATTTTTTACACATGATAAAAGTATTCTATCTCCCCTACATTGGAAATGGACTGATGCAACTTTTCATGCCAAAACAATCCACATACTCCCATAATGCATGTGACTCCCTCTATTCAAATCTACTGAAATATCACTTCTCATTTCACACTTCTCATGTTCAGATATTTTTTTTCTTTTGGTTCTCTTCATGTGAATCACGATATTCATAATTTTATTTCTGAAGTGGGATTTATTCATTTGTAATTTTTTCTTTACATTTAAGATATCTTGTCATTTAACTTTATTTCCCAGTATTTTTTCTCACACTTGTATATTTTATATCAAATACATTTACTTGATTTACATATCTCTGCAGTGAATTCTGAGGATCATGCTCCAACTTGAGGGGTTATACATATAGTACTATTTTGATTACAGACGTGAGTGAGAGACTCGTCATTGGATTTCTCTACTATTATCCATCTTGAGATTGATCATTATATGAGTAAAGTCCGGAACTTGCCTCATTGATCCTCCTGATCAAGCTGAACCTGTTCAGGTCTGTGATGATATGATAGCCTTTTTACATCATCAGGTTAGGTTTTGCCGTATTTTTCCTTACCCCTCCCCTGTAGAAGCTGGGTCACAATGCAAACTTGTCTCAGGCATGTTTGCTGCCTCTTTCGTTTTAGGATTTCTGTATTTTTTCTTTGGTGATGTCTTTTCGATCATGTATCTGAGACTATGGGAGTTTGTGCATAATTTGTGTTTTGGCACCTGATCCTTTCCTCTTTAGTTGGATGTTTGTCATAGTTGGAGTCACAACATACCCTATTATTTTCCTGTTCTAGTCCTTATCTACACATCTCTGTCCCCCTTAAAGGAGTTAATCATCTCATTATTTTAATAAGTGTTAGTAGGTAAGTCTCCAACTGTACCAGAGACTAACCAGAGTATTCTGGTCCAAAGAGAGGTTGACTGTGTTATATTGTTACTCTTTGGCAATCTTTCACTACTATTCCATGGGTTCTTCTGGTTTCGTCAGAGAGACTTGTCCAACAAGTTTTACCCTAATTCCTTTGTTTCTGAAACCATTTTCTTTACCCATGACTTGAGATTTTGCCACCAGCCTGCATCTATCTGAGGAGGTACAAAAGATTCTGTCTTTACAGGCCATTGCTCCTGTTCATCAACTTTATTCAGGCTTTTATTCCATCTTTTTGTTGTCTTTATAACAAACTGGAGACTGGTTGCCTGAACTAGGTTTGTCCCACCTCAATCTAATTTTCAATCTGCCATCTTTTTACCTTGCAATTGTTTTTCATTTTTATGTGGACTCTGTCTCCAGGTTTATAAATGACAAAGAGGAATGTTGCTAAGGTTTATGTGCATATCCTGATATTTCATCACTCACAACCCTTTATTTACTTTATTCTTCTCTGTTTTGCACATTGCCCTTTACACTTGCATTGGCCCTGTATGTTTTGTTGTGTGTTCAGAGCATTTATTCATCACTTAAATGCTCTTGGGTTGTGCTTTCCTTTTTCTTTGGTTGACTGGCTACCACTTGTTCCAAACAAGTGTTACCTGCTACACTTATGAGCTGCTTCTGGAGGCAGCTATAGTGTCCTGTTAATCAACTTCAAGAAGTCCTCACTATGACCTATCCAGTATATTGTCCATTTGGGTGATTTTCTCTTTCTATACATATTTCAGTTGGGCCATCCCTTTTTCTCTTCTGCTTCATTCAGTTGGTTTTCAGTTTGATTACAGCTTGTGAAGTTCTCTTGCTTTTTGATTGTTTGGTGTCTTGCTTCATCCAATTTCCACATTTCTTGAATGCATCCTTTCAGGGATGTGTAGTTTGGTTTAATCAACTGGAAGATTCAAGGTATTTTGTCTGCAGACAAGAGGTCTTATACTATAATGTCCTGGAGCTCCTTGCTGTAAGTCGTGTTTTGGTTCACTTTCTCCACCTGACCAGAAGTTGTTTGATAATGATCCATTTCAACTTTTCTTTGGTCGTAGCTTATCTCAATCACCTGGGTGGCTCCCATTTTCCATCCTTTTTTATTTGTTTGTTGGATATTTTTTTGGTGCACACTCTATATTCCTATTATGTTCATGCATGCCATGTTCTGGGTGCTTTAATTCTTGTTGTGGATTGGATTCATATCCAGACAACATTTATCTGACAGAATGGTCTCTTAAACTTTTTGTTTTCCAGTGGTTTCAATCTCAGTAGGGTACTTCACCACAATTTGCTTTGGTTTTGGACTCTGGTTTCTCATCTTCTTGCTCTGGCATTGATGTTTTCAGCCAGGATTGGATCTGCACTTTTTGTATCCTCCAGTTTTCCTATGGGTAATTTTGTTCATTCTTGACATCCCATGTTTAGTCCTTCTGAAATCTCTTTACTGGGTGTCTCAGCTGTGGTTTTCATGGCTTCTCCAGGTCCAACTTCCTTCTCCATCCCTTCACCACTACCATCAGTTACTGGAATTTTATCTATATCTTCTTCTCCTCTGTTTTAACATCTGTTTTTCTTCTGGTTATTGGCAAGGTGATGTAGCTTTTCCTTATGGTTAGTCTATTTTCTTGCTTGTTTCATTCACTCTTCCTACATGAAAGTTTCTCAATGCAAATGGAATTTTTCTCTCATTGGTTTTTGGGTCCAGGGTTTTTCTCTGGTCAACCCACTGTTCTTAGTGAAAAGGATTTCTTAAACTGACATTTGAATCAGAGGTCTTATGTTTATCAAGTTATCATATTCATATGTGCCCCATTTGTGGGTTTGAGGATACTAGACTCCCTCTACTCATGGACTACATGGATTTTGGTTCCTGGTGCCCTGGGTTGTAGATTGTAGTTGACTTACCAATTGTATGATCCTCTTTCCCACCCCCAAACAAATGTTGATATCTGATGGCCCAGGTTTAGAGCTGTAGTTGACTTGCCTTTTATGATCCATTTCACCCTATCCACTCTATGCCTACGGGCACATCCTTTTCTTTGTACCCACTTGTATAATTTTTGGGACTGAATATCTTTCATAAATATTGCATAGTTTGGATCACTTTCTGGCCTTCATTTTCTCCCAGTTGGATGTGCTCCTCTTATTCCCACCCACATATATATATGACAATTTTCAACTGTGGGTGAAGATAACACATGGTTACCTACATCAGATCTTATAATCTGACTGTTTCACCTTAGGAAGTGCCCTCTGGATGCTTTTGCATGAGACACACATTGGGATCAGACGTTTCCAGTGAAGGGGGGAAACACAAGACTTGTGGCATGCATAAAAGATTTTGCATATAGAAGGTAGCACTGAATAAGAACAATTATTTATATGAAAGGAGGTAAGTTCCTATTGGAAATACATTTTCAGTGTAAAGAAATTATAACATTTGGTATTAATTCATAATAACTGCAAGATGTTATTTCTAGAATTGTTCATGATAGAATGTAAATATAAATATAAAAGAGTGTGATCTGAAATTATTTCTTCAGACATGGTAAAATTGGACTTAAAAACCATTTGCTTGATTTTTAATAATTTACATGAAAATTAATTTTTCTTGTGAGAATATCCTTTGTATGTTCATAACCTTTTAAAAACGTTTTCAAGAGAGAGAATTACACAATGTTTGTTTATTAAATATGGTTGATATTTTACATTTCTTTAGCACAGAAATAAGCAAACTCTCCAGAGAATCTTCAATTGAATCTGCATTCAGAAGCAGAAGTCACACATCAGGATCTTCTGCTGGTTCTGTTATTCGAGAGAGAAGTATAACATCAGAAGTTGGTCATACTGAAGTTCTTTCTGGTGGAGGATTAACACAGGATGAGAAAATGGAAGTTGGGAGGGTATATATTTACATATTTTTATAATTAATATATGGTGCTGTGAATTTACTTTATAGAAATAACCACAAGTAACAGTGCACAATAATGGGTGGTTTGTTCTGTGGATTTGTTGTTGAATGGGAGAATGAACCAAGTGGATGCCCTGTACACAGTTGTGAGTTCACAATAAAAGTTAGTTCTTACAAAAGAATAACTGTTTGGATTAATCATGTACAATGTAACGAGTGTAACTTTCACATTTATTTTGGCATTGTTGATGTGAAAATGAACTCATTTCTGATTATGTGAAAAAGTAAAGAAAAACAACAAAAAACAGCATAAGTTTAAAACTCACAGAATAGAAAAACATAAAGCTAACACAAAATGACTTATATTATTCCACCACTTTTTTAATTAAGTCCACAAATTATTGAAGCTGGTGACTGGATAGTAGTAATTGACTACAGTCAACTTATCATGAAGACTTTAAAATGAATGCTCTTGTGCCTTAACTACATAAGAAATACTTCACATGAGATACTTATGATAGAGAAGTTTCAGGAGTTTTTAACTGTGCACTTATAAATTTATTTTAGTGAATTTGTAATTGGTGAGCAGAGGCAACTGTTTCAAATAGATAATTTTTTTGGTGCATCTCTAAACAGGTAGGCCTGGTAGTTATGGGACTCAGTTTGCAATATGCAGGTTGTGAATTTGAATCCTGTCGCTAAAAATGCTCACTCTTCCATGCTGTTGTAGCATACAAGTTGATCTTATCATTTCTTGTTAAAGAGTGGCTTGAAAGTTGGTTGTGTGTAGAGTTGACTATCTTCTTTCCCTCTACTTTAGTCCCCCGCAGGTGCAGCGGTTAAGTCAACGGATTTACAATGCTAAAGTCAGGGGTTCAGTTCCCCTCAGTGGGCTCAGCAGATAATCTGATGTGGCTTTGCTATGAGAAAACACACACACACTCCATCTAGCTTAATAGTTCTAAAGTATTAGATGGCTAGCATGGATAACTGTTTAGTAGCTTTGTGTGAAATTCAACAGAAGAACTAAAAATCTGAACTGGCATGTCTTATTTTATTGTGTTTGGAACTTGTTTTTATTGTATTCTGTTTTATATCTGCTTATTGTAATGCATCTGGTAGGGAAAAATTGTTAATGAGAGTAATTGTGAATTTCGTCAGAATTATGAAAGTTAGTTTCTGCCAAACAGTAATAGTCAAGAAATGGTTATTATAATTACAAAATACATAATAATAGTAAGTTCTGTAAATAAACCATATTTGGAATAAATCAGTCAGTATAATGGGTCTGTTAAATATTTTAAATTTATGACAGACAGAATAGTTTAGATTTAATTAGAAAGGTTTCTAATTTTTGAAAAACAGTATTGATAACATTCCTGTCCCAGTGACAGTGTTGTTTAAGAATCATTTACGAACTTAGTGTTATAAGGTCAAATATCTGAATGGTTATCATTAGGAATATGGAGTCTCAAGAAATTTATGATAATTCCATGACTGTTAATTGGATTCATGTCTTAAAATATCTTTGATTTTACTGGTAGGATATGGATGTATACATATAGATTGAACTTAATTAATAATAACAATTTGCTTAATAACAAAGTTTTATACTTTACAAATTTGTTAATGTTTTGAGAAGGTTTCAGTTTACTTGAGTAAGAAGGCATATTTTGGTAATATAATAGTAGATCAACAACAGTTTATCAGGATAATGAAGTGATTTATTTATGATGGGACAAACTACACGTTTCAACAGAACAATGGTCTGTTTCCTTTCAGGTATGATCTGTAACAGATCACTGTTCTGTTGAAACATTTAATATCATAAATAAGTCACTTTATTATGCTCATAAATCATTGTTCTGATATGATGGGTTACCTGTGCTCACATAAATAGCTATTCTTCTTCAGTGCTACCCTCTATATGATGTTTTTTTAACCCATGTCGTAAGCCTTATGTCTTTCGAGAATTGGAAATGACTTACTTCGATGTGTTTCTCTTGCAAATCATCATATTATAATCCTCCACCAATGAGAGTGCCATACACTCTCATTAGGCATGTGATTTCCTCTATTTGATTCTGCCATACTATCATTTCTTGTTTGGCAATACTTGAGTTCTAATATTTAGTTTTCCATTTTTCAGGTGTTTCAGAAAAATATTTTCAGTATAGGAAAGTTATAACTCTATCTATATATTATTAAAGCATGAGTTTGTTTTTTTATGAAGTTACCTTTGTACTTTTAAAAGCTTTGATGGTGATTTAAATATAAATTGTGCAATAAAGGAATCTTAAGTTGAAATTTCCAACACAAAATAAATAGTTTGTTGTTAATATAAAATATATAGTATGGAGTACAATTTTTCACACTGTATGAACTTAATTAGTTCTGTTCTGCACAGTTTGCTTTCAGGATCTTTATTGTATAATACTTAGAATAGCTTTGATATATGTAATAATGTTTTTTGTATTTTAGAATGACCTGGAGATAACAAGTAAATGGTTTAAGATATTTGGAAGATGTTGTGTGATATTGATTAGTTTCTATTTTATGAATTCTGATGAATATATATGAAATGAAATATGTGTTAATGGCAAAAATATTTAATTGAGATCATAAGCAAGATAGTGCCTTCAGTGTTTAGTTTGTTTGGTGTATGACTGTAGAAAATATAAAATAGTTATATTTGTGTAAATGTTTGTTTAAAGAAATAAATAATTTTTACTTTGAAAGGTAAGATAGGTATGTGAAAACATCTATGTATGATTTGAACAGTTAATTAAGAGTCTTGCATATGTAGAAAGTAATAACAATGTTAATTAAATGGTTTACTAGCAGGTTAGTTGTGAACTCTATAGTAAAATCTGTATATGATTTGGAACATATGAATCTAAAGTTACCCATTCATTTCAATATACTGGTCAGAAACATTAACCAGTATATTGAAATGAATGTGTAACTTTCAATTGATAAATTATACATAAAGAATCGAACATACCTGAGAACTACATTTGATTATTTTTTCTTAATAGAACATTATCTGTTTCTTGACAGGTGAAGAATAAAGTCTACTTAAAGTACTTGAAAAGTTGGACTGTTTCCTTTGCTGTAATTACAGTATCTGCTTATATTTCCTCCTATTGTTTTGAGGTAAGTTATGCTGTTGTTGTTTTTTATTTAACATATCCAAGTTTGTGCATTAGTGTATCAGGTTTTAGTGTATGGCCCAGATTATTTACAGTAGGTATAAGATGTTTTTGATTTGTTGGCAATAATTTTAACAATAAACAAATGGCACAAAGTTCACTTGTTTTAAACTAGTTCATTGAACCAAGTCAAACATATCTACAAATATTTGTTACACTGTTGATTATCACAATTGTATTCAGAGCTTTAAGTAATTGTTTTTCATCAATGTACACACAGGTTGGTTCATTTACTCTAAAACACAATTTGATAAGATTAATTATTCATCCTCCTCTGTTATTACAATACAGTTTGTGATAATTTCACTTTAAAAATTGACACCATGTGCTCTCTGTAGCTAAACTCACAATCACACAGTTTTGAACTAACTAACTAAAACTATATTTTGTATGTGTCTAGAATGGTCCACATACTACGAAATATTATGATGCAATAATAATCAGTACAACAATGAAAAATTCATAGAAGTTTTTAATAACATGATGAGATAATACAAGAAGTACCAGTTCTCAAAAACTGAACTACATATTCACCAGAGAACAGAATGTAAAAAAACACATCAGTAAAAAACTTTTACAAGGCAAATAAATGTGCAGGTTATGAGTTTTAGCCTGTGCCACTTAGGTTGTTTGTTATCCTAAAGTTTTCAGTACATTTTAGATACATTACCTGCTACTAGGTAAAACCAGCAAAAGAACTTTACCAATTATCATTACATGAAACTATATTAAATAAATGCAGATATCAGCTCATTACATCTTAGTAGTATACGACACTCCTTTGTGAAACATAAAAAATCCTTAACCTTGAGTCTTAGAAATGTCAGATTTATTTAATTTTATAAAATCAATAAAAATCATTACAACAGAAAACTTTCAACAAAGGATAGAACTGTAAACTAAAGCAGTATGAGAAAGACTGTCTTTTATTATCTGCAAACATTTCAAAAATAGGTAACACGTTTTTGCCTTGCAATATCTTGAGACTTGTTTCAAGGGATGTCATGAAATTTATTATTTAAATATAAATTCAAAAGCCAAGTATCTTTGTATAATTAAATGTGGTGTATATATCTAAGTTTACTGTACTTGTAAGTGAACTGATATGTTTCAGAATACCATTTGTTGTTTTACAGTGCTTTAGTTATTCTACCATTTTCACTATGGCTCTACTCACAATCTATAGGCCACAGGCCCATATGTCATAGTTTAATATGCTCTCCCTTTCAACCATTGGGATGTTATAATGTGATGAGCAATCCCATTATTAATTAGTAAAGAGTAGCCCAAGAGTTGGCAGTAGATGGTATTAACTAGCTGCCTTCCCTGTAGTATATAACTATTAGACTAGGGATAGCTAGCACAGATATCCCTTGAGTAGGTTCTTTGCTCATAATTCAACAAACAGTCAAGAAAAGTTTGTTTTTTCTTTTAGTCTTATGTCACATGCTCTTTATACATTTTGGTCAAAATGTCAACCAGTCTTTTTCTGTGTCTGTTTTGTATCTTCAGGTTATAACTACGTTTTTATTTAACTTGTTAAAATGCTTTCTTTTATTTTTAGCTTTTGTCCAAATACTGGTTAAGTGCTTGGGTTGGTGACAAACCTCTGCCTGATGGATCCCAGGACATTGACTTGCGTAATTGGAGGCTAACTGTGTATGGATTGCTAGGACTATCACAGAGTTGGTTGCTTTTATCTGCTACATGATATTTAACATTATGAATCACTGAACTAAATGATTTTTGTTAACAGATGAGGGAGATAATGTTTATCCATTGACTTTGAAGATACCATCAAATTGTTTAGTTAAATCTCATTCTGGATTTAAGGTTATGTTTTATTCTACTGCCCATTGAATATCCCCAGTATCCTTCCCATGTGGCTTATTTTTAACTATAATTTGAGAAGGCAGTACAAGTTTTGTTAGACTCAAGCTAGAACAAATCCTTCCAAAAAGTGAACTTTATGATAAAAATAACTGACTTTGGAGACCAAACTTTTTGCAAGTATGATATTAGAAAATTAATTTTGTTGTTTGTATGAAACAGGTAATTTTTTTAAGTTGTTAATTAATTATATTATGTTAATGGGCACAGGACTATAACTTATTTTCACGAACTCAAATAATTAAAACAATTTTTGCTGTAAAACTGCACAAGAGTTTTTATATGCTGATACTTTTTTGCAAAACTGTGATGAAAAAAGCTTTGGTTATTATATAGAAAAATGTATCACAGTTGACTCTAAGTGCCCTAGCAACTGTTATTGGGTTAAACCCATTGTTTCAGTTGATAAGAACACTCGCATGATTTGGGTTCATTACCACAAGCTGAAGGAAATTAATATATATATATAAGGAACTAAGATTATTACAGTACCACATGTCTAATAATATGTAACTGTTAGTTCAAGAGTGCCACATTTGATAAACAAGTAAAATTTGTTTGCTTATTAAATTTCAGTATTCTGTTTTATCACAATCCATGGGTTTATGAGACCAAACTTGGGCTATTATAAATCTGCACAGTCATAACAACATGGACTGTAATGACATGGTGAGGCTTAAGAATCATATTAATATAATGTACTAATCATGTGTTACATATGCACACATACTTTATTTAGCATTATACTGAAGACTATGGGAAAGGTAAAAAGAAAATGGATAACAATAGTTTGAAATCTGTAAGTGTGTATTCAGTGTTCTGGATGCATTTAAATAGCTATTAATAAATTGTTGTTCTTTGTAACTGTTAGATGTATATTGCTTATACTACCTTTACATAATCTAAACCACGTATAACAAAAACTTGTTGGAGCTTTAATCCTATTATAATTTTAGTTTGAACATTATCATCTCTGCTTTAGTGTTAATGACATTTATCTCTGAAAGTTTTAATTTATGTTTTCTGTATTTCTGTTTATAAGTGTTTATGTAAATGTAGATATCCCTATTAAATATTTGAAGGAAGACATTTGGATGTATTTTAACAGATCAAAGGCATAGCTTCTTGTAAATCAAGTGATATGGCTGACATGTAATCAGCACAAATGATGTTGGTTTAGTAGTATCATAACTCATTATAATAACTTGGGTCTCTGTATGTAATTTTTATTAAGAGTACTTAAAGTTTTGGATAAAAATTTAAAAAAAAGTTTCAATCAGAAAAAATACTAGTGAGAGCCAAAATGACCAGTTAGGAAAGGACTCTATGAATCATTACATAAGTTTCTTTTTTAAACCAGTGTGATGAAATTATGTTGAATATATGTATGAAACAGAGCTTAACTGAAATATTAACCAATCATTTTTTAGCACTCTTCTTTCTTCTTTCAAAAATAATACTGTTCACGGGTGCTGTTCGTGCAAGTCGAGTGCTCCATCACAGCATGCTTCAATCTGTGATGCGGGCTCCCATGTGTTTCTTTGACACTACTCCCATGGGTAGGACTTTAAACAGGTACTGTGTCAGACAGCAAAGAAAAAAGTTGACATTTTAGTAATGTTCATGTGGCTCAGATGTGTTATTTTCATTTTGAAAGATATGTTAGTCTAGGTAACATCTTAATTTTGATTGTTTCAAGACTAGTGATGCAATACTTTAGTAACTTGCACAATGTATACGTTGTTTGATAATTGTTGCTTTTTGAATTTTTATTTTTGTTTGCAGGAAAAATATATGTGGTATTTGATATTACATTTGTAAAGTAAAACATGAAGAAACAATACTACATTTAAACTAGTGTTGTGGTTGAGACCTCAATGTCCAAAACTGAGGCTGAGACCTTGTAATAAATTACACAATGAAAAATAAGACAAGAAGAATAAAAATCACGTGCATTGAACTATTAACATCCTAACTGAAAATTTTGTACACATTAACTGCACAGTCTTTACTTTAATGTCACCTCTTGTGAAAAAGACAGTGAAAAATAACAAAAATAATGAAGGAATAAAAAAAATTAAAATTTTCAGCAAATCAAATTAATTGTTGTTTCTCAAAACTTTATGGTATCAATGAATTCTTTATGATTCTTTAAGTTATACAGAATCACAGCAGACCCTCTAGACATGATAAATATCAGGGATAATTGCAAATGTAGTGAAAATATGTGCAACAGATGAAGTTCATAGAAACCTATAGTAAGCTTATGTGTATAGTTGCAATTATTTTTGATATCACATGTTATAACTGGGTAGGTCCAAAAACTTTTAAATTTAGTCAGTCCTGTTTCCAAGACTTGTAAAACATTGAGACTCAAATGGTTCAAGACTATGAGACCTTCCAAAGGGTGCTCTTTAGACCTATAATACTAGTTTAAAATACAAACATTATCTTTGATGATAAGAAAATATATCTTGATCTTAGCCTGATATGTGTTCCAAGTTTTTCACATATAGGGCACGTTATTCACAAGGTATGAAAGTTTAATACTTTGGATTTAGTTTACCTCTTGTGTTTTCTTTTGTAAAATCTCTTTTTCTTTAAGCACATAAATGTGGACAACTGTTATATATTGCCTGAACTGTTTTCTCGGTTGTGATGATTCATTTGTACTATAATTGTTAAAATTTCTACAATGAACCAAAATGACATTTCACTCTATAAGTTTTCTCCAACTGTTTCTAGTTGTACGTGTTTTTCAGAATATGAACAAATATACTTACCTGTCACAGAATATTAAGACAAGGTAATATAATGTAGACTGTATGTTACAATTTAACCAGTAGTTGTCTTTGACAAGTATCATAGGTTTATTCTCCTTCAAGTTGTTACTTTATAGAAAACTGTCTTGTAGATGGAGTGAAATTTATCAATATTTGTCTAATGATTGAAATAGGCTGAAATATTTCTATCTGATGCAACCCATTGATCAGAATTCTTTTCCAGAAAGAAGAAAACATTTTTGTTATGAAATTGTACAAATTGATGGCATTTCTAACACCTCATCAGTTTTCTTTTCATGTTTTGTAAAAGTGAAATCTTACAATTGGTAAATATAGAACTTTATAAAGTTTCAATATACTTTGTCTTAAGTTCATAGAAATTTGATAAGCATTCTTATTAGACACAAATGGAAAAAAACTTTGTATTTAAGTACAAAGCTATACAAAGGGCTATCTTTACTTTGCTCACAACAGGTATCAAAACCCTGTTTCTAGTGTGGTAAGTCTGCAGACTGTGCTGCTGGGAGACATGAACACAAATAAAATTTAGTATTCTGTATCACTTGTCGGTATCTTTTATGGAGTAAAAAGTAGTCATAGTTGAACTTCAACTTTTGGATTCTTTGAATCATGAATAGTATTTTTTCTAAATTGTTATTTTTATAGACTTCATCTTTTGAAGGATTACTTACTTGCCCAGAAATATTACTGCATGATCTCTTCTTTCTTGTGTGTTTGTTAAAGACTCAGTGTTTTCTCTCTCTCTTCTTATGTAGGTGATTTTCACTGAGATTTCTTTATACAGGATTGAGGTTTTTTTTGCAGCAGTTATGCATGAACTGTTGTTTTAGGTGTGTAATGTTTTTGATATATTGTATTATAGGAAAATGGACTTCAATCTTTTAGTAATCTTTGACTGATCAAAAGTTTAATAGTCATTTGTCCCTTTCAGGACTTTGCTATATTTCACCCTTTCCATTCAACTCTTCATTTCAATTTCTGGAAGAATATATTACACGAATTTTTAGACCTTTGTCCTTGTTCATGCACTGTATGGAGAAAGTTAGGTCGTTTTTATTATCCAAGTTTATTGGTTATTTGTTTCAACTCATTGTTTTTTTTTCAAATGTTTTCCACTGCTTGTAATTTTTGTTTATTTTTTTAATTCATGTGTTGTCATATTCCTATCAAAGAGTAACATCAAGATTCTTTTGGACAGTTCTTCATGATTTATTATTCTGTGTTCCTTGTTTCAAAATACACAAAATTTATTGTAATCTTTGGCACCTCTTTCAGTTATCAATTCTCATTTAACAATATGAGAGTTAGTAAGAATGTTTCATGCTCCTTTTCTGCATGTTGCACAATTCTTACTCCTGAGTTTCTGAAATTGTCACTGTTTTGTTAATGGCAAGGATATGTTTCAGTTGTTCTGCCTATCTGTCTCAGGATTCACCATGTACTTTCCTTTGTTTTGAGAATGGCTATGATGTATGAGTTGAAGAATTAATTGTCCCTTGCCTAATCGGAGGATGGATCCCTATAAATAACTTCTCTGATGCTTATTCTTTTTTTAAAAATTGGATTGGTTCATCAGATTTCCCATGTTTCACTTTGGCTGTACTTTATATATTATCACCCTGCTAGATTTTTACAGTTTCTCTTGGTCAATTTGATCATGACCTCTTGTTCTTTGTTTACTGACCAAGTTCTGTCTCTTTAAGGAATTTATCTGCTGTGAAAATTCTTACCCTTCAAAGATGAGTGTTCTCAAAGTCATTTATGGCAAAACAGTGATATCTTAGAAGACAGAGCTGTGTCTACTTTATAGCTGCAGAAACATGTTTATACAGGATAACATTGGAAGACTGTAGAGGCTTTAGATGTGATGAGCAGCACTGACAGAAAGACAAATGAGGAATTGCTGAAGCTGACTTGGTGAAGAAATTTCACTGAAATAGTTAGGAAAAGACAGAACAACTGGATTGGATATATTATAGATGAAAAAGTTCACTGTTAATAATAAAGGGAAGAACAGTTGGAAAAACTTGGAGAACCTAATGGAAAGGAAAAGCTTATTAGCAAAAAATAAAAGAGAAATTTCAATTCAATGTGGTGTATAGATTTAGTAGAAACAGATTTGCTACATAATGTCAGAAAATACAGATGATGAGGATGCTATTATTGTTATAATCTGCTACTTCTACAGGGTGTTCTGAAAGTCACTGTGCAGTTTTGAAAGCAGTGATAACAGCATTCATTCAATCTATTTCAAGCCAGCAACTGATAGCAGTGTTTAGAAACAAAATAAGAAGGATCCAAGCCTGTATTGATGCCAGTGGTGGTCACTTTCAACATTGTTTATAATTGTCATTCATATTTACCTCCTGTATTCTGTATTGAAACATGTCTGTTAAGAAATATATAAGTGCACAGTGACTTTTCGAACACCCTGTAGTTGTGTGAGAATCTGTAGTATCTGAAGTACAGAATATTTCTTCTCATTTCTCAGATTCCAAAATATCATATCACATACTTTGATCTTGGTTAACTTGTTAGGTTAACCTAAAGATGACCTTGAAAGATGGTTGAAATGTTGTTCTCTGCTTTATTAGTAAAATTTTTGATACCTATATCAGCCATTGTGAGATAAATTTTTATTTCAAGTGGGTTTCTTGTCATCAAGAACAGTTTATCATATGTGTATTTATCTTAAAACTCTTCTTACAGGTTTGGAAAGGATATTGATGTGGTTGACATACAGATTCCTTTAAATTTTGATGGCTGGATTGATTGTCTTTTACAAGTTTTATCAACTATCATCATTATCTCTGTCACTAACCCAGTCTTCATTGCTGCTGTTTTACCAATTGGTCTTATATATGTGTTTGTTCAGGTAAGTGTTATATTGTACTTTTAGTTTGTATCCATTGGCTTCAAAATAATCAAAACTTATGTAATTCATTTCTTTCTCAGAATTTCCAATAATCACATAATTTTTAGAATTATTTGAAGGTTTATAAATGTTAATATTTTAGTTTTTATCCCCATGATTAGGTTAAGCAGTGATGTTAGTCCTACCCTTAATAAGTTTTATTTTGTAGGTAGACTCTTCATTCCATGTTTTTAAAATCTCTTCTTATTGAACTGTTTTCCTGGAATGAATTTTTTTCTCTGTAAGATGGTCCTTATTTTCATAATTCTAGAATTTATTCATAAAAGTGAAATCATGAAACACAGTATATTTTTATATTTGTAAATTATATTATGCATGTGTGTTTCATGTTACTAGAATTACTTTATACATTTTATTTTCTCTTTTCTTTTAAGAAAGTTTACAACTTATCCTTTTATAATTATTTAAAATGTAATTTAAGAAATAGATTACACATATACAATCATGAAAACATACCCTAATAAAGAAATATGTAAAACATGTGAAAACTTAAGTTATGAAACTTGAAATTAAACCATTGTTGTTTGTTATTAATATACAGAAACTGTATATTGGCTCATCACGACAACTAAAGAGAATAGAATCAGTCACAAGGTCTCCCATTTACAATCATTTCTCAGAAACACTCAATGGAACAAGTACTATTCGAGCCTTCTCTGCTCAAGAGTTCTTTATTAACCAATCAAACATCAAAGTGGACTTGAACCAAAATAGCTTTTTTCTGTCTTTATTAGCAAACAGGTAAGACTAAACAAGTTTATTAACTTGCTTTTATGCTTTTATTTGGTCCAGTCTGCATGTTTACAGAACTTTTGACAAAGAGATATTTAATTCTGAGAGTAATAGTTCTTCATGGTGGAATATCCATTTATACTCCAGATTTATTATCTATTATAATACATCTTTTTTTAAGCCTAATAAAAGCTCTTTGCTTAAGACTGTAAAATTGTTATTTTTAATTGGTATTCAATTGCACATTAGTTTCACGAGATAGATTCCTATTGTGACAGAATCTGTCTCTTAGAGTGTCAGTTTTCAGTTCATATATATCTAAAAAAAAAACTTCAAATGTATTAGTGTACTTTACAGTTCTAAACCTAAAATTGTAGCTACACCAAGCACAATCTTCTGAAAGTTACTAAAAATTATCTGAATTAATTTTTTATACTTCTGTTAGTTTTGATTTTTAAGAATTTTTTGTAAAAAGCCAACATAATAACTTTCTGCAGACTTATTATAATTCTCTCCAGTGAAACACTGAGCTTTTTATGCAATCACAGCAATTTGATCTATTACTGAAATAATATGCTGTATATAGAAAGCATTTAAGCTAACAAAAAAATTAATTCAGATCTCCAGGTAACTTATCAAGCTACTTGAAAATATAGACTTTTATTAGTGATTCTAAAATGTGTGGAATTCCAAGGGTAATCACATATGTAATTATCTGATCTTCACAATATCTGGAGAATCCTGAACCCAGTATGTTGAAGACAGGTGTAGGGATTTCATGTAGATGGAAATAATAATAATAAAAAAGGGCAAATTATATCAGTGCACAAGTCTGTTACATTAAAATTAAAGTTAGAAAATAAAGAATTAAATAAACTGTACTTAAACAAATGTTTAATGAAGGAAAACTGAATTTAAATAATATAAAAATAATTTGATAATTAACTGCAGGGGGGATTAAGAAAAAAGTTAATATATCTATGCTGTGTTGAATTTTGTGCAAAGTTACATAGGAGCTTTCTGTACCAGCTGCTCCTAACTTAGCAGTGAAAGACTAGAGGGAAGGCAGCTGGTCATCACCACCCACTCCCAACTCTAGGGCTACTCTTTTACTAACAGATAGTGAGATTGACCATCATATTATAATGCCCACACAGCTGAAAGGGTGAAGTATACATGCAATAAGCAAGCCAGAGAAACATCTATATCAGTAAACTTGTTTGGTGGCAGAGTTTTGACTAACTTTCTCAGCTCCACAGTCTGGTTAATGTAAAGATCCAGAATATATTCCATGATAGTGAAGTTGAAATTTAATTTCTTTTTTTTCTTTTCTTTTTTTTGCAAGCACAAAGTTAAAAAATATTTAACTAGTCACTTGTTTGAGCAAAAGCGACCAATCTGACCATTATTTACTGCCTTAGCATATTTTATAATATGTAAAACATTTAGGTTTCACTATAGGTGAGAAGTTGGTGAAATCTACATTCTGTCTAAACACTGAAGTTTTCTAAAACCATCATTGAGTATGAAGTTATATACAAAAGTTTCTTCTTCTCTATTAATTTCAGCAGGTCCTATTCCAAGCTAAACCTAAATCCTGTCCCTTACATGCTCACTGACATTTGGCAATTTAATACTAGCATGAGGAAACACTATTTGTCAATAACTGATTGGTACAAGAAGCAATAAATAAGTAAAACACAACTGTAGAGTGTAACTATGAGTTGACATTTAATTACTGCAGTATTAAGCCTTGTCAAATATACAGTGCCACCTGTGCTGTTGTTTGTCCTCTTGTTGACCTCACTAGCTAATGACTTCTTGCATGATCTTGAAAGCATGCTGATGATAATTTGGGCTCTATTGCTTCAAAATGTCACTCATGCAACAAAAAGGAGTAAATCAGAGCATTTAACTAAATCCTTTTTTCACATAATACTCAAAAGAATATCTGTTTCTGTGTTTTAAAATATTTTGAAATTTTTCCACACTACTCTCAACAGTCATAGTTGGCTTTCTTGTGCTGACATGGTACTGGGTAAGAAAGATGGCTGCATTAATAGCAGATATTTTATTCAATGTATCACAGATACAATTGCATTTTAGAACCATTTTTCTTTCTTCAGTTTTTTTATTCTTTTAGACATAGGTGATTCAAGAAACAAACATTATTTTATGAACGTAAATCTGCCTGATTGTTAAACACATTGTAGGCATGCCCTCTATAACCTTATTTTCACTGCATACCACTATGTAGGCTGATTCTTTGACAACCTGATCAGATTCCATTATGCAGTCTTTTTCCCTGTCAGCCAGCTGCTAACATTTTGAGTTCTCTAGTATCACCATGGAATTCTTGTGGTGATCATAAAATAGTGAATAACATTGTATAGATATTTGAGCTTGATGTTCCACATTAAAGCTTATAATGTAAGGACCACAGTTTCCTTTTGGCTGTTGATATCACAGTCTGATACTTTGCCGCTCAGTAAACTGTGTTAACCACTGAAACTTATCTCTTACTAACAGCCATAGTGACTTTGGGATTGGTGGTGCTATTGTGGCAATGCACGTGTAGTAGTTTCCATTAAGGTTACATTTCCTCAACCTATATATATAGTAGGGGAAGTTTGTTGTTACTTTCTTCTCTCTATTCATCTTTGAAATAAAGTGTATTGAAATAAAAAGTGAGGAAAAATATACTTAAATAAACTAAAAATAAGCTTAACTACATTATAAGTTGTGTTGAAATAAGAGAAGTTGTTATATGTAACAATGAAACTAGGTTGAAACTAAGACGAGACTTCCCAAGTGCATTTAGTCTCCTTCAAGGCAAAATCAAAGCTTTTAGAAGGCACCAAAACTGTATTTTTTACCTTCTCTCTGTAGTTTAGTAATCTGGAAATATTTCTGCTTCATGTGACACTTATAGATCAGTATCATCTACACAAGATAAAATAGGAAGTAATACAACCACTCCCATGAAAAAAGCAAGTAATTTTTATTACTGGATCTTACAAAAGAAAATAATTCCTATGACTGAACAGGCACAAAATCTTGAATGGATTCAGTGTGTTTCAAAATAGAACTTTCAACAAATGTACATTTTACAAATATAAAACATGCACAGGGAAGGGTGAGATATGTATTGTTTTTATACTAAAACAGAAGATTAGTTTTCACATTAAAATACTTACACCCTGTTTATCAAACAAAAATATAGCCACACAAACAGATAAACATTTAAATTTGTTTTTGAGTTGCAGATTTTTGTAGAAAAATCAGACTTTTTAAGTTAGTATCAAGATATCAAAGTTTAGTTTTATCTATCCTTCCTGTTTATGAAACAGTGCCAAATTCACCTAAACATGTCTATAACTTCTGTGTACATTTATATATTGCAACTACTATTTTATTTGTTTTAAATATGTGAATCTTAAAACTGTATTTTTTTTCAGTTGTGTAATTTAGAATTTTGTATTTACATACAAGCATTTACTAAACTTTGACAAGTATTCGTATAATATCTATCTAACTTATACCTGTTTACCTGCTGTTTTTCGTGCAAATGAAAACTGAATACAAGCTTCATATATAATTGTAACTATTTAAGTTTATCATGTAACTTGTTTTTGAAACTTTTGTCTTGAAAAAAGTGTATTTCTTTACAGATGGTTGGCTATGATACTGTACTTGCTAGGATCATTAATCTCATTTTTCACAGCTTTGTTTGCCGTTCTTAGTCGAGGATGGATTAGTCCCGGAATTGTCGGTCTTACATTGTCATATGCTGTTAATGTGAGTGTTGATTTTTTTAAAATCATTTTTATCTGTAAGGCCTTTGTTGAACATTTTATAACAAATTTTTCTTATATTGGTTAAAGGGCACATACAGTATGTTAGAGTTACTATGGAAAACTACGACAGTTTTAGATTGATTTTGTTGCTCTGATCTGTAGATATGGCTGCATGTGAATGTATGAAACAATGTTGATCTCAGAGATTTACTTTAATATCATTCTTGTGCAAAAATTGGGCAGATCAATGAAATTGTTGTGTAAGTTTCATGTGCAACTTTTACATAAAGGAATTCATATTCAACCATTATTATTGTAAACCTCACCCTCTCAAAGAAGTAACCAGGTATCTAAAAAGGGACAACATGATTCAAGAGACTTTCTGTAAACGGATAGTTTATATAGCATGGGTATCATATTCATTTATTTTTAGAAGTGATATTTTATGATAAGCTTGTTTAACTGTCTATGAATCATACATTGTATGGTTCAATTGTTATGAATTAGCTGCTGTTTACAATAATGAGAGTATTGCATCATGCTACAACAGTTTCAGAGTTTTTCATTGTTTTAATTGAGTATTATTGCATCAGAATATCTAGTATTGAATGGAGTGTTTTAAACCATTGTCAGAGTATAAATAAATATGCATGAAAAAACCATAATTGAGTTCTAGTTCTAGACTTATGTGATCATTTGTTTAGCAATAGTGTACAGTGTATATAAATATAAACAAGTTTTAAAGTGAAATTATCACAGATTGTCATTTAATAACAGAGTATAGAATAATTTTTGTTGTCAATTGTGTTCTAAAGTAACTGAATCAGTTTGTGTGAACTTTCACGAAAGAAAAGACAACTTCTTAAAGCTCTGAATAAAACTGTGATAACTAACATTGTAATGAATATTTGTATGTATGTCTCATATACCTATTGTAAAGAATCCAGTCCTACAATACCTGACACACATAATGATATATAATTGTGATAAATGAGATTTTATCATTTTTTTAAAGAACATTGTATAATGGTATTTATATAAATTAACATAATAGAATGACAATACTTGGCTCAATAATACAAACTGGTTTCAGTATTACAGTTTCTGTCATCAGAGCTATGAGTGTAGTGTTTACATAACTTATTTTAAACTCCAACTGTTAAACAGCCAAGTTCATTTAAAGTAACAAGTGGGAGAAGGAAGGATGAGCTAACAATGTTTTGACAGACTTCTTAACACAAATATTAATTGGTCTATTGTTTCTATTTATAGACATAGATGTGCTTTGATTAATGATTATGATTTCTTCTATATTCACCCTCACAACTATTGAATTGATCAGCTACATCTGGGTATAAAGTGTTGTCATATTTTATCTCATTTTGATGATTTTTGAATAATTCTTTGTGTTTTTTGTGAAAGTTTTGCTAGGTTAATATGTATTATTAACTTGCATGATAGAAAAAAAATTAGCATTTTTTCACTTTGTCATGACATGTGTTGCATTTGAAAAAATCTGCAAATTTACAGAAATTTATGTTAATTGTATATTAGTTTTTTAGATAACTGGATAATTATTAGGCCATTGTGAGTGCTATGGAAATTTACACATTTTAATAAATCATTAAGTTGATAAAACTGATGAGGTTTTCAACTAATTGATTTAAATTTAGCTAAAAGTAAAAAATAAATATCTAAAACTTAAATTTACTACTGAATTTAGAAAAGAATAATGGAGCATTTATTTTAGTTTGGTTTGGTTTGTTTTGAATTTTGCACAAAGCTACTTGAGAGCTATTTGCACTAGCCGTCCTTAATTTAGCAGTGTATGACTAGAGGGAAGGCAGCTAGTCATCACAACCCACTGCCAACTCTTGGGCTACTCGTTTACCAATGAATAGCGGGACTGACTGTCACATTATAATTCCCCCATGACTGAAAGGTTGGGCATGTTTGGTGTGATGGGGATTCAAACCCGCAACTCTCAGATTATGAGTCAAGTGCCTTAACCACCTGGCCATGCCATGCCATTTATTTTAGTAAATAATTAAATATTAAAATGTTTAAACAATACATTTAATCTTGAAATATATTCCTAATTTATAATTTACAATATTTTTTGTTTCTAATGCAACATAGATGCAGAGATGTTAACTATCTGCCTTCCCTCTAGTCTGTCACATTAAATATAAGGGCAGCTAGCACAGCAGCTTTCAATGAACAAACATTTATCTGGGAGGTTTTTATTTTCCTGTTTAAGTCTAATTAAAAAAACTTATTCACAGGTATTAACTATGATTATAGATGATTCTGCCATTTAGTAGATACTAAAGTTTTGTTTGCTGTGTCTGTTAAGAAATTCTTATTTATTTTATACACACTGATTAGTTACTTTTAAAACAAGTCTAGACTGCTTTGCCTCGACAACAAACAAGAATATTATAATGAATCATGGATGTACAATTATTCACACATCTTATACTTTTAAGTTTAAACATTATTATTGAAACATTTAATACATGTTTTATAATATTTTCTTTAGAATTTTCAAAAGGAAATTTACTTACCAAAACCAGCATTTAAAAATTATCTTCTACATTTTCCAGGTTTGAGCAGTAAATTGCCAAAACTCTGTTATCATTTCAATGACAATAAATTGATTATAATTAACTTAGGTCTGGACCAGATGTTTTGGCTTTATAGAGTAAAATAAAAATAAATATTCATTAATATGTGCTAAAAAACACTACAGATAAACTAGTTAAGATAAGAATAAGCTATTACATAGAAGCATCATTTGTAATTACGGTGAATATACTTGTTAAACATTTAAAAAGATCAAATTAATAACCCATATTATACCATTATGGTTTTTTCAGGTAAGAACTAGTAGTTATAGAATTATTCAGGAAAATCAGGAGAGTAATTCTGAATTGGATAACTTAACTGTGTCTTCTTAGCAAATGTAGAAGAATGAGACTGTATAAAGTTGGTGGAAATGAAAACAGTCATCATTATATGACAAATAAAAAGCAAACACAGTATTCCTTCCTCCACACATGATAAAGACAGTTGCTTTTAGAAGGCTGTGCCTAGTTTCACAGTTTTTGCTTTTTTCAAGATCAACTTTGTGTAATCAAAACAGGATGATTTCCAAGTAAGACCTCCACTCAATGACCTTCAAGTAATATTGGCTACAGAAAGTGTACCTGCTTTGTTTTTTTTTTCCCACTTGACAGCCTCACCTCATGACTTTTGTTATTTCGCAGTATTAGTCAGCTGTATCATTTAGACAGTGTCAAATTAGCCAGAAAATGATATTACAGTGCTAATCCTTTCAACCTGGATGATACATTGTAATAACATTTTGGGTAGAATAGACATTATATGCTATAAAGAACAAAGCAACAAGAACATGGTAATATTTGTGACTTTCTGGACCATGTGTTGCCACCATAACAGTGTGGAAACTAAATGACACCAAAAATTGTTACATAAGTAATTTAAAAAAGATATGATTCATCTGCATATCAAACAAATTGAAATGAGTACAAGTATGTAATAATTTTAGAAAGTATTTATTTAGGTGTAACCAGAAAACATTCTTTTTTTTCAGTTAAAAATTAATAAACTCACTCTGAGAATTGCTGTAGAAAGAGTTGGATCTTGTTCTTAAATGAATTCAATTTAAATTATTTATTCTAATTTAGAGGCTTGTAAACAGCTAAGTTAATTCAATATAAATATATTCTTGTGTAACAAGAAGGGCTGAAGTTAAATATCACTAAGAGACAGACTTGTGTAACATAAACATTAAGCCTACTCTTGCTGTAAAATGACAGATATTTGACTAACAACCATCACAGTGTAATTTTCACGACAGTAAATTCCCCCTAGCATCTGTATTCTCAGACAGTTGGTATAAATTTTTCTTCATAGCATTCTATGTTGATGCAATAAAATGTCTGCTATTCACAAAACTATATTAGCAATATTCTATTTCAAACAATTAAATGTATACTACTTGTTGAATAGTTGCCAGATGCTTTCATATGGGTGGTTCGAATGACTTCTGATTTGGAAACAAAGATTGTGTCAGTGGAGAGGATTGATGAGTTCTCTGTCCTTCCATCTGAGGTAAGCTATTGAACGTTTATGGATCATTCTCCTTTATATTCCTCTGAGTTTTAGTATTTAGAAGTCATTAAAGTTATTTGAATATTTTATGTGTAAATTTCTGTACTAATAGGTTTTGAAACATTAATTATATAGTATTTGAAGCCATCAATTTGTATTTGAAATCTTCAGATTTATTTTGAATAAATTTTTAATGCATTGTGTAAGACTTAAATTGTGACTTTTTATTTTAGGCTCCTTGGGAAATTGAAGACCAAAAACCATCCAAGCAATGGCCAGCAGAAGGCAAAGTGTCTTTCCAGAATTATAGTACTCGCTACAGAGAAGGACTTGACCTGGTCTTGAAGGATATCAACATGAACATAAAGTCAGCAGAAAAGGTGAAATGTTGTGAACAAAATAGTCAATCAAAGTTGTTGTTTTTTTTTTCAGATTTTCTTGTAAAAAAACATTGGCTATTCAGTAGACCTTGTATTTCTTTAATCACATTACAATTAGGCTATCTATTATTATCAATGTATATCTTTAGTATTTAACATATTTCATTTGAAAAACCAGTTCATGAAAACAACTTGGGTATTATTTTCACTTTAAATGTATTATAAGGAACTGATTACCTGTAAAAATTAATTTCCATGCCAGGACCTTAACCTGGAGTGTTTAATTAATTAAGGCAGTACGTTTCCATCTTATCTACCTCAAGTTCAGACAAAATGCAGAAAAGTTTCATTTTGTCTGTCACATAACATTTTTATATCAAGGAAGTGGAAGTAACATGTTACATTCACCATAGAGTCTTTATAAGGAATTTTATGTTTATTCTCTTAACATTTTGAATCACAAGTTGTCACAAATATATACATAAATTTCTTAATTCTAAGAAAATATTAACCACAGATTTTATTGACTTTCCATAGATTGGTGTTGTAGGACGAACAGGAGCAGGAAAATCTTCACTTACTCTCTCTCTGTTCCGAATCATTGAGGCAGCATTTGGATCAATTTATATCGATGAACATGATATTTCAACCATTGGTTTACATGATCTGCGATCAAAACTCGCTGTAATTCCACAGGTAATCATATCATTCTTAAGTTTATATTTACAAGTTTTGTTTATTTTTAAAGAAAAAATCTAAATATTCTTTGATACATTGTTTAACATAACTTAGTTTGTGAACAACATGGGACCTATTGATCTAATTTGGCTGTCCCATCCTCTAACTGAAGTTCAAAAGAAAAAAATTCTTAAAGTCAGCTCTTATAATTCATTTGTTAATCAAGCTTTTTCTTAAATGCACATGGATTCTCTACCTCTTCAACATCTGAAGGCAATTTGTTTCCAAAGCCAACCACCCTGTTAGAAAAATGAAACTGCCTTGGCTGAAGATAACTCCCACCTTGCCAAAATTCCTTTGTGTCTCTTTGTTCTACTATTCTCACTGTTAAATGTAAAAAAAGATGATGCATCAACATTATCAATTCCCTTTATAAACTTAAACATTTTTATCAGATCCTTCTCTATCTCTTCTTTTTTAAAGGGAAAACAATTTGAGAAATTTCAGCCTCTCCTCATATGACAACTCCTCCATTTGAGACATCATTCTGATAACCCTTCTCTGAACCCTTTCCAACAATTCAATGTCTTTTTTAAGGTAAGGAACCAAAGAGTGAACACAGTATTCCAAATGTGGCCTAACCAGTGACCTGTACAATGAAATTATAGCCTCTTTAGACTTGTATTCAGTATTTCTGAAGACGCAACCTAAGATCATGTTTGTTCTCTCAATAATTATGGCACATTGTTTGGATGGCTTAAGAGACTGAGTGACTATTACACCAATATCTTTTTCCTCCATAACACTATCAAGGCTATACCAATCCAAATTATACTTATAATTGAAATTATGATAACCCACATGCATTATCTTGCATTTATTATAATTAAAACCCATTTGCCATTTATTTGTCTAACTCACTAAATGATCTAAACCCTTTAAAAATCAGCAGCATTCTTTTCACAGCTGGTAACACAGCTATTCCTTTATCTGTGGCACTAATGTAAATCAAAAAGAGCAGATATCCTAAGACCGAGCCCTGAGGTACACTAATTCAGTTTGAACTCCATTTGTAACAACCCTCTGCTTTCTTTCATCCAATCATTCTTCTATTTACTAATATATCCCCCCCCATATATCGATATTTTTACAAGCCTTTTTATCACATCTTACTAAATGCTTTCTGAAAATTCAAATACACCAAATCTACACCCTCACACTCATCTACATGGCTTATCCTTCACACCTGTACAGACAATTTTTTAATAAGCCTTTTGGCACCTTGTCAAATCCAGATAAACCAAATCTACACCCTTACCCCTTCATCAACATGTGCAGTAATCTTTTCAAAGAATGTCAAAAGATTCGTGAGCAAGATTTTCTGTTGGTGAAACCATGTTGACTATCCAATAAAATTTTAATCCTTGTGAGAAGACTTTGCAAAGTATCTTTTATCAGACTTTTCAAAACTTTTCCCACAAATGAAGTAAGATGAATGGAGTCTATAATTACTGGAACAATTTTTGATTGCTTCCCTTCTGATATTTTTTCATTTTACTGTTTTGAAGGACCATGAAGTAGTTTTTCATCATATTTTCTGTATTTCTTTAATTTGCTCATGAATTGATTTTGTCTCTTTAATTTTTCAATGCAAATGTACCAGTGGATAACATATTAGCCTCATATGTGAAACAATATAATCAGAATTAAAACTTGAACAAGAATTTTTATGTACTTGCTGCAACTTCAACACTGGAGACACATTGCTGGTTCAGTGATATCTTTATGGACATACAACACCAAATCTTAGAGTTTAATTCTCCATGGTGGACAGGGCACAACATATTGTGTATTTTTGTGCTAAAGTAACAACCTTCCTGCTCTGAATTGGTTTAATAATAAGGCAAGGCTCAACTAATGGAAATAATACATTATAAGTAAACATAATTGTGTGACTGTGAAAATCTTTACTTTTTTATAAGACATTTCATTTTATTCTCTGTTAAGTATACTCTGCACTTTGTATATAAAACAAGACAAGTTTTTTCATAAACATTTCCAGTAACATTTCAAGTCTGGCTGGCTTGTTTGTGATATATTCCACAGATATTCTATACTTATCAATCATGCAGCCTTTCCACAGGCTAGTCTATGTATGGAAGGTTAAATATCAAAATCAAAATGAATCATGGATTAAGTACACTTCCCACATCTCTTCTGCCATCAGTTTCAATACTTTTTAGTACAAGATTTGAAGGATGAATGAAAAGTATACATCTCATCACTTCTCCCCCAAGTTACAGACTAGTAAGTCCCCAGGCTTATAATGCTGAAAACTAACAAACACTTCCAGCTGTTCCCCTATTTTACTTCACCATCAAGACGTAAGCTAAAAGAAACCAAACTTTTGCTGGTCATTTGCTTTAGTGGAATTTAAACTCTCTACATCATGATATACACGTAACATCTATTATGAGACAGTGCGTCATCTCTCTCCTGTGTATTTTTTATCTTATCCTGGTTATTGTTCACTGGATTTAGCATCCATTTTTCTAAGTCTCACAAGGACACTAAGATTCTTTCTAGTAATAAACCTATTGTTTTGACTAGCTGTCTGTGTAAAAGTTCAGGAGTGAGAGGTTAATGACTATCTTTTGGTTTATATAGGCAGCAATTTATTGTGGACCACATAATTCATCTACAAATGTCAATCAGAAGAACCTTTCCCATGAGAAAGCATCTTATTTTTATTTTTTTTTATCATAACGTTTATGACAACATGTGCAATTTTGATATGCTATGGAATCTCCATTATTATGGATTGCATGCCCTTTACCGATTTTTAATTGTGATTATTTAGTAAACATGTCATCCTGGGTCTGTGTGGGATCAACATTAACTTCATACATTGGTAGACTCTGTTTTTTTGCAGATATATGGTTTACTGTTTCAAATTCATGACTTTGTATAGAGGCAAAATGATTAAGATATGTCTAACATTGGATGAAATAACTGAATTTGATTAGTCCATTCCACCATGGTTTGTTACCACATCCCACTTTCATCTTTTATTGAGTTACTTGGATATTCCAGACTGGAAGAACAAAAGTGTCTTTAATGAATACCTTGCAGCCAACTTTCCATTCCTATTTTTCTAGATGGCTTGAATCAGATGACCTTATGGGTTCCTGTCATGGTTTGCTGCAGCTCTGGAGAGCAGCATGAGATTGTCTCTTCAAATTTTGTGCTCACTAATGAGCTACATACAATTTAACTTGCTCTGGATTATAGTATTTAAAAGCACTCTACTCCATCAACTTTTTTAGCTCTTTATTTAAAGGCCCTGGAATTGCTTATTATTTATCTATATGTTTTGGATGTTCAGAAAAGACTGATCCATTCATCATTTTCTTCAATCTCTCCCATTTCTTTACTGCATTCATGGCCATGTTAGAAGCTGGAGTAATGAACTGACTGACATTTCACCAAATCAGTTTCCAACAGCAATATTATAGCCTTGTCTATTCCTTATTTGTATATCGAGTCAGTCATCAAGTGAAGGTTTTGGGATGAGTGATACTTGAATAATCATTTCTCTATTAAAACTACTATTAATAATTGATAATCCTGATTACAAAAGAACCACAAGGACAAATTGTTCTCACAAGGCTTTGCATTGGCAATATTTTTATCCCTCATTGTTTTTGGGTATAAGAAAATGAACTGGCAATGTGTAAAGAGTGTGATATTGAAGTCGCATTTGCCAACATACAGCTTTACTGCCATTATTGTTAGTGGAAAAAGCAGTGACACCATTTTGAACATAGTTTTAATTGTAGTATCCTTTTATATTGTACAGTGTCATTTAGTAATGATTACATTGTATGGATTCATCATATCCTTTTTTAATTCTGTTTAATATTGTACTGTAATACAGTTGTTGAGTGTGTTTTAATCAGAATGATTTTGAAACCTCACCATGTCATTACAATCCATTTCCTACTTATGGTCATGTTTTGTCTGATGAATGCACACCTTGACAAAAGCCATGCAATGTAGTTTCCATTGCAAAGGTAATTCTCTGTAATCCATCTAGTGTATAAGAACTAAACTTCTCAATGCTTGTTTCAACAGTCTGGTTGCACAAAATCTATAATTGCTACATTTGGCAACTTGTCTGGTGTGTGTTACATGAAAAAACATGAACACACATTTTAGTCTACAGCTTCTTGAACTGATATGTTATAGAAGCAGTTTGTATACATGTGATATGCATTGCTTTTCCAGATGAAGATCCTTCTCAGTTATATTGTGTGCTGCTGAATGTGTTTTTTATCATGGATTATTAGTTGTTAGAAAATGCTTCACTTGCATTGGAAAAGACTGTTATGTACCCTTTTTAAACTTGATTAGTTTTCATTTGTATATGCTACCTATGGAATGCCTCACAGTGTTAAAATGTACTTTTGATACATGCCATTTCATCACATGTTATACTGGCTGTGACTTGCTGATTTCCATATTAAAAATTTTCTAATATGATATATTAAACATTAGATGATAAAGCAACTTTTCTCTTTGTATGTTTTATCTTACACACATTTCTTTTATCTTTTTACTTTTTCATAGTACTTGTTTAAAAAACAAAATAACCAATTATTTAGTGAAGTTAGCCTACATGGCTTTCTTCCTGTAATCTACAAACAAAACTAACTGGTTAGCATCCTAAAAGGTGTTGTTGAAATGTTGTCAACTAATTTTTCCTGTAAGCTCATTGTAAAAATAGTATTAAGAAATATTAATACAGTGCCTTACATTTTAACAGCTTAATTTGTTGTATTTCTTTTTACTGTGATTTTCTCTGATGTATTATATCTAAATAATGTAATTCAGTACTCATGTTTTTGGGTGTTTTTATCTATTCTATTTTTTAACTGACCTAAAGAACAGATATAGTTAGTCGAAATGTGGCTTTGATAATTTTGTAACACTGCTTAAATGTTTTGTGTATACATTTTGGATTCCCAAATGTGGACCTGTGTATCGTGCAGGACTGAAATTTCTTAAGTGAACACTTTAGTGTTGTTCATTTTTTTTTCTCTCTCTCTCTTGTAGCCTTTTGCATTTTTTTCTTTTATATATTAGGTAACAAATTTTAAGACTGTTTTCTTGTTCAATAATCAACCCCAGAAGTGGTGTTCAGTGATTTTAAATTTCACATATTTTAGGATTCCTTTTATTTATTTTTTGGTCATTTTAGTTTTTTAACATCATTTGTGTCAATCATTAAATAAAATATGCAAGAACTGTCCAGTTCTGTACTGTAGTGTTTTTTTACATCTATCAGTATTTTGACATGCCTTTTATAGAATATAGTGCTACTATAGATGGCCTTTAATTCATTAAGCTTTACACTACTGAAAGGTAATGTTTGCTCTAGTTAAAATACAAAACCTCTTATACTGCCCAATTTGTTTTTTACCCTACAGTTTATTAGAAATGAACTGTGCAACACCTGGTGGTTTGTAGCATTACTAATAAACAAATGTAGAATAATAATTACTCAAATTATTTTTAAAAAAATTTTTGCAAGGTACAGTTTCAACATATTTCTTCTGATGCTTTTGGACTTGGTAATGATATTATTACTAAATTATTGGTTGTTTGCTTTGTGGGGTGATTATTGTTTTTACAATCATGTTACATTTTTGTTTTTATAAAACTTAATGCTAATAAAAATAAAAATTATCACACCCTAGGATCCTGTGCTGTTTACTGGGACTCTACGTGTCAATATTGACCCAAATAAAGAGTTTACAGATGAACAGTTGTGGAATGCTCTAGAACATTCTCACCTGAAGCCATATGTTATATCACTTTCTGAAAGATTAGAACATCATGTGGCAGAGGGAGGTGAGAATCTGAGGTTAGTTTTTTTATTTATGTCCTCCAGTTAACATTAGCAACATTTATGTTTTGAGATTTTAATAAAATGAAGTATTTTAACGATTACTGAAAAGGAACCACAAAAATAAATACAGAGTTAGGTTTTCTGAAATTTATGGATAATTATAAAAATACATGTAAAATGTTACTGTAAATACCTTTATTATTTTTTGCTTACATTTTACTGTTAATGTTACATGGTGGTATTTGTAAAGTCTGTAACACTTTTCAGCACTTGATTAGATAAATAGGGAAAGTTGGAGTAAAAATGACTTTTTCAGAGTTGTGTGTGCAGTGTTATGGTACATCTTCAACATTACTCTGAACTAAGACATTAAAAATAGCAATATACATACCATATAAAAACAACCAGTAAAGGAATACTGACTTTCATTCAAAGACTTTAAAATGTTTTAAGTAGCAAATGAAGCAGAGTGGTTAATTTTCTTCATTGCAGACTTGAATATATGTGTATTAAAAGATTTTCTTGTGAATATAATTATCTGTAATTTTTTTTACTGAAAAAAAAACACGAAATAAGTATTTACTCTTGGTAAGACTATGGCTGTTAGATGTCAACTGTTGTCACAATTAGTAGCCAGTATGATCACCTAAGTCTTCAGTTGTTACTTAGTTATTGATATTAATCCATAGATAATAGTTACTAACTAGCTTTGACTAATAATATTCTGCTGTCTTCTTTGAAGACTAGAAAATGTCATGGTTGTGGCCATTATTCTTTATTAGGCATTAATGAAATAACTATATGTTTGTAAGTAATTAATAATTAGATTTAGGTGATCACATGTGCCCTTAACCATGATAATGGTCAGTTAAAGATGTATTAAAGTGAAACATAATGGTAAACACAATATATTGATAATAAGGTTTTACTTAAAATAGATAAACCTTATACATTCCACAACACCTGGTATGAGAATAAGTAGTAATATGTAAAAGACAGAATGTTTAGAATTATTTTGATTACTTGTTAGTGTTTATTTTGATTACTTGTTAGTGTTGGACAGAGACAGTTGATCTGTCTTGCTCGAGCCTTACTCAGGAAAACTAAAGTCTTGGTCCTGGATGAAGCTACAGCAGCTGTTGACCTGGACACTGACAGACTGATCCAGAACACAATCAGGAATGAATTTAGTCAGTGTACTATCATCACCATTGCTCATCGACTCAATACAATCATGGATTATGACAGGTTGGGAAAAACATATATTAAAAAGTTTCTGAGTGTTTTATAAACTCAATGAACCACATTACGTTTAGAAAGCTCAAACAAACTTAAGTATCATCACCATGTGAAAAAGCAAAGAAAAAAAAGAAAACATATTACAATATTCTTGGCCTGGCATGGTCGGTTGGTTAAGGCATTTAAGGGTCACAGATTCAAATCCCCGTCACGCCAAACGTGCTCGCCCTTTCAGCCACTCAGGCATTATAATGTGATGGTTAATCCCACTATTCGTTGGTAAAAGAGTATTCCAAGAATTGGCAGTGGATGGTAATGACTAGCTGCCTTCCCTCTAGTCTTACACTGCTAAATTAGGGATAGCTAGTGCAGCTAGCCCTCAAGTAGCTTTGCACAAAATTCAAACCAAACCAAACAAACCACAATATTCTTTCTAGTACAGGACATTAGTTATGTGTTCTTATTCATTGGAAAATTAAAATAACTTAGATACTTCTATTTATTTGGGCTTTCAATAAACAGAAAAAACTATCCTCTTTATCTCTACTTAAGATACTGTTGTAGACAGTAATAACTGAAACTAGGAGCATCTAAAAATAAAGTTAGTGTTTTATTCTGTAATTTTCATAGTTTATAATGCAATAAAGAATACTTTTGGTCACATTATATAAGAATGGATAATTCCTTAAAAGTGTATTCTATCCCCCTACCATGAATTCCTTCCCATGATTAACCAAGAGTGCACCATTTCATGAATAACATTTTTAATGTTACTTTGAGAGCTGGGCAACACAAAACATTTGTGTCACCCAACTGATGTAGCTTGCATGATGTAACAGAATTTTGCAAACAATAATGTTTTGCCACACAGTAAAAACACTTCAGTTTCATTCAAGTAGTAGAAACAAGTAGTGTAATATATCAGTTTTGTACGAAGAGCAGCAGACTGAAAACATGCTGATTCAAGTAAGTGTAATTTACAAACAATGATGGAAATCTTTCCAACATTCTATGCCAATCTGGAGCTGAAGTCAGACAAGTTTGCTCTTTGATTTCTCATTTACTGGTATTATCACATAATGATGGGTCAGTATCTTTAAAAAATTAAACATTTCTAAATCTTATTTAATTCTTATTCATTTTTAAAATGAGATAAAAATGTTCAAAGACACTTTATACTTTAAAATTTACATGCTAACCCATGAATGTAAGTTAATATACAATACGACAGTGATAATTAATAAGCTCTTAGTAAAATTATAAACAGAAGATGGAGAAGAATAAAAGAATTGTTAGCTGTTCAGTATTGTATAACAGCACTTTAAGTTTCTGTTAATATAAATAATGCAATGCAACTGATATCAGGTCAATCTTTTAGCATTTATTTCAGATTCTTATAAATATCATTTATTGATCAATTGTTTTTAAAGGGAAAAAAATCAGTAGTTCTTCTATTTAAATCATCAATCTTATATGATAACATAAAACTAGCACTGAGATGGTTATATTTTATAAGGCTATTAAAATACAGAATGTTAGGCAGTTGACAGGAACACACAAATTTATGTTAAACTAAATAACAGTACTTTTGTTTTAATTACTATTATTTCTTATTGTAATTTTTATGTTAGGGTTATCATCATGGATCAAGGAAAAATTATTGAAACAGGTCCTCCAAAAAATCTTCTAGCAGAAACAGGGTCAGTGTTTTATGGCATGGCTAGAGATGCAGGATTGGCTTGACGGAGGATCTATGGATAAATAAACTTAATGAGTTAACTCAACACGTGTATTTCTTTTAATATCATGTGTAAATGATCTTGAAAATATAAAATTACATGAAAAGGTAAGATTTAGCAGCAAGGTTTTTCTTCAGGCACATGGAGAAAGTTCTTAATTATTTATTGAATGCTTTGATTCTGAGATGTTGAAAACCTAATGGAGTTAATTAATAACATAAGGTAGAAATGATAAAAGCAAAATAAAACTAAACATTCGTTGAGGCTAAATACCAAGTTAAAAATACCTTCAGGTTGGTGCACCTAGTGTGGGCTCTATAAACAGAATAACCTTAATCTCTCTGTGGTACATTCTCAATTTTTCTTGTTCCAAATATAATGTTTTTAATAAACAGTTATTATTCATGTTAAGATTATTTTTTTTGTAGTAAGTAAGGCTACTCATTTTTCAACCAAGAACATGCAGTGTTCTTTAATTTTGAATAAGAAATGGCCTTTTTCTGTAAACAGATAGTCATTTTACACTTATTTGTAATATTTCTTCTTGCTTAATACTTTGTATTTGTCATATAATATGTGTGCCATTGGTATGGTTGTTGTCATGTAACTTGTGTGCCATTCGTTTGATAGTTTTTCAGTTTAGGTGGACCAGATGAATAGAAATTGAATATTAGCAGTATTATCTCCCCTTGGAATATGGTACTCTGTGTTATCCTTTTTTTTCCCTTCTTTCCATCTTCAATTTTTGTTTTTGTCAGAAAGAATAACCCATATCTTTTTTAGTTTTTTCTTGTTTCTTTATTCACATATAATGTCTTGTGTAGCCAGACATAATAATAATATAGGAAGATTTGTTACTTAAATCCATGAAATTATAGTAGAAAATCATTACAGCATCATATACCTTTAACATGCCCAGAATGATATCAGAGCAAGATAGCCTCGATGTAATATATATTTGTTTATAACAGTGAATCTAATGTCCAATACCACAAAGATTTCATGCATAATTTTTAACTCCTTCAGATTATTATGGAATAGCAATCCCTCCCAAATTTGAAATGAAAAGCAAAATCTTTTGTAAGTATTGTGGATGTGTTGGCAAATATTTCCATTAATACATGCAATATTTGGAGCCTTCTGTAACAGCTTCTGTTCTAAACTAATTTTGGATGCTCTCATCACTGAGAAGGAGTCTACCAAAACAACTAACATGCTAGTCCAAGGTATCTCACATTCTGCATATAATTTCACTAACTTATTGTATAACAACCAAGCATTAACAGTGTTGACTTCAAAGCTTCCAGGTGTCTTCTTAGTGAATTTATACAGAAGTAACATTTGGTAGTCCATAGAAATCAGAAACCTTTTAACCTGTGGAACATTATTATGCTTGAGAGAGGCTAGTCATAAATCCTTGGTCAGCTCATGTTTATTGAATAATTCTGACCACGTTTGTTGGATTTCCTGGAAACATGATTTTGCCTTCCTCTCATCCTCCATTTCTGATATCGAAATTTTCCCTGAGGAAGTTTTATGTTATATGTACAATAATTAATTATATCACAAAAATACATATTTATTGCAAACATAGAATGGTACAAAATATAAAAATCAGGCATATTGGTTTGTAGTTAGAGGCCTTGAGCTTGGTCATGGAGTTATGTACCAGTACTGATTCTGGAACTGCATTCAGAGAACTACTTTTATAAATGAAATAAGATAGGTTAGACTGTACTATCTGATAATTTAACTTTACAGGTTGTGAGGATATAAAGACATAATGTTTATAATCTTTTTAATACTCTTCAAAGAATTTTATCCCTAACTTTCATTTTAGAAAGTGAAGTATTTTAATATGCAGTCTATAATAACAGAAATATTTTAGGTTTTAAGTAAATCTGTCCACATGTTGTATATCAGTATTGTTAACCTTTAATTAATATTCAACAATAAATCATTAAATATTTATTCAACAGGTACAGCTTAAGCTAATCATAAATATTATTTAGAACTCTGTAATATACAATAACTTAAAAGGAAAAGACAAATTTTGTATAAAACTGTATAACAGCTGACCCTTCATTTTTAATTTTCATATGCATCTTTGTGGCAAAAGTGATTTAATGCTAATTTTGCTATCTGTTGTTATAGTTTGTCAGTTCTAAGTTAGCATCAAGCCAGAACTATATTTTAGGTGGTAATAATACAATTTAACTTACACACATAGCACATACTTAAATGTTGTAATTTCAGGATTTTTCAAAAAAGAAATGGAGTACATATTCTTTACAGGTTACTTACTTACAGTTTTCTTAGATATATTTATGTCAGATATATTGTAATCTCTCTTATTTGTTCAGCATTTCTAGAAAAAAATTCACTTTAATTAAAGGTAATAAAAAATGCTGAGTAAACAACTTTTAGTGATTCTTGTTTACAAAATCTTTAGACATACAAAATGGAGAGGTTTTGGTTGTATATGTTAACCCTATTTTAACAGTGCTTACACAGAAGTAAAGATTTATTATTTGTTCAGTTGTAATTGTTTAACATACTTTAGCCATGTTTATATGGAAGTTGTGATATTACAGTTGTTATTTTTTATCATACATTAGTCATGCTTATATGGAAGTTGTGACATTTCAGTTGTAACTGTTTGTCATACTCTAGCAGTGTTTATACAAGTTACTAGGTTTTAGTTGTTTTTGTTAACCATGTTTTAGATACAGAAATCATGAGTCCTTGCCTAATTGTACAATATATTATTATACAATAATAGTGCATTTTCTTGTTCAGTCTCTACATAGAGAAACAATAGTTATTATTGAATAGTTTTATGTCAGGCAAAAAATACTGATGTAACAATATCAGTAACATAATGTTCTGAATACTAGTTATGAATAATTAATTATGTTAACATTAGTAATCACTGCTTCATGTTTAGTATAATATCAACAGCTTTCAGCCTTTATCTGAAATTTATTTTCAAAATTCCTGAAATGTTAAAAAGTTTTGGTGTACCAGAAATGAGCAGAATATTTGTTTTTTGTAACCTGAGAAATTCTGTAATTAAACAAGAGAAATCCTGTATGAACTGATTCATTATAATAAACGATGGTTTGCTCAACATTATACTTACATAAAAAACCCACTTCATGCATGCTAAGTTCAATTTAGAATGAGGTCAGATAACATGTTTTGAATTCTTTATAGCAAAATTTTTCTAGAGAAAAGTATGTTTACTGAATGTTAAACAAAATACATACTTCAAACATGTGACAAGTACCAAGATAGGTAGTGATGAGCATGTTATAAGAGAATGATTTTGAGTATAGAAATCAACAAGTGACATTCTCAGCTAATATAAAGTTGTAATAGAATGGCATGCATCAGATTACATTTTTATATTGTTTGACACTTTGTTAGTAGTGTTATGCCATCAAAAATTGATTACTCTTGGGAAGTGAATTTTATTTTATATTTCTACATAAAATTTTGGATTGAGAATTTCAAACATGGGAATCTACCTTCTAATAGTATTGATAATATGGATTAAGATGGGGACCAAGACAATTCAGAAAGAGACCTATAAGAAGTCATACCTCCCAAATGTTGTAAGCGAAGTTTAGTGTCTTGAAACAGGTGAGAATCCAGGAACAATGAAGTAAGTGCCAAAAGCCACCTGTTTTGGTCAGCAATATACAACATAAGAAAGATCTATATATTGAAATGAAGCAACATGCTATGGGTTCACCATGATGAAGCTTCTAGCCATACTTTTGTTTCAACTGACACACACTTCAAGAACATATCCACCAAGTGGCCAGACATACAGCATCTATGGACTTCTTTAATCAAACTGTTGAAATAAGTAATGGGAAATCATCATTCTTATACATTTTACAAAGTATGAAAACCTTGCAGGTGGAGTTGCTTTGAACATAGTTTTATAATACAGTCTTTAGCAATGGAAAATACACTGCAAGACTATTCTTGAGATAAATGGTCATCAGAAAGAGCAAGACTGGACATGATAATATTGACTCTAATGACACTGTGAGGCTTCAAAATCATATTAATTTTATGTAGTCAACCTTCTGTTTGGTTAAATTATGTTTCTATTAATACATCATTTATATTTTACATGAAAATAAATGTTCTTTCTAAAATACAATACAATAGCAACAGAATTAAGTTTAAACAAGATTCTTGTTGTATGATACTGCTTGCCATATACTCAGAACAAAAATAACACAACTATATATTTATGACAAGTGAAAAACTAAGAAATAATTCTAAATATTTTAGTGAAGAATTTATTCATGAAATTGTAGAATGTTTGACATTAAGTTACTAAAAAAACTTGTAACTAAATTCAAATGTTAAATGTCTGAAAAAAAATTTTTTTTTTAAACTCAGAAAACATTACCGATTTAGTTGTGATGTCATTATTGAAATTGATGTACACAAAACCTTTATAAATGTGATCACCATAAAACTTTTCACCTATTGATAAGTTGGGTCTTTATTGATATCTAATCACTTCATAAGATGATTCTGTTCACTCACTGTTTTTGAATCCGTGGAAATAACATAATTAATATCCTTGAGAAAGTTGTCTAGCACATGTCATGATTTAGTATGTTCATGTCCTATTATGAAATTTCATGACAGCTTTATTGCCAGAATAATCTTTATATAATAATATTTTACTTTAAAAACATATCAGATGATAAACTCATTGTTTCTCAAAAGAATGGCAAAAATACCCATAAAAAGAGTAAAATAATGATAAAACATTTTAATATTTATAAGTAATGTAGTTTTGTTATAAATGTTTCAACATCAAATTTAATTTCCTTTTCTCATTTAATTATTTTGTGTAAGTAAATTTTGTAGAAATAACTAGTGCATCAATCATAATATTTATTAGTTGTTAATGAATCTAATTAGAAAGATAAACTGCAAAGTTAATTGATTTAGTGCAATATCAGATATGTTTCTACATACCAGAGGTATTGAATCAATTAAATGAGGTTGTTCGTGCACAATGATTCTGAAAAACAAAAATCTTCAGATGATTACAGATGTAAGGTCCTGGACAATACAACTTAATTAAAACTTCTTCATTTGTAATAAAACCTCACTATTTGTGAAGGCAACCATTTGCACAGTGTATTAAATGTTGCAAATTACGTTTGTGATATAAAATATATGTGTTCATACTGAAAAAGAAATCCCATAACTTACAGATTGACAATTGATAGCACGTTTTGTCAGTCATGCTAGCAAACAATATAGGATGTCAACAAGTAGAATTTTTGTCTTTGAGTGTATAGGCAGCTTCTATACTTTTCACTTATACAGCTGGTATCACATCTTATTAGTCATGCTTAACAGATCACATAAAATGTCTACAAGTAGAATGATTCATATCTTTAACTGTGGAATCAGTTGCTCTACCTTTCATTTATACACAAATCTTTCTATTTTTTACATAGCAGGTGACATTTTGGGTTTCTATTTGTCCTAGCTATATCAAACACCAGCTTTTCACTCTCTTATGGTACAGATTAAAATATAAAACATTTTTGCTTGTACTGTTATTAGTACAAACCTGTTTTATATTACAATCTATGTCACCACATTGGAAGAAAACATTTGTGCTAAATATAGCTGAAAAGCTAAACACCCCAAAACTATATTTCATAGAAAGATGAGAAAGTTTTGAGTGTGAAAGAAACTGATGCCTGTGTTAATTATCTATATTACATCTAAAATAATTTTTTCTTGAAAAAAATTAAAATCAAAACACTAGAAGTTGATAAAATATGTATTTTCCAAGAATTAACTCAAAGATCTTATTTTTACTTCTTAAAAATGTTATTTTATCATCCAACGTACATTATGTTTGTTCAAAATATTTCTAACAACCTTATATTTGCTTACTATTTGACTCAATGTAACCTCAATAAATTTTGTTAAGTTGTAAATTCACAGTAAAACTTCAGTAATTTGCTCTTGTAAAAGATAATCTGGGGTACTTTCTATTTCATCAGAACATTTCTCATTTACTGTTATAATGAAAGATAAAATTAGTTAATATTTTAGAATATCTGAAATTTAATTATTAAAAGACTTTCTTAATTGAAGTAAAAACAGTAGTTGATGTATTTACAAGTAAAAAAATATATCCAATCCTGCTGTTAAAAACTTCTTAAGTTTATTAAAATCTCATCAAAAGCTTTATATCGAATTATAAAACTAATTTAGAACACCCATCTTGTTAAAATTAGGCTACTGACACATATATCAAATGTTTAACTGGTATTTAGGTATATTTAAAAATATTTGTTATTTCAATATGATATGTAGATTTCATATCTACAAAACTTTTAAATATTTTGAAGTTCTGATGTGGACCATACTAAATATGATTGAGGCTATGTGCTAAATTCAAATTCCTGTAGAAGGTTCAGTTAAGTCATTTAATTTACTGTTTTGTGAGATAATTATATTGTACTCTACTTTGTTGAGAATTGTTTTATGACTGACTGTCACACAAAGCAGAGATTATTCTAACTTGATGTTGCAATTCAATTTTTGTTTGGTCAGTTACAAAACTGTGTAGGCACCTGTACATGGTGAGGGGACCTCCCAGGGAAGGTACTGTTCTTTCAGTTTACCTCTTCTGGGATCTGAACATACACCACGTGTTTGCTGTGCATGGCAACCTGTGAAGGGGAGGCAAGAATCCTGTGGTTGAGAGTTCCAACCCTAACACACCACTTTGGCATTGAATTCCTGTAGACAGGTGGCCTTGGGGTGCCCCCTTGGGTCAGTTGGCTGGTTCATTTAGGCTAGGATCAACCAAGTACCAGTGTTGGATGTTCTCAACAGGTTTTGTGGACATTGTATCTGATGCTGGTGTTTGGGTATAGTGCTCATGAAACCCTGGCATTGCTGCAGTGTCCTTGTTTGACATTGTAGTGGATCCCCTCATAGGGCTCCATGGTGGGTATGGCCAGTGGGCACCAAAATTTTCTTTTTTTATTATGGATCCTCCAAATAAAATCTTAATTAAAATAGTGAAAAACAGTCCATAGGTCTTGTCTTGAAGATTCTGAGCAGCAATCTTAAACATCTCTAACACCTGTTGTACCTCATTTTCTTATCCTACATTCTCTTTCAGACAAACATTCAGGGTAAATGTCTCCCTTTTTCATTCAGAAAGGACTAGAGGGACTTGATGGCTCTCCAAAGTCAGTATAGAAGCTTCGATCTGGTGACATATTGGTGGAAACCCACATCTCAACACAGCAAACTCCTCTTGCATTCCAAGGCAATTGAGGTTACACCTCATGCTACTTTGAATTCATCACAAGGAGTTATTGTTGACAGGGATCTGAAGAACATTCTTGAGTCAGAGATTCTCGCTGCTTTCTCTATTCAAGGAGTTTCTGTAGTGAGGCATATCTCCACTTGCAAAGATAGAATTATGATGGCGACCAAATCCTCATTCTGACATTTACATCACCACTTCTACCTACCACCATCAAGGCAAGTTATCTTAATTGCAGGGTACAACTGTACATTACAAACCCTTTCTGATGTTTCCAGTGTCAATGGTTTGATCATTCAAAGACGTTATGTTGTGGTTCCTTGACATGTGTTTGATGCGGTGGCAAGGACCATGATGCCTATGAGTGGGAAACAGATCCTCATTGCATCTATTGCAATGGCTCTCACCCGTATTACTTTCGTTTCAACCCTGAATAGTTGAAAGAAAAAGAGATGCAGCATTTGAAACGATTCATCACATTACTTAACCTGAGGCTTGAAAGTTGCTGTCCACCACTTCATCTCAGATGTATGCTGCTGCTCTTCGTTCCACTACCACAGTGGGAGTGCAGGCAGATCTCTCTGTGCCTCCAAAAGAATTGTTCTCAAATCAAATGAAAAGTCTTTTGACCTCCATGGTTAAAAAAGTTGATGAATCCACTCCAACAAATTCCAAGATCCACTTCCTTTGGTTCCAGGTACAGACATTTCCTCGGATACATCCTCTTCTCCCACCCCAAGATGCAAAACGATGATTCGTTGATGTTCTCAGTCACTGGAATTCCCTTCCAACAGCAAAGACTTGCCCAGTCGACCCAGGGCAAGATCCATGGAGGTCGATAAATATCCCTTGAATAAGGACAGTAAGGAAAAAAAGATGTGGTAGTAAACAGAAGGGTTCTCCACCCAATTTGCCTACATGTAAATAAAAATGTCGAGGTTTACGTTCTAATCTGGATCACATCAAAACACTGATTGCTTCCTACCATCCTGTATGTCTTTCTTTACAGGAAACATTTCTGAAACCTACCGATACAGTCACCTTTTGCTGGTTTTCTTTGTACAGAAATGACAGGCCGTGTGATGGACGAGTGCATGTAGGAGAGCACTGTTGGTTGATTAGCCCTGTTTTTACGAGAGCACCAACATTGTCGTGCAGATTCCTTCAAAAAATCTGAGTTTATTCTCATTTAGGCGTACATGGCCGATATCTTCAATTCACTCAATCAACAGATGCAGGGCAGTGGAGTTAACATCATCGAAGCGGAATAAAACCTGAAGGCTTTTCAAAAAGCTACCATTATGGAAACGACGAACAGAGAATGATAACTTCGCAAACTTTCCCCTGCTAGACGACTGTGTAAGTAAAATCGAAGATGTGTCTGAAATCTGAGACATTTCTGTACCCGGGGAACTGAAGCAAGCAATTGCCATGCACTGAGATGAGCTCGCAAAGTCTCTCGACGGATACTTCCCCATTAGAGAGTCATATCCAGCATGGGTGAGACAGACGTTCACGTTTAGTGTTGCGACAGCGGATGTCAATAATGAATACCTCAACGGAATCATTGAACTTCATCAGAGCCAGGTTCAAAAGCTTCAAAACAACAATGCTCTCAACATTTTGGTGTCATCAAATCGTAGCGTACCCTCTTATTGCTAAGAAAACCCTTGAAATACTCATACCGTTTGTTACAACGTATCTTTGCGAGCAATCATTTTTGATGATGGTAGGCATGAAAACGAAGAAAAGGAACAGACTTTGTTGCGAAACTGATATGAGAGTGGCACTTGCCAAGGTGAAGCCGTGCATTTCTGAACTTGTCTCTGAAAGGCAACAGCAAAAGTCACATTGATTTGCAGTAAATATTCATTGAGTTATGTTTTTGTTTTTGTGTGAAATTCATGTTTTGTTGGTTTTGTTCTTTGAACACAGTGATATTGTATGCAACTAATGCATGGTTCATTTTGTGCACTAATAAAATACCTACTTATGTTTTGAATTTGAAAAAATTATATTTTATTTTTCCAATTACGAAGGGTTCAGTGAATGCAAGTACGAAGCTTCCGGAGTTCAGTACCTCCAACAAGGTTAAGAACCACTAATTTATATCAATGACTTAGATGAAGGAATTAGCAACAGATTATTCAAATTTACTGATGACATTAAAGTTTTGTGGATTGTTGGCTGAGAGGAGGATGCTGCTGCCTTACAGAAGAATTTGGATTAATTGGTGATTTAGGTGAATATATGGCAGATGTATTTTATTTATAATAATTGCAAGGTAATACATGTGGGGTATCACAATTTGAATTATGAATATGATTTCAATAGGAATAACCGTAAGAGTGTTATGGAAGAAAAAGGTGTTCTGTATGATCAGTCTTTTAAGCCATCTGAGCAATATGCTCTTGCCAGTGACAAAATTAATAGGATTTTAAGTTGTATCTATAGAAATAGTAAATACAGATGTAAAGAGGTTATAATGTTATTCTATAAGTAATCAGTTAGGCCACATTTAATGTACTATGTTTAGTTTTGGTCTCGTTACCTAAGAAAGGACAGTGAATTATTTAAAAGGATTTAGAGGATGGCTGTTAGAATGATACTTGGGATGGAAATATCGTACAAAACAGGTTAAGATTTCTGAACTTGTTTACTCTTAAAGAAAGAAGAGTTTAAGATTCTAAAGAAAAATGATATTGTCAATGCATCACCTATTTAGTGATGAGAATGGTAGGACTAGTTGACATAAATATAAATCTTTACAGGAGTAATCTTCAGCTAAGACAGATTTATTTTTGTGACAAGATGATTAACCTAAGGAATGAGTTCTCTTCATACATGATAGATATGGGAAAACTTCATAAATACATGAATGATTAAGCCAGGTTTTGAGTGTTATTTTAAGTTTTTAGTTGAATTTTGTGCGTAGGACAGCCTAGATAAACCATAAGGTCCCTTGCTGTACGCTAATGTTACATTACATTATTCTTCAATTTTCACGTCACAGTGCGATAGAATACTACTATTATTTGATCCACCTTTCTACCTTTTAATATTCAGAGAAGGGTACAATGTAATACCAATGAATAGTAAAATAAAAAACATTATACATACTTTTATAAAATAATAGAGAATGAAATAAAAATAAAACAGAATATTTCTTGCTAGAGTAATTTTACAAAATTATCATTAAAAAGGATCATTACACATACAACTGTCACATGCACAAGCTTGAGATATTACAACTTGTAAACATATTCTACTCACCAATCATTTTAAAAGAAATCAAAGTTTTGACACACCTATTTTCAGCTCTTTTGACAGCGGGACGCGAATAATGAACCCTTCAGGTACGCTAACACCAGGACGTGCTCTTTCAGTAAAGAAAGAAAGAAAGCGCGAGAATATTATGTTAGCCTTGATTTTGTTTGTCTACTGTTAATTATACATTTGTGGTGAAATTTTGAAAAGTATCTTAGGTAAAGACAAATAAAATGGCCAAAAACATTCATTTCTTAGTTCTTGTTGTTTGATTAGTTTAATTCACTCTGAAAAATGAATTTCTTCTGCAATATATTGTATAATTCACATAAACACCTAGATACATTTATAGCATTTACTAAAAAGTGTAGCTGATAGTCTTTGATACAACTAGACGTGCAAAATAAAATCTAAAAGCAAAATAATCGTATGAAATACAAAATAAAGAAGCTTTATGGATATTTAATTTTGATAAGTGTACAAGTCAAAAATACAATATATAAAATACAATCCAAATATTGAAGCATAACAGGAAGATAATTTTGTTCAAGGTAAGTGGAATACGACATTATTTGAATGTTATTATGTTTTGACTAAAGGTTAGAGAGCAACCTAAATATTCAACTATGAATGATAAACATTTTTAAGAAAGAGGATTACATGATTTTTTGTTGTAAATACAATAATATATTTCTATATTATCAAATGGAACGATATTTTTCAAATATTTCATAATTCATTAATTGGTCAGGGGGTTAGGACGCTAGTCCCATAATCTGAGGGTTGCGTGGTCGAATCTCCATCACACATACTCGCTCTTTCGTTTGTAAGAAGTGTTATAAAGTCATGGTAAATCCCACTATTTATTCTTAAAATAGTAGCCCTACAGTCGTCGGTGGGTCTTTAACTGTTATATTAAGAACGGCTAGGGGAAATAGTCCTCGTATAGCTCAGCGCTAAATTCAAACAAAAAAAGTGTTTATTAACTGACATTTTCTGATCAGGCTACTCTTTTACCAACGAATAGTGGGATTGACTGTGACATTATAACGCCCCCACGGCTGGAAGGGCGAGCATGTTTAGTGCGACCGGGATTCAAACCCGCGACCCTCGGATTACGAGTCGAACGCCTTTACACACTTGGCTATGCCAGGCCCCAAATCATTGAAAGTTGACTGACAGTAAAAAGAAAAACAAAAAGCTGTTGTAAAATGTCATTATCAAGATATAGTAGAACTACTTGCAACAAAATGGTACAAATACGCTGGTACTTGACAAGAAGATCCCAGTCTACATTTTAAGCAGGTTACTGTCATATACTGTTTCTTGCTATTATGGGTAACCTCATTAAAATCTGAATCAGATGTTCAAAGCTCCAACATAACGAAATAAACTGAGCAATATGAGCCGAAATGATATATTATAGTGCCACTAATACACAAAATAACTCGCTTTCAATATCAGTAGTGGTAGTATGTATGTGAATGAAAAATTACGAAAGGATATTCTGATCTTTGGCTTTTCCAGATGTTATTGTTGCTGTGGACATTAGTAAAGATAATGCGTACTTTTTACACTATCATATACTGTTACGTTTGGTTCTGGTTTCAGTTTAATGGATGGTAATTGTCTTCCAACATGTACTAAGATTGAAGAAGAGGTGATTTATCAGTTTAAGTAACATATAGACTTATCAGATCTCAATAGTATCGAACACGTTTGGAAGAAAAATCGCATGCATTCAAACGACTCTGAACATTAAAGATTCTCTGAACACATCTTTCTCAGTAGTTGGGGAAAACCCAATGTATTAACAGCACTGATTTTAAACATGCAACATCTGTTTGATATTGTACACGTAAATAAATAAGAGTCACGTGTTTCAATACCATTAAAATACACATTATTATTAAATAAACTATGGATAATGGGTTACAGATATAACTATAACTGTATTCTCGTGCTTAATAATTGCATGAATTCTTTAAACACGTGTATTCAGTTATAATGTTTCGAACCATGAAACGTAGTTCTTCACATGAAGCCACATGTAACAACATAATACGTCATATAAAGGCGGAAATCTCAAATTAATACCTTGCTTGAAATTAGATCTATCAACATTGTATCTCGTAAGAAGACAGATATATGAATATAGTACCACACGTGAAAGCAAATGTTTCCAATTGCAGTGTGAGTACAGAAACCAAATTTGAAGCGCAAAAAATGAACACAGAATCCTACGGTTGAGTTTAAAGATAATTGGATGTTGAGGCCAGATACTCTCCCACCCCAATATCATCAAATGATTAATCTCTGTGTTCCACATACTTCAGTAACAAAGAACTTGAATATAGCATGTAACTTACCATAAACCAGTAAGACAGATCGAAATGAGTGCTACCCCTTCTATCCACCAAGGATGTCTTAAAACTGTTGATTTTGAAGCCGAGGGGAGCGTAACCTTTGGAACCGCTTCAGTTGGATCTAAGAATAGAGTCGTATTTAAAACGTACTCTACCGATTTCGTTTAACAGAAAAAAAACCTTTAAATGTAAGTTAACAATAATAGTTATGTGTATAATTATTTGAGCCCAACAATAATCTTGATATAACTTATTTAAAATTTTAATTCAATAAATACGATATTTCTTCATGACCCACTTGAAATAAAAATGTATCTCAGAACGGCTGGTATGGCTGAGCCCATCGAGGTGAATCTAACCCCTGGTTTTAGCATTGTAAATGCGTAGACGTACCGCTGTAAAAGCGGGAAGCTATTTTGGTAGACATGGCGTTAATTAAAGACGTTTCTTTTGGTCTTCTTAGTAATGACGTGAAGCACACAGGTGTGTGATAGAGATACCAGTATGTTTGTTTGTTATTCAGTTTCGCGAAAAGTTCGAGATGGCTTCTAGCGCTTGCTGTTCCTAATTTTGAAATAGTATACTTAAGGAAACACAGTTATTAAATACCATTTGTCTGATTGTTGGAGCTCATCTTAAAACCGTATAAGGGGATTGACCATTATATTAAAATCCCTAACTTGTACCACTATTTTTCTTCTTACTAGAAACCCATAATACACCACTAGTAACGTTTGTTTGTTTGTTTTTCAATTTCAAGAAAAGTTACACGAGGACTGTATGCGCCAGCCATCCCTAATTTAACAACGTAAGACCAGAGAGAAGGCAACTAGTTATGACCGCCCAAGCCCAACATTTGGGTAACTCTATTACAAAGGAATAGAAAGATTGACCGTCACTTTATAACGCTGTCACTGAAAGATCGAGCATGTCTGGTGTGACGGGGTTCGATCCCGTGACCTACAGATTAGGAGTCGAGAGTCATACCAGTAAAGAAAGATTTGTATAAAATTATTATTACTTTCATTATAAGATAATGTTAAACAAACTACTGATTTATACCTCACTGTGTACTAGAATCAACAAGTAGACATTTTAAAATATATTTGAAATTTCAATGGTATCTTAATACGAAAATAGTGGTGCCAAGTAACATTCAGTCGTATAACTTAATACAATTATCTAAACATAGAATTTTTGAGTAAATGTTTTTATAGTGTTAGAAGTCAGTCTCTTAAAACCAAACATTGGAAAATCTCTGTTTAGAGAGCCGGCATGGAAAGGTGGGTTAAGGCGTTCGACTCATAATTCGAAGATCGCCGGTTGAATCCCCGTCGCCCTTTCAGCCGTGGGATCGTTAATGATGTGATGGTCAACCCCACTATTCTTTGGTAAATGAGTAGCCCAAGAGTTGCAATGGGTGGTAACGACTAGTTGCCTTCCCTCTAGTCTTACACTGTTAATTTAGGGACAGCTGGTGCAAATAGCCCTTCGTATAGCTTTGCTTGAAATTAAAAACAAACAAATCATAAGAGGATAAAGTAAATACTAGAGTAATAACCACAAAACTTGTATCACACCAATATTAAAACAAAAACAAACAACTGTGTGAAAAAACAATGCTCTAGTGAACAAGAATTAGTGACAAGTTTACAAACCTATAACCCTTAAATCTGGATATAGATTCCTTCTGGTTGATGTGCAACTGTTTATTTCAGGAAAACTCTGTACAATAACCTAAAGTTATGTTAAGGTCTGTTTTCCAAGAAATGATCTAACATTTGATGAGAAAAACATGCACCAGAAGGATTATGTATTGTATTACTACAACAAACATGGTGCCAACAACATTGATATATTAAATACATTATTTACTGGTATATTAACAGCAGCTTAGAACTAATGTGAACATATGGGCTTGTAGCTGATATTTTATAATAAGAAACAACTGTATGGTATGTGATATTTTTGCCTCCTCTTATCACTAGAATGTCTCATTGGCACTTATCTAAGATAAATTGATTCATCACTTGTGGAATAAAGAATGGTTTGATAAAATATCTATGTCTAAAACAAACAGGATTTATTTATACAAACCAACTGTGGTTTAGTGCAGCAGCTATGTAATATTAGTTATAAATACCATATAACTGATTCTTTGACTCTGAACCTGTACAATAACAACATGGTTTAACACAGTAATTCATAAAACATTATTATAGTCACTCATGACGAGAAACCCACTTGAAGTAAAAATTTATCTCAGGATAAAGCACTTTTTGTAAGCCCGATGATGACGTAAGAAGGTCGAAACGTTGTTCTGTAATTTATTAGTGTGTGTCAAATGCCAGCTGCCCTGAGATGCATTTTTACTTCAAGTGAGTTTCTTGTCATCACGTATTTGATGCATCGTTTGTTAGGTGTTAAAATATGCTACAATAATTATCTGATACATAGTTTAATTTTCTGAATTAGGGCACAATGAACTTCCAGTCAGTTTCTTTGATAGCACGGACTTGACTGACTGTTCATTTCTAGTCTGTATACTAAGAGTTATAATTACCAACAGAATGATTTCAAGCCAAAAACCGACTAATGTAGATCATCCAACTATCAATAACAACATTTATCTCCATTTATTGGCACTGATAAAGTTTCATCTTATCTGAAGAGCTCGCAGAATTGGACTAAATTTGTTGGACAGAAAAAAGTCAGTTCAGAATCACTTCGTTAAAGGTTACAATGTGTACAAGTAAGAACTAGGGTCACTCAGTACGTTCCATCTGCAGGAAACCATTGCTGATGTGTCATCACCAACGCCTTTGTTAATGTGTGGTTGGAGGCAATATATGTATATAGTGTCAGCTATTGTTTTGTGGAAAGACAGAGCTTTGACTGTTGAACGATAAGTTTTATTTATTTTTAAACATTCTGAATGGATATTTAGAATTTTCCAAACTCCTGATTTGGTTTAAAATATGCGCAAGCCCCCACGAGGCTGTCCTGCGCGAATTTAACAGTGACAGACTAGAGGGGGCGGTACCTAGTCAACACCACCCACCAGCTTCTTTTTACCGACGAACAGTGGGATTGACCGAAAGTTTATAACATCCTGGCACCTGAAAGAGTGAGCATATGTGGTAGGACATAACAACCCGCAGTTTGTGATTAAATGCCCTAACCACCAGTACTCCAAGGCGCAGATTGAATTTGTTCGGGGCAAAAGGTGTCGAACCAGGAATCGTAGGATTCATGGTTTAGGCACGTAACCACGTGGTCAGGTACGACCCCGTTGTTTAGATGTTGGTAGTTTCCTACAATCGTCTGGTTGTGACGAAACTTTCAAACTTGATTCATTCTATTAGAGATGTTGGAAGAAAGGGTTAAATTTGACCTCTCGAAAGAAATAATAAAGTTGTGAAGTTTCGGCAACCTAAAGAATGTTACACGTAACAGATATTAAATGATTAGTAAAGTTCCAGTGGTGGTACCAAACTAATATGAAATATCTTTACTTTAATATAGATTCCTCACTAAAACCTATTAATGCGACTGTACCAAAAGATTTTTTTTGTAAATTAAAATAATTAAATTAAAATAATCGATACACAATTTAAAACATATTTTTAATTGAGGCCTCAACGTCATTACCAGGAGTGGGTTGCACGAGACGATGGTATCATATATTTAAAGGTGTAACGTCGAAACACAGTCAACTATTTAGAAGCGATAAATTGACCGTAATAAAATGTTTGTGACCATTTTATTGGTGTGTTACTTGTGATTCTAGCACTTTGCACAGTTCACACTTGTTTGTTGATATCGCTACACAATACGCTCGCCGATCCTAATTTTTTGAACTGAAAAACTACGAGAAAGGCAGTCAGCCAACAATATTCATCGGCAACTCTGGGCTACTTTAATCGAATAATGGGACTTGAACGTCATTTTTTTTAGCGCATACATGGCCCAAAGATTCGGGGTACGTTTTTGCATCAACGAAACTCAAACCATGGATCCTCAGATTCATAATCCGGACACTAGTCACTGAGCCACGCTTGATCCTTTTCTCGAATGATCTTTCTTTCTAGCGGGCAGAGTTTGATCAGCGTGCCAGACAGTGTATCCAAAGATTCGTGGTTTGCGACCTGCCACATCAATACAATATGCACCTTGGGAGCATGATGAGTTATAGATGTATTAGTCAAACCATACTGTTTGATTACAGTTGTGCAAGAGTTGTCGGTGGGTGCTGTTCACTAACTGCCTTCCCTCCAGTCTCTCAATTCAAATTTCAGGACATCTAGCGAATACGCTAGATTACAAGTCGCATGCCTTAACACGCTTGTTCAGTGTTACTAGAGTTAATTCAAGGGCGTGTCATCGGTTATAAACCTGTGGGGGTGGAGATCATAATTATTGCTATAGTCTTCAACAAAAGAACTTGTCTCAACCGAAAGTTAGTCTGGGTTTTTCTACACAATATCTTTTATGATCACGTTAAACTTCAACTTCTCATATAGAAATGAAACGGCGGCACGAAGCGGAAATCGTTGAGACAGTTTTAACTTTGACCTAATCTTTAATAGAAAATCTTTACTGTGACGCCACCTTTCTCGAATGTCATGTTGTCCCGAAATATTTTATCTTTGGCCCAATCTCTACTGAGAAATCTTTATCATGGCGCCACCTTTCTCGAATGCAGTGTTGACCTGAGACAATTTTATCTTTGACTCAATTTCTGACAGAAAATTTTTATTGTGGCGCCACCTTTCTCGGATGTAATGTTGTCCACATTAACTCCCTCATAGAAATATAGTACTTTGATTCTTATATCCGATTTCGCGATCGTGCCAAATGGTCAAGATGCGGTTAGAAATTTATGCAAAACGGTTTTTGCATATAAATTTCTCAACAAGTGGGTTTCTCGACATCACTGATCACTGAAGATGCGGTTAGATTATAGAGATAGAAATATTTCTAAAGTTCGTCAAAAAAACAACAACAAACAAACCAAAAACGAATTATAGAATTAACCGACTTTTCCCAGTGTTATCAAAAAAACATACACCTAAATTTCTTAAAGTTTTCGTAAGTGAACAGAAGATAAACATCTTCTGTGAAATAAAATGCGCATGTCCGAGGTTGTGTCGAGCGTGTTCAACCGCTGTTATTGATATTAACACTCTCTTCTGAGCTATCGTGGTTTCTCAGCTAACAATCAATTCAACTTTTTCGGTTTCGGTCATTTTCTTCTTGAGGAATAACTTTCTCCTGTACGTAACTAAACATCCTTTCATGTCCTTTAGGAGCAGGAACTGTGAATAACGTTATCCGTGACCGAAGCAATTTTCAATATATTTTCACGTTCTAAATATTGCTCTTTTAAACAGTAGCGTGAGACGTGTGAAAGAAACACACATGTTGCACATAAACCATTAAAGATATTTATGGGATTTCCGGTGTCAAAACGAACTCTACCGTCTTGTATAAAAATAAAGAAAACTGTGCCAGTGTATATGAGATTGGTGATTTAAGTTTTATCGTATAAATAACACAAATGACATCAGAACACATAGTTTTGATATACATTCAATTTATTTACAATATCTTAATGCTATATAAATGTAAACAAAACACGCCGTATCTAAAGAAGAATTCTCTTCCAACATTTGTCATTATTTAAGTACATTTTTCCTCTTATGTGGCTTGCTCGTTCTCTCTAGGCAGGACGTGATTTAGTATTTAGCGTGTTGGATTGTGGATCCGTGAATCGCATCCCATTGCAGAAACAAATCGCGCAAATACTTTGTGGTTTTCAGTATACCGTAAGAGTGATGGTTAAATGATGTAATCATAATAGTCCAAGAGTTGGTAGTCAAGTGATTTGATTATAATAGTCTAAAAGCTGACGGTCAAGTGATGTGATTATAATTGTCCGAGAGTTGGCGGTGATTGTTATTGAGCAGCTTCCTTCCCTCTAATGTATCAGTTAAAATCTAGAGGCGGTTGCTGTTACATAAATATTCGAAACAAATAAACTTGTGTTTATTTACTTTAAAATTTTCATTAACCCTTATGAGTGATTCAAATTATTATTAAATGACTATGACAAGTACATATTTTAACACAAATCTGTTAAAAACTGAAGTTGTATCCAATACTTCTAGATGAATATTCAATATTTTTCAATAATGCACACATTTATAACAGTGAGTACTAATTCATAAACTGAAGTTTTTTACTAAGTTTAAAGAATTTTCCTTTGAGTTAATCAAATAACTTTAGTTTACTCTTTGTTGCAATCATTTCAAGAATTTTTTTTTTTCTGTTGATAATTTGGCAGCACACTTGAAAAAACAACTGACAACCAACGTATACTGACACTGATAAAAACAATATAGATGATAAATTTTGAAATAAAGAAAGGTTAAGATAAATTTCCTCTGAACAAAATTTAGTTCAAGATCTTTTTTTAAAAATATAGCTTTTTTTTTACTAAACCTACTTAACAATGATTTAAAAAGTGATGACCAGTGTAAAAACTCAAAACTTTAATTCCTGATTTATCATTATATTAAAACACTGGAAATTAACATTGTGGAGACACTAAAACAGTTCAAAGAGTAAACATTATCTTAACAATGGTGTTTCTGAAACAAACTGAACACAAGTTTGAGATTCATACACAAATGGCAAAGTTGAAGACAATTTGGAACTGTGACAGATTGTAGCATTTGTTTTTGATCTGCTAACACTGTTCAAGTCTTGTTCTTTAGAATTCTGCTGGCACATCACCTTGTTCAAGTTTGTAACTGCTAACATAAATCTCCAATTATGATGTTGGAAATAATCATCATATCCAATTGTTTCACACAAGATTTATGTTAGCAGATACAAACTTGAACAAGGTGACTGGAGCAGACATCATACTTCATTCTACAACTCTGGAATGGTCTTCCACTTCCATAGTATCATCTTTTCATCTTCACAATGTTTGGTTCTACCTGTGTATTTAGAGATTCTCCTAAATCAGAAAAAAAAACCTGTGCTCAGTAATAATAGTAGAAAACTGAATGTGAAATTACATTTTATAAGCTGTAAAATAGACTTCAGGGAAAGGAACAAAACCATGTAACAGCACCAATCTCATTAAAAGAACACACTGTAAATATAATAATCAATTTACATTTTATTTACTTTTACTTACACAGTATTTCATTAAGTGTGTGTGTGTAACATAAGTGCTTATTTTGATTTCCTGCAGTATTCTTGTTCTAAATTCAGATTGGCTCCCGAGACCTAAAAGATTGCCGACACCTGTTCTAAAAGATACATGAAGGGTAGAAGTTTGGTTAAAAATAATGAACACAATATTCTCAAAACTTTAAAGTACTTATAAACGTTCAACAAAAGAAAACATCAATGTTATAATACAAGATGGTTTAAAACTGTTGTCACCAAGATGGTGTAAACATTAAGTATATAAACAAAAACAAATAATATGTTTTAGTATTAGATTTAACAAGGTTTGGCCTTTGAGGTTGTAATATATCAAATGTTAAGTGAAAGAAGAAATTTTCAAAATAACATAGACTTTTACAAAGTTTAAAACGTACTTGTTCTTGTGGCACATATATTCCCTGCTTCTCTTGCTATTCTTCTGATTGTTTTAAATCGGATCTGGCGGGAGAATGCATTTCCTGATGTCTGGCTCCAGGCTATTTTCCTACCTTTCTCTAAGACTGGGAAGGATCCCAAGATATCTTCAAACTTCCATCCAATTGCCTTGATGAGCTGTCTCTGTAACACCTTAGAGAGGATGGTTAATGCGTGTCTTGTCTGCTTCCTTGAGTCAAACATCCTCCTCTCACCCACCCTGTGTGAGTTCCAACGACAGATTTCTGCAGGGAATCATCTGATTTGACGTGAAACGACAATTGGAGAAAACTTTCTCAAATGACAACATCTTGTATCAATATTCTTTGACATTGAGAAGGCTTATGATACAATATGGATGTATGGCATTTTGCAAGATCTCCATATATATGGGTTACATGGCTATTTGTCCATGTTTTGAGTGTCACACTTTTCATTGTAAGAATTAATGTCATCACTGAACAACTCCCTTTCACAGTTGCAAACAGGATCTTTGTTAATGACTCACATCTCATGTCAGTCGTTGAACATAATGTATTTTGAGCAGCAGCTACAGACTGCCCTCAGTTGTGGACTAAAGTGGACCACAGCAAACAACTTTAACTTCTCATTCTCTAAACCTGTATACATGCACTTTTGCTGTCCACAGGGAATTCACCCAGATCCTGAACTCGGTATTGGTGAAGTTGTGCTGCTGTGGTCCCTGAGACAAAGTTCTTGGGGCTTATCTTTGATTGTAAGCTGACCTTTATACCATAGATGAAGCAGCTATGGGTCAAATGTACAAGAGCACTGAACATCCTCCATATCCTCTCTTCTACCACTTGGGGAGTGGATCAGTGTTCTATGCTAAAGGTATATCGTGCTCTTATTTGATTGACACTTGACTATGGATCACTGGCCTGTGGCTCTGCCAAGACCTCAACCTTAAAGATGCTGCACCCCATTCATCATCAAAGACTTTGGATCTGCACTGGGGCTTTCTGCACTTCCCCAGTTCAGACCTTATACATAGAGTCTCATGAACATTCTTTGCACCTCCGCCATTTGAAAGTGTCTTAACTATATGTTTCGAAACTTCGTTCCTTACCAAAGCATCCCACCTGGGGTTGTGTTTTCAGAACAGACGGTCTTCTATTGCTCCTTTTGACCTTCGTATCCATGCACAGTTGGATGAATTGGGTTTGTCCTTGGATAACATTGCTGTATCCACTGATCAGCCCATCCCACCATGGCTTCTTGCAATCCCCAAACGTGACCTATCTTTAAGTCATCTGAGGAGAGCAGACACTCCCAATTGGAAATACTGTCTGCTATTTGCTGAATATCTTTCGAACCATCCTTCCATTCCTATTTATACAGTTGGTTCAAAATCAAGTGACTTTGTGAGCTTTACCATGGTTTGTTGTGGTTTGGTGATTGCATGCAAAATCCCCTCTACAGCTTTGTGTTCACTGCTGAACTGTACTCCATTTATCTTGCCTTGGATCACATAGAAGTTAAGCAGTACTCAAACTATGCTGTTTATATTGACTCCCTTAGTTCTCTACTGGCCCTGGAATCGCTTCATGTTAGTTCACACCCTGTTCTCACAGATATTCAAAACCAACTGGCACATTTTTCTTTAGCATGTACTTCTATCCAGTTTTTCTGGATACCGTTGGTATTCGCAGGTATGAACTCGCCAACACCACAGTTAAATCTATCTGCTCTGGTACTATCACCACTGTGCCTGTTCCATACATTTACTATGGATGGTCCTGTATTCAAGGCTTGGCTCCGTGCCAGTTGGCAGTCGACTTGGAGTGAGCAACATGAAAACAAACTTTACCAAATAAAACCCTATATTGGACTTTGGCCATCTTGCTTCCGTAAAGTTGAGAAAGAGGAAATTGTTCTAACTATACTATGCATTGGTCACAGTGTTTTGACTCATCGTTTTCTTTTCTCTGGGACTGATGCACTAATGTATTGCCAGTGTAACACTCAGGTCACAATAAGCCATATTTTACCGTTTTGTTATCGTTATGACTCAAAGACAACACCAATTTAAACATATTCTGTCCCAAGGTCTGTTCATAACGTTAGATAGTGTTATTGGTGATGGTGACACTGTCCACCTTAGAAATGCTTTTAGTTTTTTAAAGGCCATTAATCTTTTTAATGCTATTTACGTTTTTCTAATTTATACATTAAACCTTTTTTAATGTGATTCCCTTTTAAAAAAATTAAAGCCCATCGAGCTCAGTTTGAAATTACAAAATAGCCGTAATGGTAAGTAACTCAAAACTGGGACTGGAAATGCCAACTTCAGGTGACTGATGTTTCTGTTTGAACTACCCGTCAGTCATCCTGATGACTTATAATTAAAATGTTGTTGCAAGTCTTTTAAAACTTATTACTCTCTGAAAATAGCCATAATGTCAAATAATTCAGAACCAGGACTGGAAAGGCCAACTTCAGATGACCAACAGTGGTTTTTGAACTTACCTGTCAGTCTTCGAGGTGAGTTATGTTAATTACAGTTATGCTACAGAGAGCCCTTTCGAACTTGTATTACTGTAGTTTTCTCTTAACATTTGTAGACTAGTTGTAAACATTGATTTTAATGCCATTTATGTTTTTTTAAACTTTGTTTTGTTTCATCTTAATTTCCTTTTATGAATTTTACTCAATTTACATTAATTTTAAATTTTTACCAGATGTTTGGTGCACATAGCCTAGCTGCTTTGTGCCATAAAACATCAAACCAACCAATCAGCTGTCTTGAGGTACATTTATACTTCAAGTGGGTTTCTTGTCACCACAAATTGAAAAACACCAACTAAACAGCCATTTTTAACTCTTTCAGCAGGTTCTTGGTCCCTGGGGCTAACCTTCTTAACTACTTTGTTCTTGTTAGTTTTCATGCTATTACCTTTAAATTAATTGCACCTTCATGAAATTTTGCAGTGTATCAATAAACAGTACAGTTTTCATTTGCATAATATCAGATTTTTTTAATTATGTTTTTCTCGTGCCTCTTTTCTTTTTACATGCTAAATATTCAAAATACAAAGAATTTTGATTTTATGGTTAAAAGTACTTTTATGCATCACAAAATTTTCAGATTTCTTTTATGAAATGGTTATCTTCATTCAATAACACTGAGAAAGCCGCTAAGGAAATATTCTGAATTTGTTATTGACTGTTCACATGTCATAGAAACAAGTGTGCTTAAGGAAGTGTCTCCAAACATAGAAAAAGGTAGGCAGGACCAGTATGTTGGATTCAGTAAACATAGTGATATCTCAGCAAATAGAAAAGATAGAATATTCATTCATATTTAATATTATAGTTTTCTAATATTGGTAATTTGAGTTCCTAATTCATATGAAACTCTAGATTTTCTGTCTCACATCACAAACATCTAATTTGGACCAGTGCTGCATTCAACACACCACATAACACAAAAATTGATGTTATGTTTTTTATTTACTTTTAAATTAAGAATTTAACTAATGTCTAATACTAAAATTTGAATCATAATCTACAATTTGATACCAGATTTATAGACATAAATTCATGAAATAGTCATTCAATAAAATTTTGAATACAAGCCAACAAATGCAATGACATGACCTTTGACCCATGTTGATAGGGTTAGCTAAAACCTGTACCATTAAAAGTTGTAAATCATAACAAATGTGTCTTTTATGTTACCATATCAAATTACATAATGTACAGGCTGCTTGCAAGTGTACCTTGTGAAAGTTGTTTTTATTATTTTTATATATTCTGAAAAGTTCCTAATTTTTAGATTTTAGTTTCATAATAAGTAAAGAATATATATGAAAACAAAAAATAATGTCCTGACCTAGGTCTTTTTTTTCTGTCAGCTGTCTATTTTTTATACTAATGGTACTAGTGTTACCACTACATTAGATAATTTTTTTATTACTCGAATAATGCACTAGAAACATAGAATAATAACGTGGCCAATGCTACGTAATTATAACAATTTTTGTGGCTTTCTGATGATTGATGAACCATTAAAAATTCAACTAAGTTCATCAGTGTATTTTCCAAAGGGATGAAGATTGAACTGGAAATGAAATGAACAATTCCCTAGAAAACAACACAGATAAATAAAGCATTTGATACATTAAAACCTTGGGTTTTTGTTGGTAATAAATGATATAGTATTAAAGGTTGAACAGAACTTTTGGCAGTTTCTGAAAGAGAGGATGCGACTAGTTGGTGTAATAAGAGGGAGTTTGATTTTTCTTTTTTATGGCTGCATAATTAAATAAGATTGAAGATGATAAAAATTATGCTTTGCCTGAGCAATGACCACATAATAATGAGCAACTTACATTAAATATTCTACTTCTTGGAGGGACCGTAAATAAATTAGAGAAGAGAGAATGTCACACTTTTCATACTATGGAGAATTTGATATTTGTTTTTATTATTGTGTTATAAAATTAAAACTTACATACTATTAAAATTTGGATTCTTAGTTACATTTTTATGAAAGTTTATTCATAGACCATGGTTTTGCCAGTAAAGGCATCGTAAGATAGTCTGTACCTCATAATGCATAGTTTTCTTTCTAATAGTTAATTTTCTAATTATGTAGTTTCATCTAGTACCTTTAGTTTCAACTATGATTTATAAAAAAAAACTTTATTGTATTGTTTTGTTCTATATGACATCAATCCAGAGGATTCAGATAAATTTTTCATTAATTAGACATACATATAGTACAAGATTTTTAAAGTTTATGATAATATTTCATATATATATATATATATATATATGCAGTTTCATGCTTTTGGAATACATTTCACTTCTTATTGAATCATTTTGGTAAATTTTACTGTCATATTAAAAAAATGATTTTCGAGAAATTGCTCATATTGTCTTGTTAAAAATTTAGATTTCTCATATAATATTTATTTAGAGTAATTTTAAACCTAAACTTGGAAACTTTACAGTCATTTCAAGCTGGGAAAGTAACAATATATCAAATTAAACTTATTTTTTTGATGGAGAATTAACTTTGGAGAGCACCTGTGAAATTTAATTATGGAGGTAAAGGGTTAAATAGTACTTTTTATTTATGTAATTCTAATATGTTAATATACTTAACTGATATCAGAGGACATCAATTTAAATTATAACTTTGTGGTGATTCTAATATAGTTATAGAAAAGTTATTTTAGAAAAATGAAAATATATCTTATTTCATTAGCATTATAAAACACAGACATTCTATGTTTGGAATTTTAATGGGTTGCTCCTGCCTTATTTCTTGAACTATACAACATTATATTCTGCAAAGACTTTTTATTTGAAAGACCCGAAAAAGTGTTATCTTATTCAAAATACTCAAAAACAAGGCAGGAGTCATCTCTGCAAAAAAAATTAAAGCTGTATTGTCTATAATCAGATTTACACAATATAAACAGCTTCTAATTTTAAAATGATCTTTTCATGTTTTAGCAATATTGTTTAATGTTTTTGACAACACTAATGGCTATCTTATCACAGTTTTTATCATCTGGTTGTGTTTATAAGCAAAAACCATTTGTATAATATAAAAATTGATTTACTAATCAGGCTGCACTGATAAGCCACCACACTGGTGTAATATAAAAGCAGGTTAATTCCTCTGGCTGTACTGATGACCAACAACCATTGGCATAATGTAAAGACAGCTTAATTCATCTAGCTGCTGAGCTGATCAGCAGTAAACATTGGGGTAATACAAAAACTGGTTTACTTATCTGACTGAACTGATCAGCAGCAGGTAAAGTGGTAGTGTGGTAGTATTAAAACTGATCTTCAACTTCTCTTAGTAAATTATATCACAAGATGTAGATATGTGTATGTTTAAGTAGTTCAGGCTAAATGCATTAAAGTTGAAATTATATACGTAGTTCACTTACGTTAGCTGCTGGTAGCCTGAACCTGCCGTGGTAGTAGTTACAAGTTTATAATACATATCAGCTCCTGTATGTGTTCTTAATGCAGGTGGTGATTTACATAGCATTATTAACTGTTTTATTTCCTTTCATCATTAGTAGTGAAAGCTCATTGATTGGGGTTTTTATTAAAACCCTTCACATTATGATTATGACTCATGTACAATTTATATTCAAATTTTCTCTTATTCAGATTGAGAATGTGTTTGTTTTTTTTGTTTTTCAAACTTTAAAAAATCTGGGTAAATAATTTCCCAAACTTTTTACACTTACATTTATCTGAAAATGTTTACTGAAGAATTGTAGCAGAGAATCTAATACATAATGTTTTTTGTTTAAAAAAAGGAAGTTTTGAATACATTATTGTATTCCTTTTATTATCTTAATTTTTATTTGTGCATTGAAGTACAATTATTAAATCTATATCTTGTTTAATACTACCTACAACATAACTTTCCCAAAGTTACTTCTCTACATTTTACATAGGTTGGAGATGTCATAAAGGTTACCAAGATGAACATCATTGGGCAGTGGGAAAGAGAACTGAGGGGTAAAACTGGACATTTTCCCTTTACTCACGTAGTATTCATCGATTCGGAAAATTCAGAAGATGAGTCCTAAGTAAATGTGCATAGTGTTGTAAGAAGAACTATGACTATTCAATTGATGCAAATCAGACTGTTTTGTGTACCTGTATGCCTCAAGCAAGCTAGCATTTTGTTTGTAGGCCTTGAGTTCTATGTTCATACCATCAGTGCAACATTAGGTTCCTGTGTGTTCTTGTATGGCTGTACTTTTCTTCTTGGCAAGCAACACACAAACCTTGTATCTAGTTACCTTCAACAGTCACCTTCAATTATGTATCTGTAATAGTAAGTTTTACTTTCAAACTAGAAAGTATCTAATAATGCATGTTAGTTGTTTTCTCATAAACTTTAGTAATTATGTCTTACCCTCTTTCGGAAGGAATGCTCTTCATAGGTGACATTTACTTAGGAATAAAACTAGCCATCTACATTTAACTTACCTTGATTTTATTAGTGAACCATTATTTGACATATGCATGTACTGAAAGATTACTAAGCAACAATGGTTTTCCAAATATATATACAAACGCAGACATATATATATATAGACATATACACTCATATTAGGGCTAAGCCTGAAACTAACTCATGCCATATATTTTATGTGTGGGTAAAATACATGGATCAGCAGACTTTTTCAGTTGTAATTATTGCCATTTTATTTGAACTACGGTAACTTACAATTGACTGAAGTGTTTTCTTTTTTCTCTCATACAAGTTTATTAAATTAAGCATGACATTCTCAGTAAGGTGCTCAAATGAAAGAAAGCGATGTGCATCTTGTCCATATGCACGCATTTATTTTTAAGTATACAGTGTTATGGATATATTAATGTGAGAGATATGTTTATTACACATTAAGAGTGGTAGTATTTATGTTTATTGTGTGGTTGAACAATATTTCACAAACAAATGTATTAAAACAAAGAAATACTCCTAAAATTCATTTGAAATAAGTTAGAAATGTTAATGCAAATCAGTCATTTCAGTTAGAAAATGGTATCACAAATAGCATATATAAAAAAATACAAAATTATTTGCACTTCTTCAAAAACAAAATAACTTGCTTAATTGATCAAAAGTAATTTTACATTTAAAAAAAAACAATTTAAAAACATAGATAACTCATGGAAAAGACATTACAGTACTAATAGTAATAAACTATCGAATTAACTATCATTATTGTCATTATTCCTATTCTAAACAAGTATTTTCCTATTTAAAAAAAATTATATTATACAATGTTGCATGAATGCCCTTATCAGTTTATCTTAATGTTCCATGTTCTTATGAAAATTGTATCTTACTAATATGTAAATCACCTGATTACATTATTCACTGATCTGTGCAGTAATGAATGTAGAAGTAAAAACTTGGATATTTCAATGAAAGTTATGTTGCCCTTTTCTTTGAAAACTTTGTATGATACTTTTAATGAGGAATTCTGCCTTAAATATTTGTGATTTGACACTTGTACAACTAATTGTTTTAGTACTTGTTATATCTTGTCTTTTAACTGCTTGTTTTGACACCTGTCTTCTCTTATATTTGGGTAAAGTATTTTGTTCTTACGGTCTTAACACTTTTTTTATAAATTACTTTCTGGACAATTTTGGTCTTGTATTGCTAAACATTTTAGGTTTATAACTTTTGCTTTTACAGAAGTTTTGGAAGAATAATTATCAGATAGTGTACTAACAGATTGTGACATCTCAATTTTGATTCTACTTACTTAATTATTACATCATATGATTTTTAAGACTTACTAAAAATATGATTAATAATTTCTTATATATCAAAATTGTTATATTTCATTGTAAACTTGTTTCTCCAACGTCTTACATATTAAAATGTAAAAAATTGTAGTCTGTAAAGACCAACACTATTAAACTTTAATGCACATAAATATAAACTTGCTTTATTGTGCTTCATTATTTTTTAAAAGGCTGAAATTTCAGCATATGTTAAATTTCAATCTTTAAAATGTTTATTATTGTGAAATAAAAATGGTGAAGGCGAACATTTCACCAACAATTTAAAAACTTGCAGTAGATGATGTTAAGATGCAAAAACAAAAACAACAAAAAATGTGAGAAGACTTTTCAGTAAAACAAGAAATATTACTTGATTTTATTTTTGGCAAGCTTTCTAATTGGTTTAATTATTGCCTGTTAATCCTGTATTCTTTACTTTTACCAAAACTTACTCCAAATTTTTATTTTTTGTTTTGTTCTTCTTGATATATTAATAATGTTACTTTCTTTTCTTTCTTTATAGCAGATGTGTAAACAATTTATTGATTAACTTCAATTTTGAGGAGCGCCAACAAATTCTCTAAATTTATAGATACTTTCTTTATGTTTGATTGAATGTCAAACATACATTGTCAGATGAGAATGTTTATTTTTCTTGATTATAACTGTGGTTGCTCACGATATGTATCTGATTCTGTTTTCTTTTGACTAGTACTAAGGAATACTGGATGTTCCATGTTATTTTGTTAAAGTTACTGACTGATGAAAAATGTTACTGATGCTTCTGTAATTAACGTGTTACTAAACTGTAATCTACTACTTGAACACAAGTCATTTAATATTTTAAGGTGAAAGAAAACTGAATACTTCTCCTAATAAATCTTGCTTTTTGTAAGACCCAAGTTTTAAATTTAAGCCCAGTGTGAAAACTAGAATGAAAAGCAGAAGCCATAAGTTGTCAGTGTGGTGGCTAAAAGCAAAAAGTTGGTTTAAGTATAAAAATTTAACAATTTGAGAGATGATGATTGTATTTTATTATGTGACTATTCCCATCCACACCTCAATGTTTAAAGTCTTGGCTTGTGGAACTGTAGTTTCTCTGCTTTGATCAATGAAATTAACATCAGACAAAGAAATGTACTTCACTAAATATTGAAATTACTCTTGAATATATTGTATTATATGTTTCACATTTTAATTCCAGGTTTATATTTCTGTATGTCTGAGTGCTTAAAGATGCTGAACATATCAATTATAACTGCTAAGTGCATACTGTCAAACCTTGAAATAAAATGAATGGATTTAAAATTTAGAGAGAAGTGTATACCTTATCTTTCATTTTTTTGTATTTAGATTTATCAAGTTTTCTATCTGAAACAATATAGCATTATGAGTAAAAGGTATTTACAACATGCAATATTCTTGCACAAATCTAATGTTTTCAGGAGCATGTCATTAATTTTCACATTTGCAGTAATTTAGTTGTTAAATGGTTGTGTTTGGCTGGTTGCATTGCTTTTTACATATCAGAAAATAGTTACCATGTTTGGGTATTGTTATTTTATTGTTGTTTTAAGAATGGTCTTGTTTTGAATTATTGGGTACATGGAGGCAAAAATAGTTTCAATTAGAATTTAGATTATTAATTATTTCTGAATGAAAATACCAAATTTCACAATATACATTTTTTTCTAATTTTATGCAAATACAGACAGCTGCTTTTATTTTCTTCTGATGTATTTAAACAAATAATTACATTGCTGAAATCCACCAGATAGAAAAGAGTTTTTGTAAACTCGTACTAAGAGGAGAGTTTCAGTAAAAGTCTTAGTTCGTTAGATATTACTTAGAACTTTATGAAGTTTTATTTGTGTTTTCAATCTGTAAAAGTTCTATAGGCTGTCCAGTTTGGAGTTTTGTATGAATGTGCAAAACCTGCCTTTAACTGCATGATTATAATATAGTTTTTCATAATCTCAAGACTTTCGTATTGATATATATATATGCCAGTAATAATGCTGCTGTTAGTAAGGTTTTTCCATTATCATAAATTTCTCAGCATCTGAATCAAGATGGCTGTCCTAACTGTTCAAAGACTTCAGCATACCTGCCAAGAATTACATTTTGATTTTTTATAATGTAGTTCTAGTTATCTGATGCAGTGTTGTTTCCATGAATGAAAATCTGACTAATACTAGTTTGTATTAGTATAATAAAAATCTAATGTCACGGGTAAGTTTGAAGTGCCTGTCATATGGAGAGGAGGTCAGCTGGTACACATAATGGTCTAAGATTATTTATCCAGCTGTTAGAATAAACTTGAGTTATAGTGAACAAAGCTAGAGTAGTCCATCATTTGAGACAGTTACAGAATAGATATAAGGTAATTTGATTTATGGATTAGTGAAAAAATTTATATTGTAATGTGTAAAACAGTAATATTACTGATAATAGAACATGGCTAAAGGGTCAAATCTATGTTTACTTTTATAAGTCTAAGGTTCTAATTCCCAGAATGTGTTCAGTAGTTTTAATCTCATGGTTGGCTAGTACCTTTATATTATTAAGTATCTGTAACCATTATATTAACATAGAAAATTAAATCTTAATACTGCAACATTATCCAGAATGCACAATGCCTTTGAAGATTGGAAACTCAACAGTGTTAATATATGGTATTTGGAAGAGCTTATTTAGCATGCACGTATAGGCAGACTGTTTTACACTCATAGGCCTCCTTAGGGCCATAAACTACAGAAAATACTGTGCTCTTGTTCATAATGTTCTCGTCTTGTAAATTTTTTACATACTCATTAAAGAAATGGATTTAATTGTAATGTTATATGTACATAAGGGTGTATTAAAGCATTCAGCTATGTGAAATGATGATATTCCGAGGGAGAATAATTCTTTAGATGTGGATTTATCTGTAGAAATGTGTGTGTGTGCCTAAGCTTCCACCTGTGGTAAAAAAATAGTATCTGTGTTTTCAAGATTTCATTTGAATACTATGAGCAAGATTTCTTTTGGGGGATTCACTTCAAAAATTGTACTTGAGAAAATAAAAAGGTGGGCATTTCTTTAGGAGAATAAGGTCAAAGAAAAGCATAAAGACATTTATAACAGATTTTTTATATATGGACAGCTTGCTGTTGAAACAGGGAAGTAGTAACAGTTTTATGACATGTTATCATTAATAATCAAACAGGACCATGTGATTGAGACAGAGGTCTGTACAGTGTATATGTTTTACTAATTGGTTCTTGGATTTTGGAGTGATTGGTTCAGAGGATTGAGAATGCAAAAATCAGATTGGCTGTTTTTTAAGGTGTGATTTTTCACCTGTAAAGCTCTCAAGATTTCTTATTTTGTAGTTATTTTCCAATCAATTTAGTGTTCAGTATCATTGGCAAGTATAGTAATAGCTGATGTGTTGGTGTTTTTGAGATGAACTGTATCTTTGTGTTCTTTAAAGCTTGGTCTGTAATCTCTACCATTTTCTCCAGTAGATGATTTTCCACGGTTGCACAAGGTTTTCAACATAACTCTTGCTTATAAGAAGAACCATGGGTAGTTTTGTTTGGAAACGTTTGCAGAAAAGGTTCATTCATATATTAAGCAAACTTATGAAAAAATATTTACAAAGTTTAAAGTGTATATAGCAATGTTTTAGAATGAAAGAGATAATTACACTTGAACAAAACTTAGCTTTATAGTTTTTGGAAGTTTACAGGCTTGTTGTAGGAAAGGGGAAAAAAACAATTTTGATTTAATATTTTAATAGGTGGAGATAAGGGTAGCTTAGATGTCAATCTTAGATCATTATTATGTATAATTTGCAAAGAATCTATATAATAACTTGAAATATCAGACCAAGGGAAACATGCATATTCCAAAAGAAACTGTATTTCTGCTTTATCTTCATTATTTGGTCACAACAGTCTTTGTTCTTGATATACATTTTTAAGCATGTCTACTATGGTTCAATCTTTTATAATCGGGCAATCTGTATGATTATTCTTATGACATATTCTTCCAAAATATTTTTTGTATCAACTGATTTCATTAATGGTTTCAATAATGTCATTGATAATTCAGAGAAGTTTTCTTGATCTGTGTAATACCTTCTATAAAAAATTATGAAAGTTAGAAATTGTGTATTATCAAAGAATTTCCAGCAGAAAAAAAATCAAATAGACTATATCATTAACATATTAGCCTGTTTGAATTTATTGTTAATAATAAGACAAAATATACCATTTGTATAAAAATAAATTAAGGGTATAAGAATAATTCCTTGAGGAACACTAGCTTTTAAGCATAATAAATTTATACAATTTTTACTAACATTTTTTGTCTATCTTCCAAAATCATGTATTAATTTAAAAATGAAAACATTGTTTCAAATTAAGTGTATATATATATATAAATAAGCAACCTGTAGCTTGTCTAGAACTGAAACCAAGTATGAAACTTTCTGTTAGCCCAATCGGATTGGTGTTCATTTGACTTTTTAAGACTTTAATCTGTTTGCATATGTATATAATTTCTTGTAAAATGGTTTTAATATATCTGGACAAAATTATACTCCTATAACTTAAATGATTAGTTTAATTCTTATTTGGTTCAGGTATTACGGTTGCAATACTTATTTCACAATAATCAGGAAAATAACTTGATTTAATGATAAAATAAAAATGTTCATTAGTTTTAGATATATAATTTGGAAACTTTTATAATGATATACTGTACTTTTTCATGATCCAGGCCAGTATTTGAATATATTTTGAAGTATTCTTTTATTTCAATAGTTTTAACTGTTTGTTAATCAGTAAATCACTAAAGTTATCATAGTTGTTCGGGTTATAATTGATTAAAAGGAAAGACATTCATTAATCTTATAATTTTCTATTCTTTCATTAACATAAACCAATTTCTAATTAAATCTTAGTCACTAGTATTTACCTGTACTTGTTAATTGTAAGTGAAATGTTTTTTTCATTATCCATTGTTACTATTTTATTTTGATATTTTAAAGTAGGATATACATATTTTCTATTCATATAAACGTTTTAAACGTTTCCCACAACATCTCCTTGTATTCATCCAGAATTTTATAAAGACTTCAGATTTGCCTATTTAAATTTGTCTTTATTTAGATTAATGTTTGTATTTCCATTGCTGTATTTATTCACATAAATCATAAAGGAAAGTAATCACTTCACACAGAACATCCTGTATTAATACACATTAAATGTTGCTGGTTGCATATATTTAAGTTTGTTTTATTAACAAACATTTTTTTATTTGGATGATGATGTTTATGTGTTGAAGTTTTAATGGTAAGTGAAGTTGGCTTACAATTAATGCACTTACTAATTCAACTATAACACCACATTTAGCTTTATAATAATTTAATCTAATAAGAATTTCAAACTGATTAAATCTAGAAAACATTTCATGTATAGCATCCAATACTAATGTTTTCTATTTCAATCTCTAAACTTTTATTTTCCAAAAAGTGGGTTCTTCATCATCGCATTCAAAATTATTTGTGATAGTTGAACTATTCAAACACAAGTGGTTTATAGTCTAGTGTTTGTAGATGTACTTCTACTTTTTTGATCTTCTGTGTGTATATTTAGAAAATTAGTTATTAATGAGTCTGCAACTTCCAGTGTCCTTCAGCCAGTTATTTTTCTAGATGATCTGTGTTGACATCTTGTTCATTTAATTCTTTGAGAATAGTATCAGGATGCATATTTACACACGAAATAATTCTCTATCTCAATAGCATTTCTATTTTATACGTAGTGCAGAGGTTACAAAAAGTTGTATTAATGTGTATAGTATATTGAAGTGTCATTGGTACTTACTTGTTTCAACAGCAGGTTGTCCATATTTTTAAAAACTGTTTTTCTGTGAATTAATAGTTGCTAACCTTCTCTTAAACAGCATGGAGTCTTGTAATACGTACAAATGAAGATATGTATCTGTTTTGGTATGTACTTTTATGGTATACAGTTCTATATACAGCTCTAGTATATTTACCTTTGTCTTCTATAATTATATTACATGTGCATTAGTCATATAATTTACAAAAATAAACTTGCATCAGCTTTTGTGTATGTAACAATACTGTAGCCATATCATTCAATGACAGTTTGTAACCTCTACGTATTTAGTCTCACTCAATTTCTGTTACTAGGATAAAACCAACTAATTACAGAGATCAATATTATGTTAACAGTGGCATTTTTTTGTTAGGCTGTTAACGTTTGAGTTTTAAGTGCATGTAAATAAGCATTGTATTTTGAAAAATAAATAGCAACATTTGCTTTCGCATAGAACATTCAATGAGTTGTGTAAACTGCCTGTCCAATGAGAACTCTGTAACACAAGTTATGCTAAAATAAAAATGTATATGCAAGATATGATTAGCTATTGTACAAACATCACAATTTTCTGTTATATAAGAGCTTTTAGTAATTACATAATAATGAGAATATTGTGAAACTAAGAAAACTTGTACATAACATTTTAGACAACATGGGACATGTTGATCCATCTTTGCCATTCTATCCTCTGAAGTAAATTAATTTAAAAAATAAGCAAAATCTTAAAGCCAGCACTTATCATTCACATCCTCATCAAGCTTTTCTGAAAATTCCTAAAATATACTGGCCCCACAACGTCGAAAGGCAACACATTCCAAATGTTCACCACCCTGTTGGAAACATTAAACTGTCGTAGCTGAAGACAACCCCTATTGTGCCAAAATTTATATTTGTGTCCTGTAGTCCTACTACTATCACTGTTAAATATGAAAAAAAAGATATATCAACACCCTACACGATCTTAACCACCTCAGTCATATCTCCCCTAACTCTTCTTTTTTCGAGAGAAAAAATTTAAGAACTTTCAGGTTCTCCTCGTATGACAACCCCTCCACTCCAGACGCCATTCTATTAACCCTTCTCCAAACCATTTCCAACAATTCAATGTCTTTCCTAAGATAATGAGCCTAAGGGTGAATGCAATATTCCACATGTGGCCTAACCAGTGGTCTGTAAAATGAAATCATAGCATTTTTAGACTTGTATTCAGTATTTCTATTGATACAACATCAAATTCTGTTTGCTCTACCAATAGGAACAGTACACTGTTTGGATGGCTTTAGATAGAGACTAATCAACCATTACACCAAGATCCCCTTTTTTCATTACACTGTTGAGGTTATTCCCATCCAAGTTTTAATAACCAACATTGTTTATACAGAGTATTCATGATGAAACTTTGTAGAATTTATGACAACTGCCTGTTGTGGAGACACAATTGTAGAGGACGACGTTTCGAAAGTCTTCTGCCTTTCGTTTTCAAGTCAGTGTGTGTAAACGCAAACGAACGTGGCAGGAGTTTGTTTAGTTTAGAGAGAGAGAAGGCTGAAGAATTATCACTCCAACTGGGGTGGTCAGTAACGCTGTGTTTCCTCTTCGTCTCCTTTCGTGAAAAATTATTGAAATTTACATGGGGTTTTTGCCTTTATTTTGGCTTTTGAGGTGAAGAAGTGGGATTGGTCAGAATATAATTAACTGGTGAGTCAAACAAAGGCGGCACCGGAGAGGTCAGCCAGGCCAGAATCCAACCAGCAGATGTCAAAGTAAATATCAACGCGAGTTTACCCGTTTCAGAGCTGGGCACTAATGTTGCCCTGGCTGGGATCTAAAGATCCAATGTCTGAGATTTGGCTGTGGGGGAAAACGGTTGTTGTTTTTGTTGTTGTTTGGAATTTTGCACAAAGCTACTCGAGGGCTATCTGTGCTAGCCGTCCCTAATTTAGCAGTGTAAGACTAGAGGGAAGGCAGCTAGTCATCACCACCCACCGCCAACTCTTGGGCTACTCTTTTACCAACGAATAGTGGGATTGACCGTCACATTATAACGCCTCCACGGCTGGGAGGGCGAGCATGTTTTAGCGCGACTCGGGCGCGAACCCGCGACCCTCAGATTACGAAGCGCACGCCTTAACGCGCTAGGCCATTCCAGGCCCAGGGGTAAAACGGGAGTGCCTCGAGAAAACCCACTTTCACAGGACAGGCGCCGAAAGATTTACCTGTCCTGTGCCCGAGATCTGAATATTATAGTCACGAGGTTTATCTTTTATATACTTTCTTATGTGATTTGTGATTACTGAAATATGTATTTGGTGAAATGTATTTTGTCGATGCACTGGCTAATTTACATTGTGATGCAGTTAGTTTGTTTCTGTGTTCTGCTTTTAAGTAATATTTGTATGATATTTCTCTGAGTCTGTTTCTAAGAGTTGGTAAGTTACTGATTTGGTGTACATAATTTACGGGAGTGTATGATGGTAGTCTGTTTGCTGCTCTTGGTATTTTATTTTATTGTACTTGGACCTTCTGTAGTGTGTTAGACATATTATATGTGGCATGACATGCATATTCTATTAACGGACGGATGTAAACCTTGTATATTTGGATAATGGTCTCTGGTCAGCAGTTTGAGTGTTTGCTAGTTAAAGTCATTAAATGTGAAATGCGTTTTTTGATGGATGAGTGTATGTTGTTAACATGTTTTTTTCCATGTTAGTCTTGAGTCGAAAGTGATGCCAAGGAGTGTGATGTGTTTGCTCATGTTAATGGGCGTATTTCCGAGTGAGATTTTTACTTTCCAGTCAGGCGTATACATCGTCTCCTTCGAAAAGGAAACTACGCCGAGCATCAGTGTGTGTAATAATAATAAAAACTTGGTAGGCGTTTTGGTTTTAAAGACCTTTGGGGAGACAAATGGAGCCGTGGAGGAGACAAATGAAGTCGAAGGAGAAAAGAAGGGACGAGCTATGTTGAGAATGGGGGAAGAGGTGTCAGGGGCGGGGGAGGAGCAAAAGAGGGCAGGGAAATAAATTGACGTAGGTATTGCATGAAGCACAGGAGTGAAGGAAGCTATAAGAATAGTGCAATACAGGATAACGTACCTCTTTTTTAGGGCCTGGGTATAGAGATACCCAATAATTTTGCTGTGTAGCATGTTGTGTGTGTGCAAACGCAAACTAACGTGGCAGGGGTTTAGTTTAAAGAGAGAGAAATCAGAAGAATTCACTTTCCAACTGGGGTGTTCAGGAACGTTGTGGTTTCTCTTCGGCCCCTTTCGTGGAAGGTTATTGAATTTAGCTGGTTTTTTTTTTCTTTTTATTTGACTCTTTTTGGGTGAAGGAGTGAAGTTGGTCATAATTAATATTCCTTTGCCAGAGACCTGAAAAAGAAAATACAAAATATTTGCATGAGGTTTGCCCTTTATGTACTCTGTTGTTTGATTTGTAATTTCTGAAATATGTTGTATGGTGAAATAAATTTGGTTGGTGCATTGGCTAATTTACATTGTGATGCAGTTAGTTTGTTTCTGTGTTCTGCTTTTAAATAGTACTTGTGTGACCTTTTTGTTAGTCTGTTTCTTAGCGTTGGTAAGTTACTGATTTGATTTGTATAATTTACGGGAGTGTATAATTGTAGTCTGAATGCAGATCTTAGTATTTTGTTTTGTTGAACTTGGATTTTCTGGAGTGTGTTATTTGACATATTATATGTGACTTGACATCCATACTCTATTAACGGACGGATGTAAGCCTTGTATATTTGAATAATGGTTTTTGGTGAGCATTTTGAGTGTTTGCTGGTTAGAGTCATTAAGTGTGAAATGCGTTTTCTAATTGAGGAGTGTATGCTGTTAACATGTTTTTTCCATGTTAGTTTTGTGTCGAAAGTGATACCAAGGAATGTGATGTGTTTACCCCGATACTTTGAAAAGAGCCATCATAACCACGATTCCAAAGAAACAAACAGGATAAATCCAGATAATTTCAGTCCCATCAGTCTGTTAAGCTGCCTTGGCTAGTGTGTGTGAAACTAAACTAAACTAACGTGGCAGGGGTTCAGTTTAGAGAGAGAGAAATCAAAAGAGTTCTCTCCCCAACTGGGGTGTTCAGGAACTTTGTTGTTCCTCTTCGTCCCCTTACATGAGAAATGTTTTAAGATATCCGTGGAATTTTTACTTTATTTTTAACATTTCAAAAAAAATAATGTAGTGGTGTATTTGTGAGTGAGAGGAAGGACGGGAGAACTGGACGAAAGCAGCGAAAGTGAAGTGAGCCAGACCTTGGCTCGAGGATGGAGTACACTGGCGGCTGGCGAATTGGTTTTTAAAATTTACTGTAATTGATTAGATACCCTTGACTGGGAAAACGGCCCTTTTCAGAATGAGGCTGGGACCTACAGGTCCGATGCCAGAGATTTTGCTGTGGGGGAAAACGGGAGTGTCCCGAGAAAACCCACTTTCACGGCCTGGGCGCCGAATAATTTACCCAGACCGTGCCCGGAAGTAGCTGGGAAAGAAAGAAAAAAACAAAAACAAAAAAAACTGATGAACTACGTTGATGGTGTACGTGGAAACTGTTAGCTGCAGTCTTGTAGATCGGGTGGTAACTTCATCATGAACTTGTTTCCACACTTGAAGCCCATTGGTGCAACTGAGAAACGTGGTCTTGGTGGTGGAACTACTGTCTGTTCTTCGGTGAGTTTTTCTTCGCTGGTCTGTGATGCTTTGTTTCTTCTCGAGATTTTGGTTTGAGTTTTCTGCGTGGAGGTAGATTGTTTTTCAGTTTGTGCTGTCGCGTCGATGGTTATCTTCGTAATGGTTTGAGTCTGGCTGGTTGTTGAATTCTGTGGAACTAGGATTGAAGTCTGGCAGGAACTGTCCTTTTTTCTTTCTTGAACTACTGGAATTTGGCGTGTTGCTAACAATGGGTGTTGTCTTCTTCTGAGTCGGGTTGTCTGAATCCGTCTTCATGTTTCTTCTAATACGGTCTGGACTCGGCGGTATTTTGGTATTTTCTTGTTGGAAGATTTCCGTTGGTTGTTTGCGATATCTGGGTGCTTGGTTTGAACCATTCTTGAGTGGTCGTCGATGTGGGCGTTCGGCTCTAAAATGAAATATTTGATAATAGCAGCCATCTCGTAAAATACAGTCGGCACTGTACTTCGATGTTGTTACTATCTTCATGAAGTGTGTGGGATGATTACTGTTCTTAGAATAAATTCGATAAACTGCGTATACCTTGGCTTGTATTTGGGGTTCTATGGTTTGTCTAATTTCTTCTGGTTGAATTGATGGGTCGACGCCCCCTGAGGAATACAGAATAAAGATTGACTGGACTTTTCGTCGGGGAACAACTTACTTTAAATTCAGTGTTCCATGGCTGGCACAGATAGGTTTGGTCTGCAGTAGTAGCTGGTTGGATGAGGATTCCTCCCCGGCGTAAAATACGGGTCCTGGACGGTTCGATGGTTGCCCCAGGCTTGGCTCGGGCGATCAACGTGGCGACTTGGTACGGCGGTAAGCCGTCGACGATTACGGGCGGCACTAACGGCCTGACTGGCGAGGATGAACGTTTCGTTCTGAATAGCATATTTGCACGTCTAATTTGCTCGGTGGCTAGCTCAAGTCAGTGTGTGTGCAGGTGTTGTCGGTCTTTTATAGTGTTTTGGTGGGTTGTGGAGAGTGTGTTATGATTGGTTGCATTATCACCGTTTCTGATTGGAGGAGAGATTTCCTGTACATTCAACCAATGGCAGCCACAGGTTACTCACCTCTAATCCGGAATTTCTGTTTGGTGAAGGTTTAATGGTGTTTATATAAAATGATTCTTTCATTTTACTTGTCTTCCAGAATTTGTCTATGTCGATAATTCTAATTTTCTCACAGTTTATTCTGTGTCTAATTGACGTGACGTACTCTGCAATGGCTGAATTTTGTGTTTTCATGAGTCTTGTACTGTATTTATGTTCTTTTATTTTTGTCGCGAGTTTCCTTCCCATTTCTCCAATGTATATATCGTTGCAGGAACACGAAATTTCATAGATGACGTTTTTGAGATTTAGGTTGTGATTAAACGTAACTAGAAATAAACTGATTATTATTTTGTAAGATCGTATTTATCTTGACAGGATTCTGCAGAAATCTTACCTTTTTTCAAAACCTGTGAAAAGTTTGTAACGAGGGATCCACTGGTAGAAAATAAAGCTTGTAAATGGTTTAAATTGGTAATAAGAAAAATATCTTTTAGTTATATTATTATCTTTACAAGTCCTCTCTAAACTATATTAAAATCTATGTAAATTGAACTAAAAAAGCCACAATGGTGTGGCAACACCTGGAAATCAACTAAAATTTGTAGTATCATACTTTGTTTGTTTGGTTTTGAATTTTGCACAAAGCTACACGAGAGCTATCTGCGCCAGCCGTCCCAAACTTAGCAATGTAAGACTAGAAGAAAGGCAGCTAGTCATCATCCCTCATCGCCAACTCTTACCAACGAATAGTGGATTGATTGTACCATTATAACGACCCCACGGCCGAAAGGGCGCGCATGCTTGGTGTGACGGGGATTCGAACCCACGAGCGCCTTAACCCCTTGGCCATGCCGAACCAGTATCATACTAGACCAGCAATAAAGGTACTAATACATACTGAGATATTTTGATTTTTTCAACATAAATAGTTCTTTTTTAATTCTAGTCTTCAATTATTTATTCGTGCGTTTGTAGAAATGTTGCTCATAAATTCAGATTTGGTTTACTAGGTGAAGGCTTTGAACGTTTAATTTTTATATATATTTTTTTCAATATGAGAACGATGCATGCTCCCTTATTCTTTGTCGGAGATTCATTGTAACATTTTGAATTGATAAGACGAATATATTTATAAATATAATGTAAAAATGTATCTCAGAACAATTGATATGGGTATTAACACTTTTACCAAAATAAAGCAGGAAACAACGTTTCAACCTTCTTAAGTTTGCAAACTCTCATTGTTAACCTGGAGATGACTTAAGTTTATCTTTCAAGGAATTTGCACAAGGAAAAGAAGAGTCTGAAGGTACTTTGAAATTATTCGAGAAAAAATTGGTGAGTGTGTAATATTATCATAGTACAACAACTCCTGACTCTTTTCACAAGCACAAAGAAACTGTAATGTTTCAACCAGAAAAATAAACTTTTTTATATCTTTTTGTCAGCATTTCCGGCCCAAAGTTTACGTTTTGATTAAGTCTCTTAAATTGCGAACAACGCGTTATGCCCAGCCATTATTATGCAAGAGTCTTTCTTTGATATGTTATTTAGCTTTTGTGTAGTAAATCTAAAGGATAATAATAAACGATTTTTACATTTTTCTGTAACTAACTGGTACATTTATGTTTTAATGTCTGATGAAAATAATCCGTCAATACTAGTCGTAGATTTTTATCTTTTTTTTTTCTCATCGTGTGTTTTGTGTGTTTTCTTACAGCAAAGCCACAAAGGGCTATCTGCTCAGCCCACCGAGGGGAATCGAACCCCTGATTTTTCTCAGCGAGGAACCTTATTGTGTATTATAATGGTTTAAACGTATTTTTTTGTAATTTCAAAATAAAAAATTAGAAAAACTAAATTAAAATTATTGACTTAAAAACACAAAATCGCCAGACATTAAACTATTTGGGATTAAGATCTTTACGAAAAGAAGATAAGTAGATAAATATGCACGTGTGTGTTTATTGATCAAAGATTAATAAAAAAATTGTGTTAAAAGAATCGACCACATCACGTGCAGCTGTATAAAAACAACTACTAGCTTTATTCTTAGAAACTTGTGTTTATTGTAAATGTCTTCACTTTCTGTCAAAATTTGTTTCAGTGTGTTACCATTAACGTTTATTCTTTTGTTCCATTTTGAGGATAGTTTCAAATGAAATCTGTTAAGTATTATAATTTATTTCTGACAAGTCTCCAATTTATTATGTTACTGTAGCTGACCAACAATACTATATTACTGTGTCTCGACTAAATTTACATCAATTAGACGAGATTCTCGAACGTTCAACAATATTCAAAGATATGCTAGTGTTTTCGTAAAATATATATTATTGATTCTTACTATCGAGAATCTTCTATAAATGTCGAAAACAGACGGAACTCACGTAATACACATCCATCGATATACACCACCTACATCAAACTGAAACAAACGCAGATATTAAAATAAACGTATAACAGTAAATTCGTTACAAATCCTACTGTGTACATGGTATATTGATCTGCTTTTTTCTTGCACACAGTCTTAAGATTATTTTGTCGGTACTCCTTCTGTGATACTTTACACGTCTATAATTTCTGTGTGATATAAACATATTTACTTCCTGCAGTAAGGAAACTAAAGCTATAAAACTTTCAGATGGATATTCATTTCAATTATAGTTTGTTTTTACTGTTAGATTAACTACAGACAAACAAACTCATCCAATCCACATCCAGGAGAAAAAGGAAATAAAAAAATTGGAATGGTATAGATTTTTTCCTGAATTAATCAGCACATAAATAAGACCAACATAGTAATTATTTTCAAAATAAATCATATTAAACACCTTCAAAATGCATCATACCAAATATCTTCAAAGCATGTTATACTAAATACATGCAATGTGTATCATACTAAGTACACCTTTGTGCAAATTAATTAATTTTAAAATATTTTCAGCATGGCGGCCGGTGTAGGTTCACTGGACCCGCTGATTTCCTTTAATAGTCATTTTTTTTCACACACACGGCGTCATTAGCTGTGTTTTGCAGTACGGTCGATCTATTTTTTGGATATATGACGAAATTTTGAGGAATATTACGTCATTCGAAATTACGTTAGAAGGGCAAGAAGACCAGTCAAAAACAACTTCTTACCAACTCAATGAAGAAAAAAACGGTATCAAATACAAGAACTGGACGCAAGAACAATAGAGGAAGGTGTTATTCAGTGACGAGACTCATTTCTTCGTACAGGGTCAAAGAAGTCTGCATGTTCACAAATCTTCAGGTGCGAGAATTCGAGAATCTCACATCAATAAGTTCGTAAAACATCCCTTAAAGAAGATGTTTTGGGGCTTTTTCAACTACTATGGCGTCGGAGGCTTACATATCATAGAAGGTATGATGCGAGGACCACAGTACATCGAAGTTTTGCAGAGAAGAGTCGTTCCAGAATTGAAAAAGAGATTTTCAGATGGAACTGGCATTTTTCAGCAAGATCTGGCTCCGTGCCACACATCGAAACTTGTGAAGAATTTTATGACTACGACGCGAAGAAAGGTGCTGGACTGGCCTGGAAACACTTGGGACTTAAATCCTATTGAAAATCTTTGGGCGATTTGTAAAGAAAGACTTCGGGGAAAAGACTGTGCTACGAAAGTTGAGCTAATTGAGGCCATAATTTGAGGTGTGGTACCGCGATCCAAAAATTAGTAAATATTGCAGTCAACCCGTGGACTCGATGCCAAAGCGGATTGATGATCTACTGAAAAATAAAGGCGATCATATCATGTATTAATTTGTGAGTAATTTTTGGATTCTCAGAAATAAAACGCAAAAAATTGAAAAAAAAAAGTAATGTTCCGTCTTGTTTCAATTAATTTGCACAAGGGTGTACTTCCAAAGTTGTCACATTAAATATCTTCAAAGTATATAATACTACCGGCCTTTCAAGAATACGTAAATTAACATGTTTCGTAAAAACGTATTTCAAGGAATCGCGTAGTGGTTTATCGAAATTTTTCGTAAAATGTTGTTTTATATATATATATATATATATAATAATAAAGAACAATGGATTTGTGTACGTTTGGATGGATTTGTTTTTTCTGGGAATTGAGGGGACGCTGATTTGTTGGAGAGAAGGCATTTCCTGTGTTGAATTATCTATACATAAAGTTTCTTTGCAGCGTCGATTTTGCATTCGTTTGCTCATAAACTGAACCTACAAAACTTCGTTATGTGCACGCAATCTGTTGAAGGTGCTGTATTAGAAAACGTGCAATATCCTCAGTGTATTCTTACAAAATAGCAGATATATTGATGTATATTAATTTGAACTAACGGCTATTTGTGTTATACAGTTTAATTGGACTTGCGTGTTGTTTTTCCGTGGGGTGAGGCAATATTAATAATTATGTGCCAAGTAGAAACTTATTTTTAAGGAATATGATATTTTGTTTCTTTATAAGAACAAAACATACAATCACAACAAAACCTTTTGTTCAGAATAGATTAACTACGTTGCAATGATGTTACCAGATTGTATGCAAGAATACAGATAAGAAGGAAACTTTGTGTAGTAGACAAGATAAGGTTGCCCAAACAACGTATAAAAGTTAGTACGTTAACATAAGAAGCTCTCTTAGGGTTCAAGGAGATGTTGGTAAAGAAGGCGTTTTGTACTTCACCCTTGTGGGTAAGCTAAAGAAATCTGAATATTTTGTGTTACCATATGATTTAGATAGTACACAACATTAGTAGGTGTTTTATTGTTTCTTATAATTCCATTAACAACAGTATTACGAGTTAATAGTGAATTCGTGGTTATTATGTTAAAAGTAATCCTTGATGACGAGAAACCCACTTGAAATAAAAATGTATCTAAGAACGGTTGTTATGGGTATTAACACATTTTTATTGATAAGGATAGAACAACGTTTTGACCTTCCTAGGTAATCTCTCTCTCTCTCTAGGTGTTTGGGTATATAAATTTTGTATACCCGAAAGGGTCTGGTGCACTAGACCTCTTCCTCCCTTCCTTTTCATTGTTAGAGTGGACTTGTTAGTATATAAGTAAATACATGAGGGCCAGAATGATGAAGATAACTTAGGCCCTTTTCAGGGCAAAGTCTATAACACAAGTGGCCTGTTTTATTTTAGCACTAGTATATACATGTATATATATATATATTATTATTATTATTTTATTGATTTTTTCATACTTAATTTTAACTTAATGATCTAATGTATAAATTAAATAGGGAGAGGTGTTTAGGACTCTCTTTATCATATATGCAATACCTGTCTAGTTCGCATAACAGCTCATTTTTTCTGCAATTTTTATCCAGATATTTTATTGTACCATGTAGAAGTCTATATGGTATTGTTTGTGTGTTAGAGTATTTGTGCATGAACATTGGTTTTAGGTACCCTATATGCTGTTGTAATTAATGTATTCTGTAATGTTTGTTGTTTGGTTAGCAGTTGTTTCTTTACGTTAATCTATGCAAGAGCTGCATAGTCTACAACTGGTCTTATATATGTTTTGTATATTTTAAGGATGTTTTCAGGTTTTGTTCCATGAATTTTTTTCCAGTTAGACTCCTATCATAGTTTATTCGTCACCAAATTTTAGTTTTTATGTTATTTACGTGTTTTATCCAAGTAAGTTTAGAATCATATGTTAACCCTAAAAATTTTGAAGAAGTTTGGAGAAGCTCTCCGTTTATGTAGATCTGGGGTTGAACTTTTTGATGTTTTGTTGATATTGAAAATATCATTAATTGTGTCTTCGCTGTGTTTATTTTAATTCTATGTTTTTGGCAGTATTCACTTAATCAGTTTAGTTGTGGTTGTAAGTTAGTGGCTGCTATTTCTGGTGTAGGGGCACATTTCTAGATTGCTACATCATGAGCGAACTGTGACGCGTATCCATGGTTTGGGTCTTTAAGTGGCATATTATTTACATACATGATAAAGAGAATAGGACTAACCACCCCAGCTTGAGGGACGCCAGCTTCTGGAGTGAAGAACTCCGAGAAAGTTCCCTCTACGTTTATTCTACATTTTCTATTTTCCAAAAAGTTAAATAACCAGCAAATAATTCCTCGCGGTAGTCCCATTTCGTACATACGGAACCATTGTGACATACAGTGTCGAATGCTTTCTCGATATCGAGGAAGCAAGCGACAATGCATTTTATTCTTTTTTATTAAATCTATTTATTATCGTTTCAGTTAACCAAATGAAATGATCTGTTGTTTGTCTAAATTTTCTAAATCCGCTTTGTTCTTCTGGTAATTTTGAAGTAATCTCCAAAAATGTGAAGAGTCAATTACTTATTATTTGTTCAAGAATTTTACCTGCACAGTTGGTCAGGTTGATTGGTCGATAGCTATTTGCCTTATTAGCTGGTTTTTCTTCTTTGTAGAACATTAATATATTATCTTCGAAGAAACTGGGATGTATCCAGAGTAGAAAAATAAATTAAAGATAGCTTATAGGTGGTCAAATAATTTTGGGGTGCCTTTTTTGAGGAGAATTGTTTGTATGCTGTCATTTCTTGGTGATTTGTTTTTTGAGTTCTTGATTGCCCGTCGCGCCAAAAATGCTCGCCCTTTCAGCCGTGGGAGCGTTATAATGTAACAGTCAATCCCACTATTCGTTGGTAAAAGAGTGGCCCAAGAGTTGGCGGTGGGTGGTGATGACTAGCTGACTTCCCTCTAGTCTTACACTGCTAAATTAGGGATGGCTAGCACAGATAGCCCTCGAGTAGCTTTGTGCGAAATTCAAAAATACAAATACAGTTCTTGATTGCTTGTTTGAGTTCAGTTGATGTGATTTTTTTGGTGAGCAATAGAGTATTATAGTCATAAGTATTATCAGTAGTATTATTAATGATATTGATTGGAAACTATGGTTTATATTATTCAATGTTATTTGTTACATGGTTGTTTACTTTGTTGTAGAAATAGTTGTTCATGTCTGGGTCATTATGTGTTTTGTTGTTGATGTCTAGAGGCTTCTGCTTTTTCTTTGTTGGTGCTCGCTAAAGTGTTGTTATGTTCCAGTTTAGGGTAATTTCTTGAAGTGGCTTCATTGTGAATCATTTCAGGTGCGACCAAAATGGAAGGTCATCTTCAGGTCAAGAAAGAGAGAATTTGAATGCGACCGTTGATAGACACATGCCTTAGGGACGAGAGTATAAACGGGTACAGGATTGTTAGGGGCGTTGCAAGTGGATGTTACGTTATTAATTAGTATAAATATAAAGGTGTTTCTTTATATTGTTTTAATTTTGGTTTTAGTTGCTGTATAAGTTGGGCTACTTTGATTTTGTGTTTATTTATATTTGTTTTCCTACTTAATAACTGGGTGTCTTCTGTGGTCATGTTGTGTTTATTTAATTTGCAGTGTTCAGAAACGTGTGAACGTGTTTTTTGTTCTTTGAATCTGGTTTTCATTTTTCTGCTTGTTTCTCCAATTTAGAAGTCGTGGCAGTTGTTGCATTGTATTTTATAAATTATGTTGGTGTTGTGTTTGTCAATGTAGTTTTTGCATAGTTTTGTACCTGTTTTTTAATAAATTTGGTGTTTACTGGAATGTTGTGTTTTGTTATAACTTATTTGCAAATGTTGGTTATTTTTTCGCTGATGTCAGGAACATATGGTATGCAGCAGCATAAGGTTTTGTAGTTTGTTGTATCTTGGGATTTATTGTTGTTGGTCTAGGTGTGTGCGTATAATTTTTTCTACGGTTTTTTGAGGAAATTTGTTGATGTTGATGAATTGTTGTTTCATTATGCTGATTTCATCATTAAATTTATTGGGTGAGCATAGTTTTATGGCTGTGTTTATTTGGTTTCTTAATATGTTGAGTTTTTGTTTTGTTTCATGTGCTGAGTCCTAGAGAATGTATAATCCAGTATGGGTGATTTTTCTGTGGATTTCTGGTTTGAATTGTGTATGAGTTCTAGTGATTTTGAGGTTTAAAATTCTATTTGGTTAGTTTTTTGTGTTCACGGGTGAACTTAATGTTAAGATGTATCGAGTTAACGAGATTGAAAAACCTAAGTGTGTATTCTGTAGATGTGAATCCAGGAATTGTATCATCAACATACCTGTACCAGTATAGTGGTGGGTGTAAGGCTGAATTGATCGCTTGAGATTCAATCTGTGTTATAAAAATGTTGACTAGAACTGGTGACGTGTGATACCCCATACTTGGGCCATTTATTTGGAGGTAATTATGGTTATTGAACATAAAGCTAGTTGTGGTGGTAGTGAATTCTATAAGGGTTGCTAATTGGTTGCTGAGGGAGTGTATCAATGGGTTGAGGTCTTGGATATAGTTTTAAGGTTATCTTCCAGGCTTCAGTTGTTGGGACTTCTCTAAAGAGTAAGATTACATCGAAACTGGTCATTAAAGCTTTATGATTTAGTCGATTAAGATTAGACTTGAAATTAAAAGAGTATTTGAAAAAGGAGCCGGCTGATGTTACATATTTAGAAAATGCCCACGCTATATATTTACCGAGGTTGTAGTTAAATGATTCGTAGGTCGACATTACGGGTTGTAGTGGACAATCAGGTTTGTGAATGCCGTTTTGTTGTGGTGTGCGTGAGTCGGTCTTTCGTAGGTAAAAATAAATGTTTTCTGAAATTATGCTGGTTTTATTATTTGTTGTAGAATTTTGTTTAACTGGTTTTCATGTGTTTTTGTTGGATTTGTGTTTATTAATTTAAATTTGTTTGTATCTGACACGATGTTGTTTATTTTTTGAATGTATTCATTTGTGGTCATTGTAACTATAGCATTGCCTTTATCTGCTTTTAGAATTTTGATGTTGTTGTCTTGTTTTAAGTTGATTTTAGAATTTATATCTTTTTGTATGAGGTTGTTTTTGAGATTTATTTTCTGTGAAATTATGTTGATAGTTTTGTATGAAAATTCTTTCAGAAAGTTGTTTAAGATGCTGTTTTGAGGTGTTTCAGGAAAATAGATGTTTTCGGTTTTACCTGGAAAGATAGGTTGTTGATTGCCGGTAGAATCATTATCGAATTTGTCTTCTTTATAGTGGTTGTTTTTCGTTGTTTCGTTGGTGTTTTTGGTTTGTCTAGAGTGGATCACCAGTCTTCTAGCTAGGTCTTCCAGGCACGCTTTCATTTCGATGGATGGAATATTTCTAGGTGTTACTGCGAAGTTGAGTCCTTTGTTGAGTAAATATATTTCTTCATTGCTTCATTGTTGGTCGTACCTGTTAATTACGAAGTTTGTTGGTGGTTCGTCGTTATGGCGTCTTTTTTGTTGTCAGCACCTTAATTTATCTTGTTTCTTGTTGTGGCGGACCTTCTTGTTTTATCGTTCTTGCTACTGAGTTGAATGATGTTACGTTGTATGAGTCCATAAATGTCTGGTTAAATGCAGTAGGCCAGTTGATAGTCTACATTATTTTTTTGTTTCTGTAGGTCATTTAGTTCTTTATATTTCGAGTTTAACATGGTAGTTTTTTTTATGTAAATTATGGATAATGTTTGTACACTGGGTAAAGTTCTTCGATAGTTTTATCTTCACAAAATTATGGATTAGTTTTCTTCTCTGCACTGTTGAATAAAATAAATGTCATTTCTTCTATTGATGATTTTTGATTTAAGTTTATTAGTTTCGTTAGGAATGCACGAGCGTGAAATAATAATTAATAACCATAACAACCATTCTGAGATACACTATTTTGTTAAAAGGTCCTTTATTTATAAAACCTCAATGTTTCACAATGTAGGGGTAACCTCTTCGCTTGTTTTAAGGCCTAGCATGATCATGTGGTTAGGGCGCTCGACTCGCAGTCTAAGGGCCACGGCTTTGAATCCCTGTCACACCAAACATGCTCGCCGTTTCAGCTGTGGGGGCGTTATATTGTGGAGGTCACTTCCACTATTCGTTGGTAAAATAGTAGCTCAAGAGTCAGCGGTGGGTGGTAACGACTATCTGTTTCCCTCTAGTCTTACACTGCTAAATTATGGACGGCTAGTAAAGATAATTCGTGTAGCTTTGTGCAGAATCAAAACAAACAAATCTACCTATATTAATGTCGGGTTATAGTATTGTAATTTGCTACTTTATTCATTGTTGAAGTGGTATATTGATAAGCTTTTCATTAATGATAATATCACTAATGTGATTTGTTATTTAATTGCTTACTGAGTACATTTAATTACTCTTGCGAACTTTTGTTGTAGGACGTGAGGGAAATTAAATTTTTTGTCTTTAGGTTTTTCTGTTGTTTTTTTTAACAGTTTTTCATATACCTTGATTTGACATTATTGTTTAAAAGCCTACATATTATTTATTAAATTCTAATACGATGTGACCCGATAAGGCCAGGTGGTTAGAACGCTGGACTCGTAATCTAAGGGTCGCGGGTTCGCATCCTCGTTACAGTAAACATGCTCGCTAGTTTAGCCGTGGGGGCGTTATAATATTAGGACCAATCCATAAATTCCAAACTCTAACCTTCTCATCACATATGAGAGCCAACTTCAATGTTATTAAAAACCAAGATTTGTCATACACTTTTGTACGAATTTTGTTATGTTTCCCGTATTTCCCAACATCAGATTTCTAAATAAGAGTTCCGTAATATATTGTAGGATCTCCAGACATCGTGGTACACAGACTGGCCAGATTTAACGCCATGTTTCCAACAGACTATTCTTATATATGTACCTTGTGGCTTTCTGTGGCTGGCTGTTCCAGTGGAGCTCTTCAGAACCAGACATATGAAGGATTGGAACCCTCCGTGGACCTTACTGAATATAGTGAAATTTGTAAGTTATTTGTATGATTATAAAACCAAAACAGTAAAACTTACAAAACTTGACATTACAAATTTCCATAATAATTCTTCTGACAGGAGAGTTTCAAATTATTTGTACTTTTAATAAAACTGTGTGTAAAAAATGATATACACATTGTTAACAGTAGAGTTTGTGTAATATGTAAATCACAGAATGTTTGTACTCTGGACAAAACAGTGTGATAAAGACGGCATGTCCATTGTTGACAGCAGAGTTTGGTCAATATCAGATAGGTGGTAGGTAGCACTGCCTATGTAGGGATGGTACAGATTGCTCATCAAAATGGCATTTTAAATATTTCCTCAACAAGTTGTCATAATGTTAAAAAACTGTACAGTATTACCTGTTATAACATTATTTATATCATGACTAAATCACAAGTTCTGAGAATTTCTGTAAACACCACAGCAAAAAGTTTGAATTTCTTCTTCTTCTTTCTTCTGCTTCTTTTTTTATTGTCTTCTACTGAGAGGTACATCTACAGACTTCTGCTGCTAGAAACCTGGTTGTTTTAACAACGTCTTTTTTAATACATGATAACTCAAAAACCAGAACAATGGTGTCAACCAAATTCACTAGAGGTAGCATAGTCTCAAAGAGTGTGTACATTTTTATAAGTGCTGTTAACTAGCAGTAATTTAAAAAAATACATACTTGCAGTGTAGACAATGTTATTATTACCCCCTAAAGTTAGTTCTTTTACAGACATTTGGTGTCCCTTTAAAAATCTTAAGTACATGGTGAAGCAGGAAACACCAGCCAATCAAATATAAATAATAAATATTACAATTGGAACCTCACTGTATTTAGAACTTGGTTATCAATACAACCTTTCTATGTCTATTGAAACTCTGTATTAAAAACAAGTAAAGAAAAACTTTTAAAGAAGGAATAGCTGATATCAATCTTCGACAAACAATGCAAACAATTTTTTTTTAGATTCTTTGAAGACTTTACTGCTTACACAGATGAGGATTAAGGTATAGATTTGATATTTAAGAATTTTCAGAAAGCATTTAACAAGGTTTTACATAAAGGGTTATGTTAACACAAGTATCAAACATTTAAAAATATTTTTACTTGAAAATTGCCCCTTCATCTCTCAAGTGGTTCAGCAGTATGTTTCTGGATTTATGCCACCAGAAATCACGTTTTGATACTCATGGTGGGTTATCTGCGCTAACCGTTCCTAATTTAGCAGTGTAAGACTAGAGGGAAAGCAGATAGTCATCACCACCCACCGCCAGTTCTCGGGCTACTCTTTTACCAACAAATAATGGGATTGACCATCACATTATAACGCCCCACGGCTGAAATGGCGAGCATATTTGGTGCGAAGGGGATCTAATGGAAAGAGACTGGTAGTCAGGAAGCTGTTTTCTTTAATGATAGATTCTGAAATTATAATAAGCAGTTTTCATGGACAAGTAGTCTTTATCCTTTTAATAACACTGAACACATCGAATGCTATTTCTACTCGAAAGAAAAGTTCCCAATTATACTTTCATATTCTATAATAATAAACAAGTCATAATGCTATAAAAAAATATATTTATGGTCTGTTACATATTATAAGTTATATCGGATGATCCTCCAAGTTATTATATTATATATTACGATTGCAAATAGCCTGAAACTGAAGTAAATTGTTATTTGGATTTAGAAAATAATTAAATGTTGATGTGTATCAAATATATGATATTTCCCAAGTAAGATTGATGGACAGTTTTCTTTCTTAAAACAAATATATTTTCATATGAAAACAATAATACAATTTTTAATACTAGTTATTATAAATAATGATTTATATACAAAAGTTTTACAAACTTACAAACAGTATTGAGTCTTCTATCCAGTGTAGAACTTCCTTGTCATCTTAGCGACATTCAAAAGAAGTGAATTAATTCTGAGTTGATATAGATACAATTCGCTTAACGGGGAGCTGGTAGCTGTCGCTGATTACACGTGAGTTTTTTAGCGCTGAAGTTATAAAATGTCTTCGTAAAAACACTAACTTCCGATGTTAATCCGTTGAAATTAGGTGATTTGTAATGTTCGAAATCTATAAACATTCCTGGCCATATATCTTTAGTTTTCCGCTTTAATAATTGCTGATCACAGTTATAGTTTCCTAGGTTTATAGTATACCGACTGTAGCAAACCAACAATATAAACAGTTTCTTGGCGCGTGGGTTTATAGACATAAGCGAAGTTGTTGAAAGTGCGTTTGGCAATAATACTGGCAGTCACCAGTATTTACATACACGCATAGTTGATACTTGTATTTGAGAATCTACAACTGCAATGAATAGGCGGGAATTTCTCAATAGACATATAACAGTGTAAATAACCAGCATTTCTAAATATTTATTTAACGGAAACAAAAATCAGTATTAAAGTAGATATATAACAATATTCATTATACTTTCTGTACTTGTTTTTGCACATAAAGCTTTTTCTAGAGTAAGAAGTTTTGATTTTGAACGAATAACTAGAAATCCCCTTTTAAAAAGAAAAACCGTTTCAATAGAGATACTAATTTGACTGCAAATGTTTTGTGGGTATTTGGTAGTTCTCGCATGATGTGAGGTAATACATCCAAATTGTTCACGGACAAAACATATTTTATCTCAACAGAATAATAAAGAAACAAAGGTTATTATAGAGAAATAAACTAAGTGATTTGCTTGGTCATATATTATATAAATAATGCATGGAGTTAAAATAAAAGAACAAATTTGAGAAAACAACATTTGCATTAAAATAAAAGTCTGTATGTTTTCTTGTAGTAAGGCCACATCGGCCTATCTACTGACTTTACCGAGGGGAATTGAACCCTTGATTTTAGCATAGTAAATCCGTAGACTTACCGTTGTACCATTGGAGAACATTAAAATAAGAGAGTTGAAAACACATGGTATGTCTGCATTCTGTAAAAACAACGAATAAAGGAAAACAAAAGGCTATGCTATGTCAAGGACAAATAAATAAACTTTTGTGGAAACCGAACGCGGTGTACAGTCAGATACACTATCTACATATCTTCTAATTTATCAGCCAAATGCAAGAATAATACTCCTTGTTTAAATTCGCTTACTTGTCTTTTTAATAACGAAGTGAAACAAATGCCATACTTATTATAACATATAATACGTTTTACATGTTGATAAAAAGCTCAAGGTTTTACTCGTGAATGTTGCGTTCTGTCAAACAGAACTGAGCAATTTATATGGGAGTGCATTGTTAAAGGTAGAAATGAAAAACGACGTATTACTAAAACAAATTTAGTATTATGTAAGCCAACGTTTTGTCATAACGGCTTCATCGGGGTAAACAAGAAAATTGCAAACCAGTTTAAGCCTAAATCGATTAAGCCTTGATTGCTTCGATGAAGTCGTAATGGCGAGTCGTTGATTATAGTCTCACCATTTTACGAGTAGGATAACCAGGTAAATGTTAATTGTTTTTAACTCTGAAATCACTTTTCAAGCGTTCACTGCATATAAACTCCCATATTCTACTACTAACACCATTTAAATTCATCATTGCAATTAGCAAGCAAAATAAGATATGTGAATTTTTTTCAGGCGTCTTGGGATTTTTTATGGCAAAATCACATTAGCTATCTGCTGTGTCTAGTGCAGGAAATTCAGTTACGGTTACGAGTCCACAGACTTACTTCTCCCACCGGCGGATGGCATTGTGGGCTAAAAATATATATATGTAGATTTGATCAAATAATTTGTGGCCCAGGATATCTGTTTTATCTAACATGTTTCAAATATTTGGGAAATTCTTTATAACTTAGAAGTATTTATAGTTTGTTTGATATGTGTATATACCTATAATTACATGTTTAATTTAGAAAAAAATGCAAATAACCATTGAAATGTGAGATTGAGGTAAAATACGTAATTTTTTTAAATTGAAAATCGTTTCTGCTCTATTCACGGGCACTCACAGAAAAACGTTCAAGAGGGGAGCAAAACATACATGTAGAGGATCAGCTTTTACAGGGTAAGTTAGCAAACTAAAATAATATGTTATGTGTGCTTAAGCACAAACACAAATTTACAATTTTAATAAAAATTACTTAGAATACATAGTTTAAATAACATGCTAAGTTTACATCATAATACATTCAAATTTTTGAGACATTTAAGTGGGATAAATTCCCACTTTTGCCCCTTCTTGCAGATGCTCATGATTATATCGTTGATTTACTTTTATTTCATGTATAGAAATTGCATGTAAAAGTCATAGTTGTGTGATAAATATAATTTTTATTTAAACAGGTTGCAAATTTACTTCTTTTTGGATTGAGCTCAGTAGAAACAGGTGCATCTATAAAGCTGTATGTAGAAGATAATGGAATACCTGTTGCCCATATGTGTTCAAATTGTGTGGAATCTTTAACCTTTGTAAGTGTTTATTCTATATTTTATTCATCAAGCTTTCTTAACTGATTCATTAGTAATATTATTAATTAATTATTCAACAAAAATAAACATGGTACCTTGTGAAAATATGTAAGATATGTACAATTGAGGAGTTAGAAAATTTGGTCTCAAAGATTGTGTCCCAGAATATTTGGCCCTCTTGTTACCTTCTATGATGAGCAAAAGGAAGAAACACTTGGGCAGACAGAAATTGCATATATGTGTCATGACCTTTAAAAAAATAGAAAATATTAGATAGTGAACACGTGCATCAAGAACATTCTGTAACAGTAGGATCATAGCGATAAAATGACTTTTATAAAGGTAATCATGCATAACCAGATTATGTTTACTTAACTCTTATAATTGTGCTTTTTGACATTAAATTTTTAAATTAGTCCAGAATTAGTTGTGATTTCATTTAACCATATAATTAATTTTGTATTTATGTGTCTCAATGTTTGTAGATTTTAGCTTGTTATTTACTGCTGTACGAAAAGAGAAAACAGATAATGTCATCAGGAACATTTGTAACATTTTGGTTTTTCCTAACTCTTTGTGGAGCTGTTTCCTATAGATCTGTGATACATCAAGTATTCTATGAGGTAAACCTGAACCTTTTATTTAATAGGAAGTAATTGTGTAAATACATTGTGTTTTTTTTTGCCAGATGCTGGTTGCTAATAAGTTGTAGTTGTTTTTAAGTATTATGTGCATCTTACTTCCTGCTCTGTGCAGTTCACACTAACAAATGTTTGATTAATAAGATTGTTTCAGGTATATATTTTAGAACAGTAAACGAATCAGTTAATGTAAGTAGTTAATGCACAATAAGTTGATTTTTAATTCTTATAATTAACTTTTTTTGTAGCACACATGCCCATTGTAAGTCAACATCTTTGTATGTTTAATGTTGATTCTGTAGTTACTATAAGGTTTTGTGTTATAAGTTTCTATGAGACACTTGCATTTTGATAGGTTTTTAATTAAATACATCTGCCCTTTGTTCTGTTTCCTTCATTTCATTGTTGACTTTTGAGCCATTTATGATGCAAATATAAGGTTTTTTTTAATATAAGATTTTTAAGTGAATATGAAAAGTTTTTAACATGTTTTTGTGAATAATTAGGCTAATTATGATAGTCTTTTTTTTTATGCCCAACTTTACATGAGTACACCAGCTGGTAGAACTGTCTGTAAGCATGGAATTGAGGCATTATGAAAGAGTGGGTGAGAGCATAAATGGGTGTGAAAATGATACAAAGTTTTTGTGTAGTTCTGAATACATATTTTCAATTTTTAAAACCTATTTTATATAGAAGATTGTTGCTTTTGAAATTTCATTCTACTCTGTGTTGTATTATAAACAATTGTTATCAGAAAGAGTTTTTCATTTCTCAGATATATTTTCCATCAGTATGTCAAGAAACATCAAACATGGTCTACTAGCATATTAACAAAATGCTTTTATAATTTATTTACTTTGAAATGTTTTAACAGTAATTTTTCATTTTTTAATTTGCATTTTGAATAAATGAATCAACAATTATAACTAACACTGGTTTATATTAATTTAACAGTCTATTACTCTTAAGAAAATTTGACTGAGTACAACAGTAGATTGTTTTTGCATGGGTATAAGAATTAAATTTTTCGTGAGGGTATTCTAGTTGGTACCATGTGGGTGAGGGTGTCTAAGTTTATTTGTGCAATGTCAAACCAAATAAACCAATATATATGAAATGTTTCACAAGATAAGAAGTCATTATGGAACAGTCTTCTCCAGATTTAGTCCAGATCTATAACCTTGAAGCATGTTTTTTTTTGTAATGGGAAAATACGGCAGTTTCACAGTTTTGGTTTTATAACTGTGTAAAGTGCTGTTAGATTTCTACCATATTTTATGGACTGATTTAAGTTGAGACTCTCTATCATACTACAAAAATTATACAGGTCATTGAGTATTCTGCATCTGAGAAAGATTCTCTGAGTGTTCAAAAGTGAAATTTTATGTCATCCAATATCAGGATGTGGAATCTTGGAAAGGAACAATGGGGCTCAGGTATACAGTTTCTCTGATTGTTGCTATTATTGGTTTGAACTATTGTTGTACGTTTACAAGAAAGAAATGAAATGAAGTTAACATGGGTCTTCTAAGATAAAATGACATAAGCAATTCTGAGGCACCTTATTCAAAAGAGAACTGGGCACTATTATTTACAGTTTTGACCATACTAATATTATTATCTAAAGTAATTTTTTCCATTACAAATAGGTTAAGTGGTAGTATTGAATGGAATGATCAAAAGTTGTGTTTATATTTTCAGGAATATGTAGAGATACAGACTTTCCACTATAAAATAGAAATGATCTACTTCCCTCTTGTATTTTCCCAGTTGTGTCTGTCATCCTTCACTGACAGATCATATGTGAAGAAGAGTAAAAAGGTAAAATAATATATTTAACTGTAACTGCCTGTCATGCCGTTGATACTTTCTGTTTTGGTGCTGTTTATGTACAAGTTTTAGTTGAGCATTTATTGACATGATTGTTAGGGAGACTCATGATAAATAGGTTGTTATTTCCTTATACAATAAAACTGAAAAAAATGCTTTTGAATAACATGAAGTTTTGTAAAAATTGAAAGTAAATGAAAAGAGAGAAAAGCGTCAGCCTATTTTCACTAATGTAGTTCCTTTTTTGAATGATTTTATTTAATTTTTAAGTTGCCATATAAGTTGCTAGTTTTTTAATCTTTTGTCAGATTTGTATATTCTTTGCTTAATATTTATTTTATTTTACTTTTTGTGGGCTACATTAGTTAGAAAGTAACTTAGCTTTGGCATTACTTATAATAATTTCAGTGATCCTAACTAGTTTTTTTTTATATATTTTTTTAAATCTTCTGTTTTTATTTCTAACTTAATGTAAATGTTCTGTTGCTGTTAAGCATATAACATTTTATTGTTGTAAATACTGCTTAACTGGTAACAAGTAACAGTCCTTGTCTCTAGTGTCACAAAAAGTCTAAGTTAATCCATAAATTTAAATTATTTCATGGACTTTAGAAAGCTTAGTTGTGTTACACTTTTAGTTTCACTCAGACCTAAAGCTGTGAGCTATTTATATATCACCCACCAAGAAAAGTAATTATTGAGCATTTCAGCCATGCTAAGAGCTGCTCAACAATAACACATGGCAAATCTACATTTTTATTCTTCACGTTACATCATATTTTAGAATGTGAATAACAGTATGATTAATTCCTAACAATTTATTGTAGAATATCCTGTTTGTGAAATAAAATTTGGTATCTACAGTATTCACATTTGTTCTCCTGTCATTTCAAAAGTGAATGTTGAACTTTGTCAGTGTGTCAAAATTCAGTGCAGGAAGTGACTGCTGCAAACAGGGAAATAGACAAATGCTGAAACAGACTGCTTTACTCTATATACAAGATTAATATGAATCTTGTGCCAACAGATATCATGATCATTGTATCTGCAAATCTTGGTATTAGTTTGACAATCAATGTTTCTTTTAACCAGTCCTCAAATTGGTAATTTGTAAATTATGTACTTGACTGTGAAATCACTTGAATATCAAATTTGTCATTTATATTATTGGAATGTTTTTCTTTCTTTGTGTGCTATTTTAAATTATCAGTTAATAGTAATTCATGTCCAGTCTATTTAATGAGACCAAATTAACTTATTTTCACCTTTAAATGAATATATGACTTAAACTATTTTTAAATTGTTGTAGATTGTTTAGATCTATGTTTACAAATGATATTATCTCTCTAAAAACATTGCTTGGACTTGATAGTACAAGAAATGCAGTAATTCCATTAAAACTCAACTAAATTTTAACTAAACTTTCAGGTAACTTGATACTTCAGTGCAGATAGCCCTTGTGTAGCTTTGCACAAAATTCAAAACAAACAAACTTGATACTTTACATAACTTTGTATTCATTACCTACACTTATTCTAGAGCAGAGGTGTGGAACTCCATGGCCACAATTGGCCAGTGGATAACACAATTGTGGCAAGCTTAGGAATAAACTTTTTCCATCATTTATTTTTTATTGCAAATTTGGTAATCAGCAACTGCACTGACTCACATCATCACTGCCACAGACTCTGCCTATTTTGTGATGTCAGTCTGGTTGAGATGTTTGTTATATAGTGTGCATTGTTTTGCATGTGCTTGCAAACATATTTTTATTGTGCAACTGTCAAGTGTTTAAATATATTTTGTTTTTAATCCCATAATATGAAGAAGACGATAATAATAAAATTAAAATTGTCCAGATGACAGTGAACACTCAGAAAATAAAGACAATTTAATTCATTCTAGAATTACTGCTGAAAAGAGGATGGCATGTGACTGGAAACACATGAAACGAGAATTTAATGAAAGTTGTGAGTTGAAATTTGCAGTGATTGAAGCAAATAATAAATCAGTGTGTCTTTTGTGTGACAAAGGTTTTAGGTATGATAAAGTATACAACCTTAAGCAACACTTTAACAATTTTCACAACGAATTTGATGTAAAATTTCCAGTTGATAGCAAAAATCGTATATGAATGAATTTAGCCGTCTGAAAGCACAACTTCATTAACAAAATTGAGGCTTACAAAGATTTTTATCATTGATAGAACTAGTTACGTTAGCTAGTTATAAAGTAGCTTGAATTCTAGCTCGAAAAAGAAATCATTTTCTGATGCTGAACTAGTAAAAGAAATATTGATTGTGGTCATTGAAACTCTTTGGAGAATTATGATTCAAAAATAAAAGATGATATTCTTCAGAAGGTAAGTAATTTGAATTAAGTTGAAGAATAATTGTCTGCAGAATGCTAGAGTTAGTGAAAGACATAAAAAAATCAGTTGCTTGAAGAACTAAAAGACTGTTTGTATTTTTCTTTAGCACTAGATGAGTCAGTAGATGTTAGTGATGCTACATAGTTGATATTTTGGGTTTGATATGTAACTTCAGACCTTCAAGTGAGGAAAGAAATGCTTGGTGTTTGTGGATTACGAGATTAAACATGTGGAAAAAACATCTTTGAAAAATTTCTTGAAATGTCAGACAAATTCAATCTGGATTTAAAAAAAACTGGTTCACAACAGATGGCGCTTCTGCAATGACTGGGGCAAAATTACGATTTGTTTCTCTTTTGAAGCAGTATCTAATTGAAAATAATGTGAAGCCCATGCAGCCATTTTTCAATTGCACTTTGCATCAGGAAAATTTACATACTCAGATGTTTAAAAGTGATGAATTGAAAAATTTGATGGATATTGTTGTAAAATTTTGAATTATATTAGAAGTGGAAGCTCTCTCATCCATCAACAGTTTGTTGAGTTTTTGAAGAAAAGCAATGACTGTACTTTTGATGATCTTACTGATTTTGCAAATGTAAGATGGTTAAGTAGAGAAAAAGTCTTGGAATGATTTACTTCCCTATTTCCTCAAATTGTTAAAAAAGGTAAGATTGAAAATTTCATTAGTCACAGTTGTGGCCACTATAAAAATAAGTTGCCCACCCCTGTTCTAAAGTGTGTGTGTTTTCTTATAGTAAAGCCACATTGAGCTATCTACTGAGTCCACTGAGAGGAATTGAACCCCTGAGTTTAGAGTTGTAAATCCATAGACTTACTGCTGTACCAGCGGGGGACTTTAGTCTAGATATTTCTATGCCTAATATAAACTAAATTCCACATCATCAGAAATCTACATTTCTATCTTGCTAAAAAAATAAATTACAACTTTAGAAATATATATCTTACAACAGTATCTCTCTGTACATTTCACCATATGATATTACAAATGTATGCTATCTTTTGGAATGTGAATATATAGTTGATTGTTTTTTATTGGTCACAAATACTGTGTTTTGTATTATATTTTGTGAATATTCTAGTATTAATAAGTTATTTCTATCAGCTGTCTTTTTCAGTTTTTTATAATTGCTCTCTTTATAATCATAACTATGAGTTTTTCTTTCATACTTCTGATGTGAGATTTTCTGTATTTTATGAACACCTGTTGATACGTATTTGTATGTCCAATATTATTCACCTGCACATTTGTCATTACAGAACAGTGGTCAGTAATTATTACTCAAAATTCGTTGAACCTTTTCTTCTTTTTTTATCTTTAATTATTAAATAACATGTATTTTATAAAAATTATTTTTACTTTCATGTAATGCACTCTCTTTTCACTTTTGAATACACTGACTTTAATGGACATTTCTGAAATTCAAGTCAAGTTATATAAACCATTCATGTATCTTTGGGAAATTTTTGTTATATATATATGTATATATATAAGCTTATAATTAATATCTTAAAAAAAGTTCATGAGTAGTCTCAGCTGTAATTCACTTTTGCTACTTATATTTAAGTACCTGAGTTGGTTAAATACATTCCAAATGAAGAGGTAGCAGGTGGCTTAACAGTATTGTTCTGAATGTGTTAATTGATTGTTATGGAATAATAAATTAAGAGGCAAAATGCTGAAACATTTTTACATATAACGTGTAGTTGAAAAACATTGCATAATTTTACATTTGATGTGTATTTGTGTTCACATGGTAAGGATTTCCCTCGATTCGAAGATCAGTCATTTTTGTCATGGCTCACCTTTTCATGGATTTTTAGGTGAGTAGCATCTTATAAAAGGAAAATAGTTTTATTTTTTTAAGTAGTGATGTTTATTCGGGTAAATATTATTGCTGGAAGGTCAGTAAAGATAAATTAGTTTGGTAGTAGAAGACTACAGTTTGGAGATTCTGATGTTCATGTTTATTTTTATGTATTATTATAGTTATTACCATTTATATTTAAATTTATGAACTTACAAGTATTTCTTAATTAAGCCTTAACAGTGATAATTTTCAAAGTGAAACAGAATCAACAGTTTATTGAAAGTAAAATACATTTACACATGATTGTTAAACATGCAGTACTATTTTCAAGCTGTTTTTTATTATATTTTAAGTAAAGTTATTTTGCTAATTAGATAATAATACTGAAATACTTAACAAAACAGAAATTGTGATAATGATATTTAAAACATTGCATTACTTTTTCTTCTGTTAAAACAAGTATAATGTAGAACAGTGCTAGATTAGAAGACTGCATGTGCATGAAGTGTAGGGATGGATAATGTTTTTGTTCAGGAGTGAGAAACTTGCTTGAAATTTTATGAAGTTAGTTTAGGATGCAGCAGGGGATTTCTGGAAACATTTTGCATGAATCTCATCATATACATATTTTTCAAACATATTCATGTAATAAGTTTTCATTTAAAATAATAATTGTTATGTAAATAACTTTCTTTAAGAATAATTCTCCAAGTTCTTTAGTATCATAAAATTTTTCAGTGCTCACTTGTTGAATTGATTACTTAAATTATATGCATGATAATGAGTTATTTTCATTGGGTTATATTTTGATTTTCTCTATATCTATAAGTGAATATGTAAAGTAGAGTAATGTGCAATATTCAAGAACTATGGTTTCAAAATGTATAAAGCTTTAAACTTAAAATCTTCTGTGCAATGTGAATCTGCCTGGAAACAGATAGAATATTCTATGTTTTACATATCAGATTTAGTGTACTAAAATAATTTTTACTGTATTATATAGAATGTATCTTTACTGAATTATCTAAACTTTGAAGTAATTTTACATGTTATACATAAGGGAATTCTAAAACTAAAGGAAAAAAATAGTAAATTAAAAACATATTTAATCTTATTGAACATTTATCACTACTCACTATTAGCATAGTCTACAAAGGTTTTAAAAGACCTCTTGTACTGGAAGACATGCCACCTTTGAGTAAAGCGTACAAAGCAGAAACTACATGGCCACAACTAGACAAGTACTGGACCAAGGAGTTGTTAAAAATTAACCAGTAAGTTCCTGTTTTGGTTAAGGAAAAGCTTTGTAATTAAATAGTTAAATTATAAAAAAATTGGGTATGAAAGTAACTAGACAAATAAAGTTTAGTCAAAAATTCATAAACTATGGAAAACAACAGATCAAAACCCAATTACTGGAGTAAAATTACAGAAGGATAATATTCAACATAACACTAAAAATGAGAAGGAGAGGGACTATTCTAGGTTATAAATGATTGTTATACCTTTAAAAACATATACCAACATAGATACAATTATGTGACCTATCTTTTATCCTTTCAGTAAGTAACAATTTTATGGAATTAACTTTCTTTGGATGATGATACATTAATTTAAAAAAAGTGTCTGTTCAATGTTTCCATCAATTGAATTTTATCCCTTTGTTGTTCTCTATGAAATTCCTCAAAATGTGTTCTCTGATGTAATACTTATTTCTGAATGTATAAAACAAAATGAAAGATTATTTGACTATGCATTTTCATTACAAATAGCAAAAATTAATTCATTTCTTTTTTAAGTTTTGTATTATTCTCAGTGCTTGAATAAAGGGAGTAAATAGATACAATTTTTGTGGGTCACCCTGATGAAAGAAGCCCCTGACTAAGAGATAAAAAAAACATTAATCAAAAAACAAGTTGTCTCTTTGCAAAACACATTTGTAACTATGTTACAATGATAATAGCAATTTTATTCATTTTATTCAAACCTATTATTTTGTAATGTGTTCTTATAACATGTTCTTTCATAAATATTTACTTGGCCATTTCAACAAAAATTCATTGACATTATTTTATATTTATTATAAATATTAAACTTTGTATTTTATATATTATCTAACCATTACTTGCATGTATTTGTGTATTTTTCAAAATGTAGTTAATAAATAGTATTTAACTGTATTTGACTTATTTATAAAGTGTAATTTTTAAGGGCTATCCTACAAAATTTGTTCTGAACTTGCATTTAGCCAGATGTGGGTCACTTTTGTGTACTTACGATGAAATCAAAAGTTAGCATAATTAAAAATATAAAGGTTGAAAAAATAAGACTCCAGCTGTCACTCAAAACACAAATGTAACACGTCTTTGTGGAAAAAAAATGAATGAGAAGTATGAACTCCATGTATCTAGCATATTTCACTCAGTTTCTGAAATTCAGCTAGGTTGGTCAATATAAACTTGATTCTTATGATCTTGCTCTTAACAATAAGATAAATAATATTATTTTGTAACTTTTATATTTATTCAAGTGATGTGCATTTTCTGAGACTACATTTATATTTTTACATGGATAACTAACTTTTCCTCTCTCACTAAACAGGAGGAATGCTCAAATCATACTCAAATCATCAATTAGAAATTATTAAACCATTCTTCTTTACTACACAATTTTAACTGCATATTAAACTGTATATATATATATATATATATATATATATATATTCCCTTATAATATTATTACACTCCTCTTCCCATCACACACACTTGAAAGTATTAACTTGTTAAGTTGTGAAAACAAATAGAAAATGTTTTTCAAATTCATTAGATTAATCCTAGTTGTTGAACATTTAATGTACATTTACTTATAACTGAAAGTTTTTAGCATGGACTTGCATATAACTTATTATTTCTAATTATAGCTCTGACAATACAGAGAAGGAATTGCATGAAAAAGAATCAAGTGAAAAGAATAAGAAACAGTGTTCTTTAGTCTGGGCTTTGTTCAGAGGATTCTGGAAACCTTTTGTTATTGGAACCTCTCTGGATGTAATTTATAGCTTTTTTCTGATTGTCCCTTCAATATTACTGAAGTAAGTTTTAATTTGTAAGGCTTACCTCAATAGTTTACCAAAGATTTACACAATTTGTGTTCCTCCAATTAAACTATCTATTTACTTTATATGAGGTTTTGAAAAAATATCACTGCTTTCATCAACTAGAACCTAATAGTTTTATTTGAACAGGAAGTACTTTTAGTGAAAGAAATGAAATATTTACTTTTAAGATTTATCAAAATATAGTGATAACCTTTGATGTAACACTAAATGAAACCTACAATGCCCAATAGTCTAGTTTAAATTGAATAAAAAAACATTAGTATAATGAAGAATGAAACAAAACAAAATTAATGTTGTATTAGTGTATATACAAAATGTAAAGCTACAAATAAAAATAAAGGAAGAACTGTATTTGTGTTTTTGAGATGGAAAGGCAAAAAAAATATTTGATTCCTTATCTGTCTGATTTATTTGTTCCAGGCCATATATATTTCCAAACCAAACATGCTCCCCCTATCAGCCATGGTCAATCTCACTATTTGTTAGTGGTGGGTGGTGGTGACTAGCTCTCTTCCCCTAGTCTTACACTGCTAAATTAGGGATGGCTAGTGCAGATAGCCCTCGTGTAGCTTTGTGCAAAATTCAAGAACAAACAAACCATTTATATTTCAAAATATAGCCTTATATATAGAAATCTCTTTGTATTATGGAAATCTAGAGAAGAGTCTATGTGTCTCAGAGAGCTGTACTGCACACACTACTTTGACTAACATAAAACGTATAAAATATAAACTTTTCTGTTAATATCTGTACTGAAAAATTTACAAATAGTAAAAACATGTTCAAATTTCTTTCATATAAATCTGTGAAATAACACTAACCTCCCCATATTGAAACTACTAGTTCATGGTGCTTCTCCCCTAAATACAGTTGAGAACTTGCATTTTCCACTAATTCCATATTGTCAGTTACAAATAAAATTAAAAATGCCTATCAGTAATTGGGACTCTCAGCTAGGAATATTGAGAACATAGGCCTGTGATGGTTTGATTGTCATGAAATTTTTATATTTTAAACAGTAATTCCAATATATTTAATCTGAAAATGATATCCATTTTTCACCATGTCATACAGACTTTTCACAAAATGTCGCATGTGAATCATTTTCATTAAAATTGGGCCACATTTTGTTATGTTTAAATTGTTGACAACTACTGGCTATAGATTTCTGAAGACCTATTGTGATGTAAGAGTCTCACTAATTGTTCAAGAACTCATAAGAAACAGACCAATAGTATCTAAACAGTTAACAGACTGCATGATGTGTCATTTTTGGATAGTACCTGTTTGTGTATGCATGTTGATATTATTTTTTTTTTTTAATATTATTTATTCATCACTATGGCAACAAGAGATTGTGTAAATGACCCAAACATATTTAAACATATTTGTAGTAAATTTCTTGTAAACATGATTTAAGTAACAGTTTTGTTTTCTTGATTTGCAAAAAATCTTAGGTGACAGAAGAAATGAATATTATTTCAGTGTAGCTGAATTTTGAAAAATCTGTTGTGAAAACCAAAACAACTTTTTTGAATTTTGAGTTTGCAGGTCTGTGTAATTTTTCACCTGCACTACTTTTAAATATTAAACATTAAATAGTTTCTCATTTAAGCTAATTAAGAAATTTTTCACTTTTTTTCAATAAAGCATGAGCATTTCAGAGGTATGACTACGTGATTTGAATTTAAAAGTTTCAGAATTAAAGTGAATTTCATGTAGGTACTTATTTCTCTAATGCCATCCCACTCATCTCCCCACAACTTCATTTTCGTCATGACTACAAATTTCAATAAAATGTATATTATAGCAAGAAAGTGGAGTTTATATGAGAAAACCTATCACTTGTACAATAAGCCACATGTAAAGTGGGATGGTGGAGAATTGGGTGAGTAATGCAAGTTCTAGCATGCATAAATGACATTAAGAAATTTCTTCTTCTTGTTTTTTTGATAGTATGAGTGCAAACTCAACAGTGAAAGATTTTCAGTGTATCAGATATAAGTACTTGTTTGAAATTCCTTGTAATAATGAAAATCATAAAATTTTAAGATTTTGTGAAGATGTGAAAGTACACATAGTAAATATTTTTTGTAGTAACTGTTTGATAAACCTTTCAGCTCCCAGACTTTAGATTTCTTTCTAGTTTTATTATTTGAGTAATTATGAAAACATAACATTTTTATGATATATAGAGTTTGAGTTTGTTGTATTAAAATAATTTTGAAGCTTAATCATGTTGTTGCAGCCTATGTTACCATGTTAGGCTGTAGTCTTGCAGCATAGTTTCCATTGCAAAAAGCACTGTTGTAATATCTTTAAAACACATTCCTACTTCATGCAAGCTTACCATGATCAATCTAGTGTGCAAAGTTGACTGTTTCTCAGTTCCAATTTCAGTGATTTATGTACACAAAAATCTGTAGGAATACTACATCCAGCAACGTGTTTAAATAAGAAATATCATGAATAATTGTTTTATTTTCAAGCTTTTTGATATATGTGATGATTCAAAAAATATACTGTGGAAGCAACTTCTTTATACTTGATACTTGAATTGTGTTCCTTTTCCTAAAGAAGAACCTTCTTGATCATGTTGATACTGTTGTCTAAGACATGTGATGGAATTTAATATTGATTTTTGTCTTTAAGTTTTCATTTGTAACAAGACACTACACTTTATTTACTACAGATGGAGTATGACTTATTGCAAATGTAATTTTTGGTGGTCTTGGTACCTTAGACTGATTTTATTCCTTTGTTTTCCAATGCCATAAAATACAGGGGATATCCTGTTCTCTGAAGTTTTATGTTTCCTATCTGAACACATTTTTGTGATGTGACTGTATGAATATTTTTTGTCATGATTTTCCCAAAATGATAATTTTTCAGTGGCATCATATGATCCACAGTATCAAAATGTAGTACTGATATATTCTGTTCTACTACAATTTTATATTGACTGCGTTTGTCACATGATTTGATGATTTGCATACTGAAAATAATTTTAATAAAATATACTCAAACCACTAATGAAAGATAGTACCTGGAAATGTATGCATATAGCACTATTTATATATTGATTAATTTTTCTGTTTCTCTTTTTTTCTTTAGTTTCATCATTAGTTTTGTGTCCAGTGATCAACCTTTGTGGCAAGGAATATTTTATGCATGTCTACTGTTCAGTTGTTCTCTCTGTGGGTTCTTTTGCACTTGTCATGTTTTGTTCCTAATGTTTGAAACAGCAATCAAAATTAAGACAGCATTAATCACAGCTGTTTATAGAAAGGTGAGAACCTATGAATTAATTGTAATATATCTGATTTTGTAAGAATTTCATAAGCACTCAAATAACATTAGATTATTATTGTTCAGGTCTCCATAGCTTAATATTAATAGATTGTTTGTTAGTTTTGGAAATTTTCAATCAGCTAAATGTCTAAAACATAAAGAATATTTGATTACATTTGTACATTTCAGATCGAATTAGATGTTCTTATGTTTATTAAAACTAAATCTGTCAGTGTTCTGTATAGGATCTTTTTTATAGTCTAAAAATAGTTTTTTTTCATATGTAAATGGCTAAAACTGCATGTTTCTTTGTGTTTCATTTCTATGTTGAGAAACATGCCATTTTATTTATCACTGATTAAAACTAAGTTATAAACATTGTGGTTGGTTACTGTTTAACACTGTTAAAGTTCATTAGGTAGTGTGTTGTTCATTCATGGGGCTTAGGTTCAGTGAAGAAAGTTTCAAATAAGGACATGTGAGAAGTAAAATTAAATGAGTTTAAGAAATGTGGAATAAAAGTAAAACCTATTGAGACAACACAAAAGTTTTTATTTGCAATATCAAAACATAAAAACTTGCATCAAAGTATCATAAATGGTATTAACTTTCAAACAGAGTAAGTTATATTTTTAGAATGAAAGTAAAATTTAAAATGGCTATCAATATAGATAATTAAATATTATTAGGGTTAGTGTCACCTTATAAACATTAAATGCATCATTTCATTAGTTGGTTACCCTTCTTGTTAATGATATTTTCAGCAATAACTAAGTCAGCTTAGGAATTTTAGGTTAGCCCTAAATATAGATTATCAGCTAACAATTGAAATCAATCTATATAATACAGGGTTAATAATTAACAACAAATTAAAATAAAATAAACATAATTATATTCCACATAGTAAGTTGTATGCTGATACATAGTATTAATGAATGGAACAATAAATAAACCAGATAGCATACAATAAACATAATTATATTCCACATAGTAAGGAAGCCATAAACACTGGTTCCCATTCTGAACCATAGTTGTTAATGTAATGTATTTATTTTGGAAACAAAACTCTCTCTGTAACAACATAATTTACCAAAGAGACTCTTTATGCTTGTTTGTTTTGGAATTAAGTACAAAGCTACACAAAGAGCTATCTGTGCTCTACCCACCATGGGTATCAAAATGCAGTTTTCTTGCAGTGTCAGTTCACATACATACCACTGTGGCATTGTGGGGGCAACTCCGTATGCCTCTCCACTATATAACTTTTTAAGTGTGACAGTTAAAGCCAGATGTTTTATAAAAGTAAAGCTGGATGTATCAACTTCCCATGGTACAAATTTATTAAAAAATCAATGTCCAAGAAGACGCAAAACAATAGGTAAAAAAATATTAAAATGTTATCATATTTGACTTGGCTGCTATAATATAACATGGCTAAACTTAATAAGAAGGAAGCATCTTGTTTGTTTTGGAATTAAGTACAAAGCTACACAAAGAGCTATCTGTGCTCTACCCACCATGGGTATCAAAATGCAGTTTTCTTGCAGTGTTAGTTCACATACATACCACTGTGGCATTGTGGGGGCAACTCCGTATGCCTCTCCACTATATAACTTTTTAAGTGTGACAGTTAAAGCCAGATGTTTTATAAAAGTAAAGCTGGATGTATCAACTTCCCATGGTACAAATTTATTAAAAAATCAATGTCCAAGAAGACGCAAAACAATAGGTAAAAAAATATTAAAATGTTATCATATTTGACTTGGCTGCTATAATATAACATGGCTAAACTTAATAAGAAGGAAGCATCTAGTTACATTTAGGATGTAATTTGTATTATTTGAATAATGATGTTTCAGTTCAAAGTAGTTAATGCACTTGTGAACCAAACATTGATGATCAAACTCGAACAAAATCAAACAGATGTTTTTATCAAAATTCAGAATGATGTCAGATTCTTGTTTTCAACAAAATATATTTTTGATCGATACCTCTATTCATGATAGAGACCTATTAACACATCCTGAAGATTTTTGTACATGCCATAAGACTTGAATAAAGCTCCCTGTTGTTAATGTGTACTGCACCATCCTAAGATGTAATCATCATCATTACAGTGTGGTCCTTTGCCACCAGAAGAACAACATAATCTCTTTGTACAATAATTTCCATGAGTATTCGCATTGGAACAAAGCTTGTTCTTGAAAAGCCCAAAGGAATATTGCAGAAATGGGGAGGAAAGATGGAAAATTGCTCAGAGATGTATCCATTTGAAATACATTTTAATCAAAGGATAATGTTAACTTTGGAAATGTATGCTCACCTTTCTGCACAAGAATGATCTAAAATCTCACATGAATAAGATGGTGGAGGGACTGGTAAAGACATTACAAAGATGGGTTTCTGAAAATCGTATCATCATAGAGAGAAAGCCCATTGAACATGTCACCAACTGGAGGAGGAGTAGCCTAATGGGTCATCACTCTATATAGAAAATACTTTTCACCAGTAAAGGTGGTAGAATAAACACTATTGTCAAAAGAACATTCTAAAATATTAAGACTGCTCAACTGTCTTTTATTTTTCAAGCAGTTGGCTAAAATTGTGCCCAGTGCAATAAGCTAGGCCTTACTGTATTAGAGAAATACTTATGAGATAGTTATTAGAATAACCAAGAAGACAGAGGAAACATCTCAGGCCATAAACCTTAGGAGAACACAAGAACTATCCATTTGGCCTAACCACCAGAAGTCTGGTTCATAATTTTGTAGGTAAAATCACAGGGAATTTTGAAAGAGAGAAGTATTTCCTGCAAGGCACCACCAGCCACAGTGAGAGTTGTGATAACTGACAACTGTGTGTAATTATGGCTTTCATGTTGAGTACAACTGATAATGAAGAGAGTGGTACTAAATGCAGCACAAGACACAGAAAATTGTTCTTGTAAAATGCATTTAAAACTTAATAAAGCTGAAACAAATATCATTATTGATTACACTGTCAGTTTAATAATGAGAGTTGGTTTACTGACCTACTGTGGAGTAGTTTCTAACTTCATTTGGTTATAAAAAACTCCTATATGCTTGTGCCTACTAGGTAATTTGTTTATCACATACAACCAATGCTCAAATTAACTATTCCCTGTAATAGCAACCACTGGCTTAGAATTACCATAACACTACACATTAGAATTTTATTTTCTAAAAACCTATTTATATTAAATGCAGATGAAGTTAATTATGTTGAGTAATAGAATATTTTATCTTTTTTTGTTCTGTTATTTTACTGATTATATAGAAGGACTTCACTGATTTTAATATTTTATTATTGGTTTCTGGTTTTGTACTTCCTGTTGAACTAGATACTAGTGAGACCCATTTCTGAAAAATGGTACTCAGAAGCTTTGCAACTTGGGGTGCTGTAGCACCCCCCTTTATATATTTGACTAATGTAGCAACTGTAAATTGTATTATCTGCATGTATTAGCTGAACAACCCCCCTTTGCAACTCCTTTTTCACCACTGATGCTGTAAAATATTCACATTTCATTGATAACTTTTCACAGTAAAAACTTTAAACAAGGTTTCAGTTTGATTATTTATTACAAAGAGATTCTGTTAAAATTCTGGTTATTGTTATTTTTCAGTCCCTTGTTCTCTCAAGTGCTGCAAGGTGTCAGTATTCAGTTGGTGAGTTGGTGAATTTAATGGCAGTGGATGCAGAAAAGGTTTTTCTTTTAGCTGCATTTATTACTTTACTTGTTTCATGTCCTGTCAGAATTATTCTGGCTATCATCTTACTGTGGCAATACCTAGGATTTGCAGCATTGATGGGTGTTGGGGTAATGCTTGCAATATTGTTGCTGACTTGGGCTGTCTTGCACAATTTGAATGTATATCAGGTATGTTGAATTTTTAATTTCTGTTCCTGTTTGCTTTAAAATGAAATAACAGTTCTTTAGATAAACAATACTTAAAACTTAATACTTTATGCACAACTGACTTGTCTGATTACCAAACATATGATCATTAAGATATTCTGTTATTAAAATTTGTAATTTGTTTAATCTGATATATCGAATTTTTATTCATTGTATTTAATAATTGAAAATCAAAGCTTGTAATTAATTTGCAATAGTTATGCTAGTTTCATTTTAGTTTCAATATATAATGTAAGGAATTATTTATACTGTAGTTAGTTTTTCCCATCATAATCACTGTTAATCATCTGCAATATTTATCTTCTTATCATAGAGGGGAAGTATTGAGTACATTATATTAAAATGATTTTGGAGCCACACCACATCATTAGTCCATATTGCTGTGTCTAGTCACACTTTTGTAAAATGTTGAGATTTATGTATGGGGATGTTTGAAAAGCATTTAAACCTTACTCTTGCATATATGTGCATGTTGGAAGCATCCTTACAGCATAGTGTTCATTGCACAAGGTTCTGTCTTTATGATGTTGCATACTGAAGATAACCATTCCTTCTTACAAGTTTTCAGCAATAAATATATTGTACAATGTTTATGACAGTTTTCATTGCTCATTTCAACAGTTCTAATTACTCAAAAATCCATACATGCTGTATCTGGGATCTTGATTATTATGTCTATATGTGAAATAGTATGAATATCCATTTGATTACACTATGTAACACAAATTTTGTTCCTGGATAGCATGTGTTATTTCTTAATTCCTTATGTTGTAAAAGTACAGAAAATGGCCATTATTCCCTTCAAACTTTGCTTTTGTGACCTGAATAAGGAAATATAAAATTAACCTATTTTCTATGTAAAAATGGGCAAATTTGCACATTTTCATTTACATAAGGTCTGAATAAAACAACATATGAATCAAGATTTACATGTATTTACACTAAAGTTATACAAAAAATTTTTAGAAGTGAGTAGTTTTTGAGATTTGCGACTGTAATGTAAATCACTTTTACGTATCAGCCCCCAAATTTACTCTCCCATCATGTTTTCGTTATATGCTCCCAGGTTACAAAAGCAAAGTTTGAAGAGAAAAATAGGTCTTTTCCATTTACTTTAGGCATAAGCAACTGGGAAATAACACTTTCTGCCTATGAATAAGAAAATGTAAAAATTTTGTTACATAGTGTTATCCATCTGCTTGAGATATGGGATAATTGAATAGGAGATATGACTGGAAGCCTTGTTTGGTGAAGCTGGTATTTCTTTGTGGTAGAAAGGGTCTAATAAGAAGCAGAATTTGTCAGCCTTTATCTCTGTGTTCACTTGTCTGATCACTAATGTTCTCTAGATTTAGTATCCAGTGATGACCATAAATCATAAGCCAGTGATGAAAAAATTTTGCAACATGCTACTTACCACTTTTGGAAGTTCATACATGGTGTGGAAATTGTTGCAGTTGACAAGCTATAAATATGCTTATTTAGTTGTCACCATGCTCTGTCTGTTTCCCAAACTAGGTACTATTCTTACAGTGTTTTACAGTTGTTGTCCCTTTACTGGCAATGGTGTGTAAGCAGCAGGTGTGCATGTAACTTCTGTTGCTTTATAAGGCTGGATGTTTTACAGCAAGTGTCTGTGACTTATTGGTGGTAAATTTTAACAAGAAATGGAAAACACACAACCTACTTGTTTTAAAATAATATATTCAAAACAAGTCTAACTTAAGTACAAAACTGTGTTGCATTATTGGTTATCACAGTTGTATGCAGAGTTCTAAATAATTACCTCTTTTCTGTCATAGTCTATATAGGTGGGTTCATTTAATTTATAACAAGACAAATTGTTCTTTATCTCTGTTATTACAATAGAACTTTGTAACTTTCACTTTATAAATCACCCATTATAACTAAACTAACAATCATGCAGTCTAACTGCCCTTTTGTTTTCACTAACTTACTTCACTTGCTCTCTCTACCTACAAATATTTATCATGCATGAGACTAAACTCTACAAACATCTAGCCCTCTAGTAACAACAATATTATACACAGTGAAAAAAAAAAGAACCTCAAGTAAGATGACATCAACAGTATTACAAAAGTCTAGTACAATAACTAAACTGCATACAGAATGTATAACTTCTATACAACATCTATGTAGCAAAATTTGTCATAACTGTTGCGTTTAAAAATAATTAACTTTTAACACTGTTATTATTAAAACCAAATAATGATTTAGTGAACTAAGTAATAACTCTTAAACTGAAAATTCTTTTGTATTCAACAATTGCCTGTAATTCATGGATGCCTTTTTATACTGACCTTTTGTGCATACATTTCCACATTGTACTTACTACAGCTCAGATACAAATTGTTGCAGGACCTTTTTCTATATGATCTTGGTGTTTCATATTGATCCATATTTTTTTGTTTTATAATGCCATTAAGTATAATTAATACCCTCATCTTAGAAATTCTAATTCCCAAAGCTGAATTCATCTTTATGGTACGAGCATATGAATATTTTTACATAGAAAAAAGGCTTTTATATACTCTTCCTGAAAAGTAATAAATTTTCAATGATATTACACTACGTATAAAATGTTGAGCAGTGTAAGCATATAACTGTGGTACATGATGTTCCATGCAACTTTATACCAGTTGATATTTTCACTTGATTTACAAACTTGCATATTCCAAATATTAATGTAATATGTTCAACTCTGTGTAAATTCTTTATAATTCAACCATTGTAAATTAAAGTATAATACAATTCTTTATAAACCACAGAACACTGAAATCTGGAAAAAAATTTAATTTCATATGAGAACTTTAAATGCATTTAACACAATGCCTTTCATGCTGAAAAAGAATGAATAGCCATAGAAAATACTGCAAGTACATAAACTTTAACTCAGTCACTTCTGGAGCTACATAAAACATTACATTCCAACAAAAACATGCATTAAACCTACAAAGCTGCATAATATTGTGTTACTTCATATTGGAATTTGTGTTTGTTTTTGATCAGTTGAAATTAGTTGTCTGCATGAACAGTATTAATTCATTGATTCCTTTGAGTAATTACCATTTATCTGAACTATTTTCTTCTCTGATAGAGAAGTAAATATGTGAATTCAAAGAAATTTCAGAATATTAGACTAATTGTAAGCGATTTTATTTTACAGGAGATGGTTATGTGAACAAAAGTTTAGTTTTCTTGAGAAATATCAATCAGTATTTGGTAATAGGCAAATTTCAAGATATATAAAACATTTCTTTGTTTTTTCTTGAAGTACATTATAGATTTTATTAGCAATGGTTAACAAAATAGAAAATGAAAGAGCTTAAAACAACCTTTTTTTTAAAGGCAAAGCAGATGAAAGAGAAAGATGTTCGATTGAAAATTATGAATGAAATTTTATCAGGAATAAAGGTAAGTTAATCTCAAATATTTATATGTGTAGCAAACAGTTTTGAGTGGTATAAGAATGTAACAGATGTTGTTAAAGACCTTAACAGTTTTTAGTGGATTAACTGTGCAGGTTTAAATCACATACATTATTATTCCTGTCTTCGACCTTCAGGTACTGAAGTTGTATGCTTGGGAGCCTCCATTTATGAAGCAAATCATGGATATAAGAAGCAAGGAACTTAAGTATTTGAAGAGATTTCAGTATCTCAATGCTATAACAAGTTTTCTCTGGAGCAGTTCACCTTTTTTGGTAACTATTTTTTCACACTCTTTAATTCAGTAAGGTATATGCTCTCTAAGAACATTTGTATATTAGTGTAATTAAGTTTGAGTTTTTGTGCTAAACACCAAAAACTCTTCAGGTTTTAAACACTCTTGGTAAGTTAATTTGAAAATTGAGGTTCTTTGAAAAAATTTAAATTATACTGCCTCAAACACATTGCTTAATGAAAATTAGTTAAAAACATGATTGTAAATAAATTAATTGATTCAGTAGAAATGCACATGTATTACTTTAACTGTAGGAAAATACCACCATAAATAATTAATTGTTTGACTTGAAATTAAAGGGTAGACACAATAATTGACTCAGAGGAACATTATAAACAACTAGTACAAACTATTGTTATTCATGAGCATACAATAATAACATAATTTTGTACTATCAAATGTGATATCATTTTTGTACTGAATTATTCCAGTGTTTATAAAGTAGAGTAATTTATGCACTTGTAGTAAATGTCTTTTGAACTTTAAATATATGACATATTCATTAGTGTAAATTAGTCATTTTTCAACTCTTATCCAGTAGTTTTTACATTGCACAGTTAAATATTCATATTAGTTTCAGCACTGATTTAAAAGGATGGTTAACAAAGACAGCTGGTCTTTTGTTCGAACTTAGCAGCTTGTCCAACATAGATTTTATTATCGAGGTGTATTTCTTGTAAAATATTTATACTTGCATCAAAAATATAATATTAGGTTGTCCAGAAATAAATGTTTTTCAACTGTGAAGTTTTGAAAAGTATAAGGCAGTGTTGTAAAACATACTGTAATCAAAGTAAGCACTATTTTCTTCAACACACTTTTGCCAACGTGTAACAATGCTGTTTATGCCCCTGTTGTAGAAATTAGAGTTTCTATGGTTAGTGAATTTCCTGAAAGCTTCTTCTGCCGTTGCCTGGTTTTGAAAGCATTCATTGTTCAAAAAGTTGTCAAAATGCTTAAAAAAAATGAAAATCTTTAGGGGAAAGGTCTGGGGAATAAGGTGGTTGAAGGAGAACCTTAATACTCTGTTCGTTCAATTTTTGGAGTGTTATTATTGACAGGTCTCATAATGCCCATTTTCTTGATCTTCAGTCAGCTCATGCAGAACCCACTTATCCAAGTTTTTCATCTTTTTAATTGCACTAAGGTGGTTGGCAATGCTTGATTTGTTTGTGCCTAGCTTTTCTGCAAACTTACATACTGTTGTGCAAGGGTCTGTCTCAACTGCTTCCCTTAGTTTGTTTTCATCTGAGGATGTCTTCCTTCTTTGAACTTTGTGGTCTTCAAGACTTTCATCTCCATGTCAAAACATTTGAAACCAACACTAAATTGTATGTTCAGTAACAGATCCATGACTTAATGCCTGGTTGATGCTCCATGTAGTTTTGATAGCTTTATGCCCAAGTTTGAAGTCACAGAGAAAAATCAGATGAAAGTCATTCTTCTCCATGCTTCCTTGGGGGTTGCAAAACTTACTCTGAGTAGAGTTCAAATAGCAGACAATTAAGACACCTTGTAAACAACAAACGTTGGATTAAACCAACTAACCAATGATAAGTTACTCAATATTTAGCTCCTAAATGTCATCTTGAGAATTCTGACATTTACTTCTGGACAACCTAATAGTAAGAAATGAAAGTTGTAAACACAGTTTTTTTCCATATCATCTAAATTGGTGAATCCTGCTTGAGTATTTCATCTTTATTGGATTTTACATTAAATACAGTATCTCAATATGTTTCTTTAACACTCCTACGAACAGACGTTTCTAGTCCTGATTTCTCCAAGCCCGTTCCCCTGTCTGTGGTTTTGCTAGATAGTAGATAGGGACAGTGGGAATTTTGTTAATTCATTCATTAATGGATTTAAATGGCAATTTCATTTAAATACAAAATTATTAGCCTAATATTAATAACCTTTCAAGTTGCTCTGGGGCCTATTAGGCCCCACTTTTCGTAGGAGTGTTAAAGGAGGTCTTTTGTTACAGTAATCCATATAACTTCTTGAAAGATGAGATTCACTTGTCTTTTATAGGGGAAAAGGGAGAGAGTAGTACCATAAATGTTTTTAATGAGGAATTTCAAATCTGTTTTTAAGTTATAAATGTCATTTGATTTAGAGTTGCAGAATTTAAATAAAGTATATTTGTCATATTTTATGGATACAATTTAATTAGGCTATATTTTATGTCTGCCTCAGGGAATCAGACTCACGATTCCAGTGTTGTAAGTCCATAAACTTACTGCTATGCTGATAAATGAGCAAACTTTCATTTATTCAGGGGTTCTGTTCAGAGCCAGTGAAGAATAGACAATAAATAAAAGAATTTTTTTTCACTTGTAAGTTGAAGTCTGAAATTAATATTATTAATTCAACAAGTACTAAAAAATAATATATTCTATATTATTCACAGTTTGAAATAGTTTCTTCGTTTCTTCAGTTTCCTTTCACTTACATCTTGTATTAGAAAAAAAAGTCCTACCTATACCGAGTATCTTTGGTCACATAGATTATTTGTATGATTAATTAGTGTGCTATGTCAAAGTATTGTTAAATAGTTATTTTTGCTTTTTTAATTTTTTTTTCTATGTTTTTGTTATTTCATGTACCATTCAAAAACAAAAATTATAATGTATTTCAGTTTTTTTCAGATTACCATTTTTAGTTTTGTGACCTATCTGTTCATGGATGAAGAGAATGTTCTGGATCCAAATACAGCTTTTGTTTCTGTAACTTTATTTACAATGTTGAGATTCTCTCTGATTACGATTCCAGATCTGGTGTCATACTTAGTACAGGTAAAGGTTATCTCAGTTATTGACATACCTTATTAACATGCTATAAGTTTCAATTCTCTAGTCTACACAAGCCTTACATGATGTTGAGGTACATTCAGTGTTTTATAACTTTGAATTTTTTTTATTTTCACATAGTTTTAAAATATTCAGTCTTTTTCACTATTTTTAAATTTTTTATTTGTAATTCTCCAACATATTTAATTTCTAATGATTTTACCCATCCTGCTATTGATTTAAACAATTATTTCCAAGACTCTTATTCTGGGGTCGAATCCACGTTTTGCTAGTTTTTTACAAGACACTAGTCTTACTGTTCATTCAAATAGATACACTACACTTCTGGACTTGGAATTTCTTTTAAAGCCTATATGCTCTCTAGCTTAGACTCATCAAATGCTAATTATCCTATCTGGACACTTGTTATATTAGTTCTATAACTGTTCTCACTCATCACTAATTTATTCTGTACATGTCCTCCATTAGATATTTTGCTGGTGTTTGATAATGCTGTTCTAACAGTTAAATCAACTCACTGTTACCTTGCTGTATTAGTGATTCTATTGTTGTTACAGCCAATCACACTCACTGTAAGATATTTTGATGGACCTTAATACTCATATTCTTATAGCTAATGCTAGACCTACTAACAGCTTGTTCTCTATCTCTGATGCACCTACTGTTGGTTGTAATTTGTTGTTGACACACCTAGATATAAACCCACCAACTGCAAATAACTTGTTTGACTGTAATCTCAGGACCTGGTAATATCGCTCTGCTATTATGTTTTTAGCTGATATTCGGTACTATTGGTAATTACTTATGTTGAGTTTCATAACTATTCTTTGATCCCACAGAAGATCTGGTTAGGTCCATTTGTTATAAGATTTTATTCACTCTCCTGATCTTCTCTGTAACCTTAGCTAGAACCACCTATCTTACATTTATTGCTGGATGCAGGTTCTATGGTTTACTGAGCTAGACTTGTAGCTGGATACTTGATATATGGTTTGCTAAACTAGATTTCCTTATAGTTAGTTGTTTAGTTTATGAATCAGATTATTTTGTTTATTGAGCTAGACTTTACTAATCTAAGCCACAAGTATCTAGTTATAGTATGATTATACTGTGTATTTAATTAGTTACAAATTTCTAGATTTAAATTGTTATTGAAAACTTGCTGGTAACTCAACTAGACTCACCTACTACTAATTCTATATCCTGGATTTTTGTTCTGTTGATTTGAGGCAAGTTGTAGGTGATAATCCTAGGGTTTGTGTTAACAAGTATTGATTCCTCATGTGAAGGCTAGCAACCTTGCATAATTTAGATTTTAGAGAATAGCTTCTTTATTGCTGCACCATTGGTTTTCTTTCTTTATGCTGCCTGTTGATTCTCCATTTTTTACTTTTCCTAGTTGTACCCTAAGATGCTTTGTTTTCCATCAGTCTCATAACCTTGAAATGCTAATGAAGACCTTTTGCTGTTGCTGGTTTTCCCATACTAGTGCAGAGGAGATTGATATCCTACTAGTAGACTTGTTTTATATTTGATATAAGGGATTCTCTTGCATACTTGTCAGTTTCCTTATTTAGTTTTATCCTTGGCACATAAATCTGGATGATGGTCTTACCATGCTGTTTGTTTTGTTTACTGGAGCACAGTACCAGAATGAAAAGTCTGTGAAGTTGGCCATGAAAATAGATAAGAGAAAAGTAGGATTCCGTAGAAAAAAATAGCATCTTAGTGAAAGTAGGAAACAGTTCTTTATCTCATTGTATTCGTTGTGTTGTGTTGAGAGTTTCAATTCAATTTTTGTCGTTATATTTGAACTGGATAGAGTACAGTATAATGACCTTGTACACACAGGGTAGAATTGGTCTTAAAATAGCATGCAATTCTACGCCCTAATAGGAGAAACAATAATAATCATAGTGCTGGTAATACTGGTATGAAAGATAAGCTCTTAGAATTTTTTTGTATTTTTAAGACTTAGCTTCAATATTCACAATAACTTTTTATAAGTATTTCAGGTAATTTCATATTATTTTGAAGATACAATATACACGTTGGTGGATAATATTGTACTAAACTACTGTCACTAGTTTATACTTGTTTGTAACATGAGGATTTAAGTTTGATTAATAGTCTTTAAGATGAAAGTGATCCTTCATGGATTTGGGTAAGGAGTTTATAAAGGCATTGATTGGTCCATATTTAATGGATGGTACCAGTTCCTAACTGTGTTGATATACCAACACAAACTGAACAAGTTACCATTCATAAGCTTCTTAAAGGAAGAGATTCTTATATTCTCTGGAACTGGAGCCCCATCTAAGACCTTGTCAATACAGTCCCCTATCTGAACTACAAATACATCCCTTGTGTGGTAGGAATATTTAGCTTGGATGAAAAACACATAACCATATACATGTCTATAGATGGGGCTCAAGTTCCAGAGAAAACTAGATAGATTTACTTATCATACCAAGTACATCTTATTTTCATCATTAGGTGGTTTTTACCATGGAATAGAAACATTGGATAATACTGTTGAATTTACAGCTTATATGTGGTGAGACTTTGAAGCTGGTCAGAGCACCTCAGTAGTAGTTATAGGTCTGGAATATGTCTGTCATAGAGTTCAGCTGCTTATTGTTACTGACAAAATACACAGAATAAGCTTCAGGTAACATGTGTAAAATGGTTTGTGGCTGTACTAAGTTACAGAAGGCGTATCATGAAACATGGAAGCTGTCAATCAGACTGGATCACCATTAATACTGGTCTACCTCAATGATCGCTTACCTCCATGCTCTGTGTAATAGTGTTTCAACCACACTGTTTCCATCAAACTCATTTCTCTAAATATCATTACACACTCTTCTTCTCAGAAAACTAATAGACGAAATACAGAGTGTATAAAATATAAGTAATTAAGTCATGCTTTTACAGACATTCACATCATAACACTTGTTACTCTAACCAATGGTTTATGTTAATAATCTTCCAACCAAAGCCGCATTTGTTGTATCCAAGCTATCCTGATGAGCTCTGGCACTGAGCAAAATGCATTATCAGCAATGGTGGATAGTGTGGATAAAATGATTGTATGTTATCTTTTCTGACAAAAGTTCTCAAGGAATAAATAAAGAATGTAGTGCTTGAAAATACAATAAGCATAACATATGAATAAATAAATGCTATATAGCCAGTCTTGTTTCTATAGACTCGAATTTCACTGAAAAGACTGAAAGATTTCTTGATATGTGAGGAGCTGGATGAGTCTGTCATTGGGAATAATACATCTAAAGGTACTGTAGGTTTCAGATTGTTTATAAGATAAATTTTCACACATTGGGATATACATTTGTTGTGGTTAAAAAGTATAAATATATATCATAATGTATGGTAAATCATAAGCAGGAATTACCATAAAGTAGGCACAACTTTCTGAATCTTTTATTCCCTACCTTTTAAGTTTTTTTATCGCCATGTAGTTCAACAGTGTCCCACATAACATAATATTAAAAATATAATAATTATTGTACTACCAAGGTTTGCAGTACTATAAACCAACACCAGTTTTATTAATCAGTTCTGACCTCGGAACTAGTTTTGTGGTTCTAATTTGTATAGTTATTTTGTTCAAGTTATGTTTTTTGGAAAATTGTACCATATAACTTCTTGTACTTTTAAATAGCTTTTATGAATTTTTGCAATTTTGTCAAATGTTATGAAATTTAAGATATCATTTAAATCTTAATATGCAAGTAGTTCACTAGAGCTCTTATTGTATTATTGAACCTGTACTATGCACTTGTTTTCTGGTAAATGAGTTGGTGAACTTGTATCACTAATTTTCTGCTATTTGAGCTGGTTCAACTCACTTTGAAGAAGGTAAGTAGGATACTATAAAACTAACCCTTAAACATACATTAGTGGGTTGATTGGACCTGCTACAGAAAGTAACTCTTCAGGCTAAATTTTAGATGTGACCTCAACCTGTTTTACTATGTTAGATATTAGAATTTCAAAACTATTTTTAAGTTTTGGAGATATGGAATATACATTATTGAAAGTAAGGTAATTCTTTGACAGATTGTTTAGGGAGAGTATTTGTGATGAAACTTTGCAGAATGGACAGCAGCTGTCTGTTCTGGAGACACAAGTTTAGAGGACGATGTTTCAAAAGTCTTTTGCCTTTCATCTTCATGTCCTGAAGACAAAAGGCGGAATACTTTTTAAACATCGTCTTCTACATTTGTGTCTTCACAACAGACAGTTGCTGTCCATTCTACAAAGTTTGATCAAGGTATGTAATATTGGTGTAGTACAGTGTGAGTACTTTACATTGTAGATGTGAGATCTTGGAGGCATGGTGCCATTGGTTAATAATACTTGTCTCCACTTTTCATGTGCCATGAGTGCCTTCCATCAAGAATGTTAGAATGGCATGGACAATATTATATCAGGACCTTAAATGCATTAAACACATTAATTACCAGTTTCTGGGACAAGTTTCATGATTACTTGACCCACCAAGCAGATAGGATCAGTTGAGAAGTGTCTTTGGGAAAGAATGAGGAAACAATTCCCAGAACACTGACTAAAGAGTGTTACATAGCTAAGAAATTCCTTTGGGGAGAGTATGAAGAAAACAATTTCAAGGACTCTATCCAAAGGTATGCATCAACGTTGTAGAAATGTTTTGGTGAGAGCTCTGATTCTGAGTATTGTTGGATGTTCAGCAGACATTAACAGTCTAGAAGATATGTCATGTTTTTGGACCTGTGTGGAGCAGTTCTGTGTTCACACTTTTAGTAATTTGGTAGAGGAAATTAGCTACTTGTTATACCTTAAGTTATTTCATTAAGTACAAATCACACATTTAATGTTTTTAAAATTATATAAATACTGAATACTTAAAAATTGTGTTCAGCAGTTTTATTAAGAATCTGAAAGTTTTTGTTGGGGTTTTTCTCTTTTGAAATCAGTACACTTTATAAAATAAATAGCAAAACTTTTGATCTTAAGCAATTTCAGCAAGATAAGGTGACCTTGAGAACAAGTACATACAAACAAGTTGAACAAATATTTGGAGTCAGAGGTATTTAGGTAGTTCATGTATAAAATCAAACTGACAGATATGTTTAAACAGACCTTCTATTTAGTTGTTTTATTCATATACTTTACATTTCAATAATTGTGCATGACAGTATTTCATAAATTGAAGTTTCTTCATTTTGACATTTGTAACTTGCTTTGAAGAACACAAATACATTTCAGTGATATTAAAATACAAACATAAGTTGAGAAACATTGCACAGGTGTGAATGATGTGTTATTACAACACTATTGAATTTATTAAAATTGTTATTATTACATAAGTAATGAACTGCAACACACGTTCAGGTTTAAAAGAAATAAAGAAAAAAAAAGTTTATTTTTAAGGAAATCTACTTGTGTTTATATTCACTTGCCAAATGTTTGTTGATACTCTATCCAGTTTTTATCATGCACTATACATAAAAGTGGAAGTGTTTTTGTTTCAAGTTTTGACTAGTGTTTTCACCGAGCTCATATCTTACCCATGTTAAGACATAAAAATGTCATCAAAAGATAGTGGTGAATAATAAAAAGAATCCACATTTTGAAAATGGTTTATTATAAAGTTTCCAAAATTTATTACAAAACCATTTAATACAAAAAAGAAGAAAAAAACCTTTCAGTGCATCCAACTGAGTTTTGTAACACTTAAACTTTCAAAAGAATAATTGGAATTTTTGTACGTTTTCTATTTAAACGAATATTTTATTTCAATAACTTTCACTCCAGGTTGAGTGAAATATATATCATCCAATGTTAATGAACATTAAACTGCAGGAGAGACCATAACCATGGACAAAGGATCATTTAGTTGGTCAAAAGAAGGTGAACCAGTTTTGAAAAATGTCAGTTTACACGTGAAGAAAGGTCAACTTGTGGCAATTGTTGGTCAAGTGGGTTCAGGAAAATCTTCTCTGTTGTCAGCCATTCTGGGGGAAATGTACAAAACAGATGGAACTGTAAATGTCCAGGTATGTTTTTCTAGTCATATAGTTTCTCTTCACAAAGTATAGAAGACAAGTGAATCTGTAAATGTTGAGGTATATTCTTCTAGTGACGTAGTACAGTATAATAATTTCTCTTGTCAAAATGTATAAGACGAATGACCAAATGTTTAGATATATCCTTCTATATCCTTCTAGTCGCACAGTACAGAGTAGAAGAGTTTCTCTTGACAAAGTGTATAAAACAAGTGACTCTGTAAATGTTTATTTTATGTCTTAATCACAAAATATAGAGTAAAATAGGTAATTTTTATGAAGTATATAAAACTAGTGAATATATAAACGCTGAGAGTATAATTATGCTTGATGAAGTTTACCCATATATAAAACCATCAAATCCATGAATGTTATGGTCTGTTCTTTTAGTCAAATAGTGCAATAAATAATATTTATTCACGGAAGATATTCAGACCTAATGGTTCTGTAGATCTTCTTTTCAACCATATGGTGAGTTATTGTGAGGCAAGTTGCACAAGTAATGAGTCTATAAAATGTTCAAACTAAACTACACCATTTCTGATAAATTCTTTTTAATAGTGCTTCCATTGGCTAGATACTATGGATTTGGGCTGTATGGCAAAATTTTAATATGTAACATTATTCCAGAATGAGCTAAAACTCTAATTTTAGGGTTTTCAGTCTGAACTAAAATTCCACACAATGTTTTAAAAACATATTTACAGGTTTAGTGATGCTATTGCAAGTTTTCGACTTCAATAGTACACAGTAATGAACTTAGAAGATGTAAGTGTGGTTTTGTGTTGTTTACTTGCCCACTCTGCTTCTTGGCTAAGATCAAGCATAGTTTATTGTGTTCTTGGCTCTTTGTTTCCATTCTTGTTATTTGTTTTCAGAGTAGATACAAAGACTCTGACCTTGCAGTCAGTGCGTTAATTCTCTTCATCTTGATCAATGGTATGCTATCACTTTCAGAGCAGCTCACAGTAATGCTGGACAAATCATACTGTAGGCTGTAGCTGAAACCCAGACTTCGGTTGACAAAAGTGGCATCTAACTGTTTCTAAACTGTTTTTCCTATCTTCAAACTCTCTATCACTTTGAATCTCATCAAGTAACACAGCAAGTATAACTTGCCTCTGAATACATTTCTCTGGCAGAGCTTTTTGCACATTGTTGGCAGATTATAATTGTTTTGTATCATCAGAATTCTTACAAATGTCATTTCTAGTCTCCTGCTTGAGACCATCTGGATTTCCTGGGAGTAACATGGTACATAGAATTTTTAAAACAGTCGTGCAGAATGCAAGCAATCAATTGTTATTGTTAAGAGTGCTGAAACTTGATGCCTTCTATCAAGCTTCTTCATTTGGGAAATTTTATGTCTCTGAAATACATTTTTAATGTTAGCAAGTTGTAACTTTCATTAATAATCAGAGAAAGTATATTAATTTCAACATCCAAATATTCAGCAATTAATAGTGATAATGAAACTCACAATACACTTGAAATAAACACAAGTTATTTCCTGTTGTTTCTTTTTGTAAATACAGTGCAAAATCGGTTTTCGGACTAAATCAAAATGATTACAACTAGGTAAAATTAGTAGTAGTATATTAAATTAAGAAACACATCATAATAAAGCTGGTGTTTTTTCCTTTGTATATGATAGAATATTTTCAATCATAAAGATTAAAATATTTGTTAAAGTGTGCAGTTTTCTCAATATTTTCTTGACATTAAATTGTTTCAGTACAAGGTTCAGTGTGAGATGCTTGAAAATGCATACTGTAAGTATGTTAAGGGGAGTTTGAATGTAACTTCACATCAGAACATTGTATAACATGTTTGATTAGCAGCAACGTAAACTGCTGCTCTCTTATATGAGATACCTTCATCATGTGTATCATATATCCAAGTTGATGTGATCCAAGTTCTTAGACTTAGAAAGCATACACTGTATAGTTTGGATAAGCAACTAAACGGAACCACCAGACTGAAGATAAGAGTCTTCATCATTCCCAGTATCTCAGCAAACAGCTGACTGTTGAATTCTGCACCCTTTGATTAGTATAGACCTTTACCAATGCTCTGAAGTGGCTAGCTATCCACTATTAATTAGTATATCAGTAATAATTTCAATGTACATAATGGCCACTAAATATGCTTCTGAGCCACTTTTTTTTTTTTATAAGTAATGGATTACCACCAGGATGATTATTGTGGTTAGTTTGATGGAGGGCTCTGACAGTGTCCATGGTTATTATCTGTAAAAAAGAACCTATAGCTCACTGATGGAGGTTTCCCAAATGTGAAAGCCTTATTCTCTGAAATGTACAGGAATTATATTTATAGAAGATAAGCAAAATTATGCATTCATTAGAATTTATATATGGTATATGTATGTTTCATTTCACAATATCACAACTACAGTTACAACAGAAAGTGTTCGTACTCCTGCGTCATGAGTAGTTTTTCCTTATAACTTAAAAAGTATCACGATTAGGATAATGAGAGTAGAGTATATTATACATATCATACTAACACACATCTATATAAATTGTGATGTAAATTGAACAACAAATAAACTGTTTATAAACAAATAACCAAACATAGGAGGGGCAGAAAGTGTTCATGCGTCTACTTTAATGGTCAGTTGTGTAGCCTTTTAGGTGAATTACTTCATGCAATCTCTCCTCATAGCCCTCCATGATCGTTTGACAGTACTTGACTGGTATTTTCTTCTATTCTTCTTTACAGAAGGTCTCCAACTCTTGGAAGTTTTTCGGATGACGCTGATGAATCCTGGTCTTCAACTCATACCAAACGTTTTCAATTGGGTTGAGATTGGGTGACTGCGATGGCCACTCCAGAATGCTTATATGGTTCCTCTGCAACCAGGATTGGGCATATTTCAATGTATGCTTAGGGTCATTGTTGTGCTGGAAGATCCAACGACGCCCAAGCCACAAGTTTCGAGCATCATTCTTGATATAAGTGCCTAATATATATACCTACTCTTCGTTTTTCATGATTTCATTGATGCAGTGAAGGCTGCCTACATCAGAAGAGCTGAAGGAACTCCATAGCATGATTGAGCCACCTCCGTGTTTAACTGTAGGCACGGTGTTCTTTGGAAGATTTCATTCCCTCTCCTTACGGAAAATATGGCAAACATCAGTGTGGCCGAAAAGCTTGATTTCAGGCTTGTCAGACCAAAGAATACTCTTTCAATGGGTAAAAGGTTTATTTACATGCTTTCTTGCATACCTCAATCGTGCTTCTAAATGAACAGGCTTTAAATATGGAGTTCTATGAGGACGGCATGTTTTGAACACAGAAGAGCGTAACATGTTCGTAACTTTAGAGGTGCTTACTTCAACCCCAGTTTCCCTTACCAGTTTCTGTATGTCATTACGTATTAAACGAGGGTTCCTACTAACTTATCTGAGAACCTTCCTCTTGGTTCTCTCTGGAATTTTGGTGGGGCGTCCGGAACGAGGGAAGTTAGCAGTTGATCCTGTAAGCTTAAACTTGGCAATTATGCTTTGAACAGTAGATTTTGGCACATTAAGTTGTGTAGCAATACTGGAAAGAGACACACGAGACTTGTATTTTACAATAATTTGGTTTTTTAAATGACTGGACAGTTGTTTCCTCTTCACCATGATGACCAAGCAGATAATGACAGAGACGTCACTAAATTGCCGGATGTACAGTTTTTGCTGGCTAAATTCCAATAATTATGAACTCAGTGTCTAGTTTTGGAATGGCATAACGTAGTTTATTTGCCAAACTAAACAAAAGTTTTACGGGAATATCAGTTTTTTTGCATGTTCTGAACTGTACGAACACTTTCTGCTCCTCCTATTCTTGGTTATTTATAAACAGTTTATTTGTTGTTTAATTTACATAAAAATTTATGTAGATTTGTGTTAGTATAATATTGATAATATGTTATACTTCTATTAGCCAAGTCATGATACTTTTTAAGTTATGTGCAAAAAACACTCGGGACACAGGGGTACGAACACTTTCTGTTGTAATTAATATTTCAAATACATTTTCTTTTATTGTTTTAGTAATTGTTATGGAATGAAGACATTAATTACTTTCTTTATGTAGTAATTTATATATAAAGTAAATGGTATTATTTCTGAAAAAGCAAACTAGAAGAATATTAATACATCTTTTTAAATGCTTCCTCAAATTGTGTAGCATTTACAGTGATATTATTCTGTTTGTGTAACTGAATTTCTGTTAGTTTCATTTAAAACCATTAGATCCCATTTAATATTTTTACTATCAATTGCCAAAGTAAGTCATACAACTCAGCTAAATTTGCTTAAAATCTGGAGTTAGATTTTTAAAGATAATAAATCCCAATCCACTGACAGTTAAGTTTACTTGAAATCATTAATACTTCCCTCCTAACCTTTTTTACTGGTTAATTTATTTGAAGTCAGTAGGTACTCTGAATTTCCTTTTTTTAAGCAGTTGGCTTTGTTTCAAGCCAGTTAATTCCATCCAACTTATTTTTAACAGTGGACTTCATATGACACTAGTTGATCATGGTAGACAAATCCAGCTGAGGCCTAAATGAAATTTGACAATTTCAAAAATTCATTTTTAAGTAATTTTTTTTATTCAATAATGAAATGTTACAGAAATTATCAGATGCAGATATTTGTTATATGTTTTCCCAATACACTATAAATATATCCAGGGTACAACAGCTTATGTTGCACAGCAAGCTTGGATTCAGAATGCTACACTTAAACAGAATATACTGTTTCTAAAAGAAATGAATAACAGTACATACCAAAGGATTATCAATGCTTGCTCACTGATCCCAGATTTGTCTGTACTTCCTGCTGGTGATCTCACAGAAATCGGAGAGAAGGTAAGTCGTTCGAAACAGTACAAATATTTAAATATAGTTTGAGTAATAACTAGATTTGTGTTTTAAAGACACTAAGATAGACATTTGAAAATGAAAACATATGCTTGCATGAAATGTTTCCGTAATACAGGGAATGTTTTACATTTTATATTCTAACTTAATTTTCTAAGAACAGCTTTTCTTGAATTAATGTGTGAGTATATAAAAATATATAAATGCTAACAGCAGTTAAGGTACCCAAGTTGAAGCAATGTTAAAAATATGTATATACAAACTATATTATTATAATTTTAAAAAATAAGTTGATTGTATATATTTGTTTTGAAAATATTAATAGTTTGTAGGAATGCTTTGTCACTCTATAATTTAGAATTCAGGTTTTACTTTTTAACTTTATAACATATTCAGTGCCATTAGTTAAAAAAATCTGCTTGTTTTGTTTTAAAACAAAGTAATTTGGATTATATAAAATAAGTATGACTTATTTGTATTCATCACACTTGTATGTTTCTAATGGTGTTTGTATGTTTACTTGTTCTCATGTTAATAGTTCATCAAACATATTATGTATGGATTAGTGTTGCCTGTTTGCCATTCTTACTCTAAGCCAGAAATACCATACTTTCATACATTAATCTAAATTGTAATTCCATTTGAGAAGCCTAATTTACTTTTCTAGTTTAGTGAGATCTTTTTACTTGTAGGTTTTTTTACTCCTAATATAAACACACATTATTTTTATTATTTTTTTAGAGAAGTGTTAAAAATAAGACACATGGCAGCTCAAAATGGTACAGTTGATTTTTATTTTCAGATTCATTGTGTTTCTACTAGTTATAGTTATCTCACTGCTTTCTTTTATTCCATTTCTGCTCAAACCAGTGTATTGTACAGGGAGCTGGCTAAGTGATTGGACTAAAACCTCTGCCCTTATGCCTAAAAAGTGCCTTTTTTTTTCTCCTGCCATAAAAATTGTCAACAATTACCAAAAGATACATTTAATTTCACACCTTTCTTGCTGGAAGTTATTAGGAAGAAAATAAAAAGATTTTAGCTTTAAAATGAATGTAACATATTAATTTATAGAACTTGAGAGTAAAAAAAGTTATAATCTGTTGTTATGTGTTAGTACACAAGAATTTACTGTTTAGATGTAGACCATGAAAGTGGTTGTAAGACAAATTTTGTAGGAATAAATGAGAACGTGTTTGCTTCTTATAACCTTTTATCTTATGTGTACTAGAAGCAAGCCACAGTCCCCGTAGTCTCGTCTATCGTCTCTCCCCAAAAAAACGCCTTAAGTTGCTTGAAAAGTGCTTTTTTTAAAGCTCTGTGCACATCACTAACTCACAGACATACTGAGGTTTGTGAAAGAACATAGAGTTAGTAATACCATAATAACTAGTGTGTGATAGGTGTATGTGTGACATAAGGGTACTCTTACTGTAAAAAACAAAATCTGCTAATGTTAGTTTTGTTTTATAAAACTAGTTTAATTATCTTTAAGTTAAATTTAAATAAATCATTTCTTCTAACATCTAGTTCCTGCACTCTGTTTGATACAATCGAGATTAATTGAAAAAAATGACAGGATTGGATTCATTAGGCATGGTGTCAAATTGTACACAAAACATTTTGAAGCTGTTTCGACTAGGAGGGTTTAAACATATGATAATTACATCCTATAGCCACAGAAGGAAGAAATTATAGGTTACATAGTATCATCCATGAGGAGGAGAAAGTAGTTATATGTGGTTAATGAAAATAACTAGGAGACATATATTTATTTTACATTGCTTAAAAGAATAACTAAAATGTTATGGTATGAGTAAGTAGCCAGTTGAACCTTATTTTAAGGTAACTTGCCTTTTAATTTACATATCCAGGTAAGGTTCATAATTTTTCAGGTTCTGTAATTATATTAGATAGAGAGAAGTAGTTTATTTTGCTTATTTGCTAACAGTACACATGTATACCCCATAGGGAGTTAACCTGAGTGGAGGACAGAAACAGAGAGTTAGTTTGGCACGTGCTGTGTATCAAGACAAGGACATTTATCTGTTTGATGACCCTCTTAGTGCTGTTGACTCTCATGTAGCAAAACATATTTTTCAACATGTGATTGGACCTTATGGAATTCTTAAGGCAAAGGTAAGATTATAGTTTGTCAAATATTGAACTAATGTCCGTGCACAGATTATAAGTGAAATGTGTAGAATGAGTTATACTTTATGTAGAGATAGAAACTTCTGTTGTCTGAGGTATAATAATTCACAGTTATGTTGTTGTGAAAACTGGTATACCATCTTTAATATTGTTTAATATTGTCAATGTAGAAATCCTTTCTTTTTTCTAGACCCGTGTTTTGGTTACCCATAATTTATCAGTACTTCCTGAAGTGGATTTTATTGTGGTTCTTAAAGATGGCCATGTGCTTGAGTCTGGGAGCTGTACAGAACTGCTATTAAAAGGAGGTTCTTTTGCTGAGTTTGTTAAAGAACATGGTAATACACAAGATGACAACAGTTACTCCGACGAATGTAAACATGAATCCTTAATAAGGTACAGAAATGTATATTTTATTCTTGTTTAATTATTTGTTTGTTGATCAGTTTTTATTTTATCTGTTAAACAAAAAAACTGCTTAATGCTTCTAGGATGTTTTAGTATGCTTTGTTTTATGTCTTACATAAAGCCTCTTCTGCTAGCCACTCAGTGAATTTTCCTTTACATTCTTGAATTAATAACTAAATGTTGTCTCACCAAAGGTAATTAATTTTAATATTTTGTGATGCCCACTCTTTTGAGCATTTGAACATAATGTTTTTTTAGAAACATATGTTGTTCTTGTTTGTTATTAATATTTATCCTTTTTTTCTTATTAAAAGAAAATATTTGTTTTACTCTTTTTGGAATTCATCCTTTTCATAAGAGAAAAATAAATAAGAAGTTCTTGAAGTAGGGTGGGATGCCATCCCACTTATTTTCCAGTGAGCTTGAAATCAATAGATGATGAATATGTATCTATGGTAGCAAGGAACAGAGGAGGTGAACTGTTTTTCTCTTTAAAATATTGGGTTGAAATGAAGCATGAGTGAGATAAAGTAGTTCCCAGATAAAATGATGAATCTTCTTTCCATGAACTGAATCAGTGTGATTGAGATTGTAGCTTTACATTTCCATGGTACAACTCTCTACAGTATACAAGATTTATTACTTTATTGCCCTTTGAACTGTATGTAACTGATAATCCCATCATACAAGTTATAAATTACTTGGCAGATGTATATCTCATGACTTTACTGTATGGAAGTATGGGATGTGAACTGCTTATAAGTATACATTGTGAAGAATTTCTGCTATTATTTTTCATTATGGTATGGAATCTAACCTTATCAAACATAATAAGTTTCTGATTATTACATTTTAGTTATATTCATAAAAAAATAATTAAATAGTATCTATGAAAAACAAGAAATATAGTTCTCAGCCTAAAATATTTTAAACATTGTCCTGTTTCCTCTTTTCCCCCACTTCAAGCACTGCCTGAAAGTATTAATGGAAACAAATAAGGTTGCTATAAGATTTACTGAATTATTACTTTTGCCTGTTTCCTGTTCTTTGTAGATTTCAAGTTTTTGTTTGATACATGGTTGTTTTTTCATACTTGTACACAATATATTGTGAAGTTGTTAAAACATTCTTACTTTTCAGATGACTCTTAGTAACAATTTGTAATTACTCATGCTGCAGTTTTCTTTTTGTAACAAAAGTCTCTTGTTTCACAAGATAAAGAATCTTCCAATATAGTACATTATCTCCACCCATTTAGGTAGCTATTCTCATTCAGTGCTGCCCTTTACGTAAAAAATGACAAAGAGGAATGTTGCTAAGGTTTATGTGCATATCCTGATATTTCATCACTCACAACCCTTTATTTACTTTATTCTTCTCTGTTTTGCACATTGCCCTTCACACATGCATTGGCCCTGTATGTTTTGTTGTGTGTTCAGAGCATTTATTCATCACTTAAATGCTCTTGTGTTGTGCTTTCCTTTTTCTTTGGTTGACTGGCTACCACTTGTTCCAAACAAGTGTTACCTGCTACACTTATGAGCTGCTTCTGGAGGCAGCTATAGTGTCCTGTTAATCAACTTCAAGAAGTCCTCACTATGACCTATCTAGTATATTGTCCATTTGGGTGATTTTCTTTTTCTATACATATTTCAGTTGGGCCATCCCTATTTCTCTTCTGCTTCATTCAGTTGGTTTTCAGTTTGATTACAGCTTGTGAAGTTCTCTTGCTTTTTGATTGTTTGGTGTCTTGCTTCATTCAATTTCCACATATCTTGAATGCATCCTTTCAGGGATGTGTAGTTTGGTTTAAACAACTGGAAGATTCAAGGTATTTTGTTTGCAGACAAGAGGTCTTATCCTATGATGTCCTTGAGCTTCTTGCTGTAAGTCGTGTTTTGGTTCACTTTCTCCACCTGACCAGAAGTTGTTTGATAATGATCCATTTCAACTTTTCTTCAGTCGTAGCTTATCTCAATCACCTGGGTGGCTCCCATTTTCCATCCTTTTTTATTTGTTTGTTGGATATTTTTTTGGTGCACACTCTATATTCCTATTATGTTCATGCATGCCATGTTCTGGGTGCTTTAATTCTTGTTGTGGATTGGATTCATATCCAGACAACATTTATCTGACAGAATGGTCTCTTAAACTTTTTGTTTTCCAGTGGTTTCAATCTCAGTAGGGTACTTCACCACAATTTGCTTTGGTTTTGGACTCTGGTTTCTCATCTTCTTGCTCTGGCATTGATGTTTTCAGCCAGGATTGGATCTGCACTTTTTGTATCCTCCAGTTTTCCTATGGGTAATTTTGTTCATTCTTGACATCCCATGTTTAGTCCTTCTGAAATCTCTTTACTGGGTGTCTCAGCTGTGGTTTTCATGGCTTCTCCAGGTCCAACTTCCTTCTCCATCCCTTCAACACCACCATCAGTCACTGGAATTTTATCTATATCTTCCTCTCCTCTGTGTTAACATCTGTTTTTCTTCTGGTTATTGGCAAGGTGATGTAGCTTTTCCTTATGGTTAGTCTTTTTTCTTGCTTGTTTCATTCACTCTTCTTACATGAAAGTTTCTCAATGCAAATGGAATTTTTCTGTCATTGGTTTTTAGGTCCAGGGTTTTTCTCTGGTCAACCCACTGTTCTTAGTGAAAAGGATTTCTTAAACTGACATTTAAATCAGAGGTCTTATGTTTATCAAGTTATCATATTCATATGTGCCCCATTTGTGGGTTTGAGGATACCAGACTCCCTCCACTCTCTTGAACGTGAGGTGGAGAAGGTATGATCCTCTTTCCTACTTTTGCCAGAGAGCTGGTTTTTAGACTGTAATTGACTTGTCACTGCTATGATCCTCCTTCCTATCCCTACATGGATTTTGGTTCCTGGTGCCCTGGGTTGTAGATTGTAGTCGACTTACCAATTGTATGATCCTCTTTCTCACCCCCAAACAAATGTTGATATCTGGTGGCCCAGGTTTAGAGCTGTAGTTGACTTGCCTTTTATGATCCATTTCACCCTATCCACTCTATGCCTACAGGCACATCCTTTTCATTGTACCCACTTGTATAATTTTTGGGACTGAATATCTTTCATAAATATTGCATAGTTTGGATCACTTTCTGGCCTTCATTTTCTCCCAGTTGGATGTGCTCCTCTTATTCCCACCCACATATATATATGACAATTTTCAACTGTGGGTGAAGATAACACATGGTTACCTACATCAGATCTTATAATCTGACTGTTTCACCTTAGGAAGTGCCCTCTGGATGCTTTTGCATGAGACACACATTGGGATCAGACGATTCAAGTGAAGGGGGGAAACACAAGACTTGTGACATGCATAAAATATTTTGCATATAGAAAGTAGCACTGAATAAGAACAATTATTTATATGAGAGGAGGTAAGTTCCTATTGGAAATACATTTTCAGTGTAAAGAAATTATAACATTTGGTATTAATTCATAATAACTGCAAGATGTTATTTCTAGAATTGTTCATGATAGAATGTAAATGTAAATATAAAAGAGTGTGATCTGAAATTATTTCTTCAGACATGGTAAAATTGGACTTAAAAACCAATTGCTTGATTTTTAATAATTTATATGAAAATTAATTTTTCTTGTGAGAATATCCTTTGTATGTTCATAACCTTTTAAAAACGTTTCAAGAGAGAGAATTACACAATGTTTGTTTATTAAATATGGTTGATATTTTACATTTCTTTAGCACAGAAATAAGCAAACTCTCTAGAGAATCTTCAATTGAATCTGCATTCAGAAGCAGAAGTCACACATCAGGATCTTCTGCTGGTTCTGTTATTCGAGAGAGAAGTATAACATCAGAAGTTGGTCATACTGAAGTTCTTTCTGGTGGAGGATTAACACAGGATGAGAAAATGGAAGTTGGGAGGGTATATATTTACATATTTTTATAATTAATATATGGTGCTGTGAATTTACTTTATAGAAATAACCACAAGTAACAGTGCATAATAATGGGTGGTTTGTTCTGTGGATTTGTTGTTGAATGGGAGAATGAACCAAGTGGATGCCCTGTACTCAGTTGTGAGTTCACAATAAAAGTTAGTTCTTACAAAAGAATAACTGTTTGGATTAATCATGTACAATGTAATGAGTGTAACTTTCACATTTATTTTGGCATTGTTGATGTGAAAATGAACTCATTTCTTATTATGTGAAAAAGTAAAGAAAAACAACAAAAAACAGCATAAGTTTAAAACTCACAGAATAGAAAAACATAAAGCTAACACAAAATGACTTATATTATTCCACCACTTTTTTAATTAAGTCCACAAATTATTGAAGCTGGTGACTGGATAGTAGTAATTGACTACAGTCAACTTATCATGAAGACTTTAAAATGAATGCTCTTGTGCCTTAACTACATAAGAAATACTTCACATGAGATACTTATGATAGAGAAATTTCAGGAGTTTTTAACTGTGCACTTATAAATTTATTTGAGTGAATTTGTAATTGGTGAGCAGAGGCAACTGTTTTAAATAGATAATTTTTTTGGTGCATCTCTAAACAGGTAGGCCTGGTAGTTATGGGACTCAGTTTGCAATATGCAGATTGTGAATTTGAATCCTGTCGCTAAAAATGCTCACTCTTCCATGCTGTTGTAGCATACAAGTTGATCTTATCATTTCTTGTTAAAGAGTGGCTTGAAAGTTGGTTGTGTGTAGAGTTGACTATCTTCTTTCCCTCTACTTTAGTCCCCCGCAGGTGCAGCGGTTAAGTCAACGGATTTACAATGCTAAAGTCAGGGGTTCAGTTCCCCTCAGTGGCCTCAGCAGATAATCTGATGTGGCTTTGCTATGAGAAAACACACACACACTCCCTCTTGCTTAATAGTTCTAAAGTATTAGATGGCTAGCATGGATAACTGTTTAGTAGCTTTGTGTGAAATTCAACAGAAGAACTAAAAATCTGAACTGGCATGTCTTATTTTATTGTCTTTGGAACTTGTTTTTATTGTATTCTGTTTTATATCTGCTTATTGTAATGCATCTGGTAGGGAAAAATTGTTAATGAGAGTAATTGTGAATTTCGTCAGAATTATGAAAGTTAGTTTCTGCCAAACAGTAATAGTCAAGAAATGGTTATTATAATTACAAAATACATAATAATAGTAAGTTCTGTAAATAAACCATATTTGGAATAAATCAGTCAGTATAATGGGTCTGTTAAATATTTTAAATTTATGACAGACGGAATAGTTTAGATTTAATTAGAAAGGTTTCTAATTTTTGAAAAACAGTATTGATAACATTCCTGTCCCAGTGACAGTGTTGTTTAAGAATCATTTACGAACTTAGTGTTATAAGGTCAAATATCTGAATGGTTATCATTAGGAATATGGAGTCTCAAGAAATTTATGATAATTCCATGACTGTTAATTGGATTCATGTCTTAAAATATCTTCGATTTTACTGGTAGGATATGGATGTATACATATAGATTGAACTTAATTAATAATAACAATTTGCTTAATAACAAAGTTTTATACTTTACAAATTTGTTAATGTTTTGAGAAGGTTTCAGTTTACTTGAATAAGAAGGCATATTTTGGTAATATAATAGTAAGTAGATCAACAACAGTTTATCAGGATAATGAAGTGATTTATTTATGGTGGGACAAACTACACGTTTCAACAGAACAATGGTCTGTTTCCTTTCAGGTATGATCTGTAACAGATCACTGTTCTGTTGAAACATTTAATATCATAAATAAGTCACTTTATTATGCTCATAAATCATTGTTCTGATATGATGGGTTACCTGTGCTCACATAAATAGGTATTCTTCTTCAGTGCTACCCTCTATATGATGTTTTTTAACCCATGTTGTAAGCCTTATGTCTTTCGAGAATTGGAAATGACTTACTTCGATGTGTTTCTCTTGCAAATCATCATATTACAATCCTCCACCAATGAGAGTGCCATACTCTCTCATTAGGCATGTGATTTCCTCTATTCCATTCTGCCATACTATCATTTCTTGTTTGGCAATACTTGAGTTCTAATATTTAGTTTCCCATTTTTCAGGTGTTTCAGAAAAATATTTTCAGTATAGGAAAGTTATAACTCTATCTATATATTATTAAAGCATGAGTTTGTTTTTTAATGAAGGTACCTTGGTACTTTTAAAAGCTTTGATGGTGATTTAAATATAAATTGTGCAATAAAGGAATCTTAAGTTGAAATTTCCAACACAAAATAAATAGTTTGTTGTTAATATAAAATATATAGTATGGAATACAATTTTTCACACTGTATGAACTTAATTAGTTCTGTTCTGCACAGTTTGCTTTCAGGATCTTTATTGTATAATATTTAGAATAGCTTTGATATATGTAATAATGTTTTTTTGTATTTTAGAATGACCTGGAGATAACAAGTAAATGGTTTAAGATATTTGGAAGATGTTGTGTGATATTGATTAGTTTCTATTTTATGAATTCTGATGAATATATATGAAATGAAATATGTGTTAATGGCAAAAATATTTAATTGAGATCATAAGCAAGATAGTGCCTTCAGTGTTTAGTTTGTTTGGTGTATGACTGTAGAAAATATAAAATAGTTATATTTGTGTAAATGTTTGTTTAAAGAAATAAATAATTTTTACTTTGAAAGGTAAGATAGGTATGTGAAAACATCTATGTATGATTTGAACAGTTAATTAAGAGTCTTGCATATGTAGAAAGTAATAACAATGTTAATTAAATGGTTTACTAGCAGGTTAGTTGTGAACTCTATAGTAAAATCTGTATATGATTTGGAACATATGAATCTAAAGTACTGTGTTACACATTTGTTTGGTTAATGTTTCTGACCAGTATATTGAAATGAATGGGTAACTTTCAATTGATAAATTATACATAAAGAATCGAACATACCTGAGAACTACATTTGATTATTTTTTCTTAATAGAACATTATCTGTTTCTTGACAGGTGAAGAATAAAGTCTACTTAAAGTACTTGAAAAGTTGGACTGTTTCCTTTGCTGTAATTACAGTATCTGCTTATATTTCCTCCTATTGTTTTGAGGTAAGTTATGCTGTTGTTGTTTTTTATTTAACATATCCAAGTATATGCATCAGTGTATCAGGTTTTAGTGTATGGCCCAGATTATTTACAGTAGGTATAAGATGTCTTTGATTTGTTGGCAATAATTTTAACAATAAACAAATGGCACAAAGTTCACTTGTTTTAAACTAGTTCATTGAACCAAGTCAAACATATCTACAAATATTTGTTACACTGTTTATTATCACAATTGTATTCAAAGCTTTAAGTAATTGTTTTTCATCAATGTACACACAGGTTAGTTCATATACTCTAAAACACAATTTGATAAGATTAATTATTCATCCTCCTCTGTTATTACAATACAGTCTGTTATAACTTCATTTTAAAATCACCTCTGCAACTGTTGTTGATCACAGTTGTATTTAGAACTCTCAATAATTTTTTTTTCCATTGAAGTCTGTACAAATTAGTTGAATTACTTTAGAACACTATTGATAAGATAAATTATTCCTCTGTACTCTGTTATTACAATGCAGTTTGTGATAATTTCACTTTAAATATTGACATCATGTGCTCTTTGTTGCTAAACTCACAATCACACAGTTTTGAACTAACTAACTAAAACTATATTTTGTATGCGTCTAGAATGGTCCACATACTATGAAATATTATGATGCAATAATAATCAGTACAACAATGAAAAATTCATAGAAGTTTTTAATAACATGATGAGATAATACAAGAAGTACCAGTTCACAAAAACTGAACTACATGATGAATAATTCATAAATGGTTATGTAAACAAACCTGTAATACGACATCACTTCTAAAAATAAGTGAATTTAATACTCATCCTGTACTTATGATCTAAATCACAACATGTACATTAATCTTGAACACTCGTATATATCTAACGATAAGCTCTTCTTGAAGAAAATTACTATTTTTTATACTATATATAAAGATTATTTTAAGTTTATGCATAATGTCTGTTCATTGCATAGGGCATCTGGTTGGGCCTCATCTTGACTGAATTCATGGTCTTGAGTTTGTGTTTTACAATGTCTGTCATGCCTAATCTGTATGTGAAGACATCTGCATATTGGAACAGTGGATCTTGTAACTCCTCCCTCTGTTTGCCAGTAAGTTTTTCACTGATGTTGACATCTTTGTACACCTGATCTCCATCTTACAGTTTTACGTCTCTTACAGCTACACCTAGATTGTCTTATTTCTTGTTAATACTTCTTCAATAGATTTGTGTGGTAGATTTTGGTCTTTCCATTCACATTCCACCTATAGTACATTCTGTTGATCACTTACTGCACACCCAGAGGTCCTTTCCATGGCAGGGTGAGATTTTTGTTCTATGTGGGTAGCAGAACCAAGACCTTCTGTCAGACCTTGAAACATTGATCCTTGGCCTTCTTGCAGCAGAAGTGTTTCTGACTGTCTTGAACTGCATACGAACTTTCTTGAGTAAGTTGTTAAGTCTCCTGTGGTTGATTTTTGAGGTCTAACATGTAAAGGTGTGTGATCCTCACTTCTGACTCTTTTGTTATCTACATTTCTTTTGATATCTGCATTGTACCTTCTACTATTCTTTTGTGAAGTTACTCAATGGGTGAAAATCCTGTAATCACTTCTGGGACTTCTTGGTTAGTAAATAATACTGCTTATGGGTACCTGTCCTATTTACATGGTTTCTCCTGGCTGATCTTCTTTTCCATACTCTTTAAGGTTCCATGGACTCTTTCACAAAGAACATTACATCTTGGGTTGTATGGGATGATAAAGAGGTGCCTAGTGATGGTGAGTCTACAAACCTCCTGCATTACTTTTGAGATAAACTGGGTCTTTCTGTCATTCAAGACTTTTTTTGGAGAACCTGTTCCATAGAACATTTCCAGGAGGGCTTCTTCTTCTCTTTCCATCTCTATCTATGGCAATGGTATGGATTCTGGATAACATGCCACATAGTCAACTATTGTCAGCACATACTTGCTTTGGTAAACTTTGGTCATCAGATATTAGACCCATTGCTCATAGGACTCTCACTTTATTGTCCCTGAGATAACCTTCACCTACTGGTATGATGTGGTTTGTTGGCAACTCTCAACGTTTGTCACATACCACTATCTCTACTAAGCAATATTGACCCATTTGCTGATTTGAACTGACCTTCAATCATGCACAGTTTAACCTTTTTGCAATATTAGCCCCTAAATGCTTTTCTATGCAAGTCACTTTGTTACATTCATAATTTAATTAAACACCTCTAATATCAATGTATGTGAATGAATTTAATATTATAATGTATTCTGTGATTCGAAGTTTTATTCTATCCAAGTGTGAAGTCTATAAAACTAGTTAAAACTTCAGATGTATTGTCACATGACCAATGAGCTGTGAAAAATGTCTATTTTGTCTCTATGCATCTTCAATAATTCAATGATAGTACAGAAGAAGAACACCTAGCCACTAATATGTTTATATAATATTTTGACTCATTTCTTTCAAAGTACTGTTAATAAATGCAGTTAAAACACATAATAAATTTTTCAACATCTGACAGCTGCCACACCCACCTTAAGCACATTTGTTTGAGCTTTTTATCATTTCCTTGTAAACATTATATACACATGTATATAACATCTATAAAGAACTCATTTTACAATATTTCCTGTAGGTACTTACATTTATGCTCGTATTTATTTTTTGTTGCAAAGTCCTGCAAGTGGTGAAGAGTTTCATATGTGTATTTTACGTATGTTAATTTTACACTAGTCAAGAGTATTTAAAAAAATACATTTTTAAAGCTGTAGTATCAGCTCAAGAGTTAAGTGGATTTAAGAGTCTAGTATTCGATGGCCTTATTAAGTGCTTATTCTTAACATATGTATTAACTGGTGAGAGGTACTTAGAGCTATCCTTATCATGTATGCAGTAATGATCTGATTCATGCAGAAAGCCATTATTTTAACAGGTTTTTGCAAAATAATTTAGTGAGTTATGTAGGAGTCTACTGGAGATAGTTCGTAAATGTCCATAGTTGTGCGTAAATTTTGAGGAAGTGTATCTGTGTGCTTTGTATGCAGTAGTGAGTAATGAGTTTTGTATTGTTTTTATTTATTGATATTTTTTGGTGCTGTGTTTATCCATGCTGGGCATGCATATTCAATTACTGGGCAAAAGTATGTTTTGTAGATTTTAAATATGTTGTCTGCTAAAGTTCTATTGTTTTTGCCTGTTAGATCCTTGTATCATTTGTAAAATGCCAAACTTTAGTTAGAATATTAACCAACAATAATTTAGAATTGTAGGTTAATTCTAGGATTTTGGCTGATGTTGTGGTCTGGAAAACTGTTCCTTTCATACATAGTTTGGGTAGATCCTTTCTAAGTTTTTTAAAGAGTGCCAATTGATTTTTGGGCACATTTATTTTAATAAAATATTTTTGACAGTATTCTACAATATTATTTAATTGTGGTTGTAAACTTGTTGCTGCTAATGAGGATGTAGGATCATTTTTCTAGACTGCAACATCATCAGCAAATTGTGAAATAAAGCCTAGGTTTGGATTCTCAAGGGGCATGTTGCTTACATTCAAGATGAATAAGATATAGATAACTACCCCTCCTTTAGGGACACCTGGATCTTGAGTAAAAGTCTGTGATAGGGTTCCTCCTACACTTATTTTGCAATTTTTCTTTTCCAGTAAGTTTGATAGCTAGCAAATAACACCGCGCAGAAGTTCCATTTCTGACATATGGAACCTTAGAGTGTTGTGACATTTGGTGATGAATGGTTTTTCATTATCATTTTTCAGTATAACAGTTATTTTACAGTATAAACAGTATCGTTACAATATAAATCATTAATCAAATTAACCCTTATGAAGATGGAAGCAATAGAGCTGCAGAAACAACACAAAACATTCAAGGTGTTTATGGTACAGAGTTTCTCAATGAAAGAAAATGTTGAAGGTTGTTTCAGAAGTTCAGATCCGGTGACTACAGCATAAGTGCTGCACCACGTTTAGGTCGTTCTGTTGAGTTTAATGATGACTTGCTGCTGGCTGCACTTGATGAAGATTGTGCTGTAATAGTTGAAAAACTATCACAGAAGCTTAATTCAACTCATTCACCAGTTCACCATCATCTACAACAGCTTGGAAAAGTGTCAAGTCTTTGAAAAGGGTCTCCCATGATTTAACAGAAGCCAACTTTAGAGCAAGAGTGGACATTTGCACTATCATGAATGTAACTCGCCTTTTTTGGACAGATTAGTGACTGGAGATAAAAAATGGATATATTATAAAAATGTTAAGTCACACAGACAATGGTTAAGTGCAGGTAAACTGGTTAAAGTACAGCCCAAAATAGACCTCCACCCAAGAAAAGTGGTGTTAAGCATTTTGGACATTACTTATGGGGTGACCTGATAGAAAGCTAAAAAAGTGTCTAAACATACATTGTACATCTCTGTTATCAAGGTTTATGATATTATGTGCTTGATTACAGTTTTGCCAAGGATTGTGTGGGGTCTCCTAAAGAAACTGTAATATGTCATGAGGGCACCATTGATTTGTGTTGAAATGAATAATAAGTTATAGAAGACAAGAAGGGACAAATGAAACAAAAATTAACAATATTTAATTATTTCATTGCATCGTAGCTTGATGATAATAGCTACTTAGTTGTATGGTTGAGAAAATGAAAAATAAAATACAATAATTTACCCTAAAAACTTTGATATTATTTTAAGAGGTTCTAGAGATTATGGAAACAAAATATGAAAACTATAAGATGAAAAAAAACGTATTTTTATACTTCAAGTTTGCATTCAATTTGTTAGTAGTTTGAATGCTAGTTTTTAGTAAAAACACTTAATTATAAAACGTTCTTTGTGTACAAGAAACTTGTGATCTTTAACAAAATTTTTACCAGTTTTTGAAAGGATATGTTGAGAAATTTTAGAGTTACCACATCCATTGTTGTACGACCAAAATTTGCAACTTGTTTTCTGCAGGCTGCAAGAGCCCAGAGGGTTAATCATGGTGATAATATGATAATACTTCCTTCTTGTGGTGAATCTGACAAGTTGTCTCTATTCTGTTTCTTCTGATAGCAGTATCCATGGTAACAGTCACTCTTCTTGTTTTTTGCCAGCACCATTTTTGTAGATAGTTCCAGCTGCTTTGTGTTGAGATTTCTACTAGTGCTGTTGGTGACAGATTTGCATCTACTTACAGTGTGTCCCATTTCATAACAAGCAAATAATATCTTCTCCCTTTTGTCCATTCACTTCTTTTCAACTCTGGTGGCATCTTGCATCTGGTCAGCCACCCCTAGTTTCAACTTTAACTGGTTATTCTTGAACTTGCTAGTTCTACTCCTTCCATGGGCTTCTATATACTATTCTATCAGCTTGATCAATTTGTTCACGTCTTTTGGTGCTTCTCTTTGAGGAACGGTGACATGTTACTGGAGCATGTGATCATGAAATGTTCACATATTAATGGATCTTCCAGTTCTTCAAAGCTATCTTCACTCTTGGTCGTTCAGTCCATTTTATGGAGGATCTTTATAATTGTGATATAAACTGAAATACAATTTCTCCAATATTAGGTTTGATTTCTCTGAGCATTCAGCAAAAAAAACCATTTTTGGTAATTTCACAGCATTTCAGCAAGGCCACTTTTTAACTTGTCATAGTCCATGGTATCTTCTGATGTCATGCCCACATAACTTGTAGGGGATTGAGGTAGACTGCCAAGTCACCTTTTTCATAGCTCTGACTTCGTCAAATCTTTCGTACCTCTCAAGCATCCACGTTGTCATCTGTTTATCAGACTTGGGTCATCTGGTCCTGATCTCACTGCCATTCTTGGATCCTCCATCTTTCTACTGGGAGAGCTTGGTATTATCAGTTTGTGCTGTTATTCTCTTTCCTCCTTATTTTTCTTCTTTCTCAGTTTATATTTCATACTCGTGTTCTGCTTTCATTCTTTCTTCCTCTTTTCTCTGCCTTTCTCTTTTTTTATGTCTCTTCTCTCAATCTAGGTAATCTCATTTTTTAAACAAACTTTAATAGATTATCATCTTTAAGCCCAAGTTGCTTGCCTTCTTTATCTACTTATCAAAGTCACTAGACATGGTTATATAGTGTGTTTGTGACATATACAATATTTTTGTCACCACTACTGTGTGTGTGTGTGTGTGTATATATGTTTTCTCTGCTGTTGTTGTTCACATCTTCCTTTACTGCCATTTAACACTGAAAGTCCTGACTGGCTTCCCACTGTCAAGTTTTGTGAAGACAGATTCTTTTTGTTAGGCCTGTTGGTGATAAGTTTTGACTGTAAGTAAACAGTAATATAGTCTACTTGCTTTAAATTAATGTATTATAAACAAATAAAAACAATCAGTTGTGTTTATATAATACTTGTTTCACAAATATATTTTAATCTTTGTAAGTAAGAATGTAAGGATACTATATTTTTTTATTAGGAATAATTATTATTGTGTTGATATTTATTTTCCTTTTTTAATCTACGTAGGCACAACTATCTGTAACTAAAAGCTGTTAGTTAATGAACTTAGAAGCTGTACTGCATGAAACTCTCCTACTTTATTATTTGTGTCAGAGTAAAGATTGTTGTTTATATTCAGTCACTTGGGTTTTCTCATACTGTTTTAACATGTGCATGACATTTTCAGAACTTTTTGTGTTGTGGATGCTTATAACTATCTGTTATAAATCAGTGTGCCAGAGTATTTCAACAATATTGTTCTTCATATGAGAAAATTAAAAAAAACTACTTATGGTAGAATCCAAAAGAGATTTACACACTTGTAATAAACTAAAAAAATTAATTCACCAGAGAACATTGGTAACAGAATGTAAAAAAAACATCAGTAGAGAACTTTAACAAGGCAAATAAATATGTAGGTTATGAGTTTTAGCCTGTGCCACTTAGGTTGTTTGTTATCCTAAAGTTTTCAGTACATTTTAGATACATTACCTGCTACTAGATAAAGCCAGCAAGAGAACTTTACCAATTATCATTACATGAAACTATATTAAATAAATGCAGATATCAGCTCATTACATCTTAGTAGTATACGGCACTCCTTTGTGAAACATAAAAAATCCTTAACCTTGAGTCTTAGAAATGTCAGATTTATTTAATTTTATAAAATCAATAAAAATCATTACAACAGAAAACTTTCAACAAAGGATAGAACTGTAAACTAAAGCAGTATGAGAAAGACTGTCTTTTATCATCTGCAAACATTTCAAAAATAGGTAACACGTTTTTGCCTTGCAATATCTTGAGACTTGTTTCAAGGGATGTCATGAAATTTATTATTTAAATATAAATTCAAAAGCCAAGTATCTTTGTATACTTAAATGTGGTGTATATTTCTAAGGTTTACTGTACTTGTAAGTGAACTGTTATGTTTCAGAAGACCATTTGTTGTTTTACAGTGCTTTAGTTATTCTACCATTTTCACTATGGCTCTACTTTAATATGCTCTCCCTTTCAACCATTGGGATGTTATAATGTGATGAGCAATTCCATTATTAATTAGTAAAGAGTAGCCCAACAGTTGGCAGTAGATGGTATTAACTAGCTGCCTTCCCTGTAGTATATAACTATTAGACTAGGGATAGCTAGCACAGATATCCCTTGAGTAGGTTCTTTGCTCATAATTCAACAAACAGTCAAGAAAAGTTTGTTTTTTCTTTTAGTCTTATGTCACATGCTCTTTATACATTTTGGTCAAAATGTCAACCAGTCTTTTTCTGTGTCTGTTTTGTATCTTCAGGTTATAACTACGTTTTTATTTAACTTGTTAAAATGCTTTCTTTTATTTTTAGCTTTTGTCCAAATACTGGTTAAGTGCTTGGGTTGGTGACAAACCTCTGCCTGATGGATCCCAGGACATTGACTTGCGTAATTGGAGGCTAACTGTGTATGGATTGCTAGGACTATCACAGAGTTGGTTGCTTTTATCTGCTACATGATATTTAACATTATGAATCACTGAACTAAATGATTTTTGTTAACAGATGAGGGAGATAATGTTTATCCATTGACTTTGAAGATACCATCAAATTGTTTAGTTAAATCTCATTCTTGATTTAAGATTATGTTTTATTCTACTGCCCATTGAATATCCCCAGTATCCTTCCCATGTGGCTTATTTTTAACTATAATTTGAGAAGGCAGTACAAGTGTTGTTAGACTCAAGCTAGAACAAATCCTTCCAAAAAGTGAACTTTATGGTAAAAATAACTGACTTTGGAGACCAAACTTTTTGCAAGTATGATATTAGAAAATTAATTTTGTTGTTTGTATGAAACAGGTAATTTTTTTAAGTTGTTAATTAATTATATTATGTTAATGGGCAGAGGACTATAACTTATTTTCAGGAACTCAAATAATTAAAACAATTTTTGCTGTAAAACTGCACAAGAGTTTTTACATGCTGATACTTTCTTGCAAAACTGTGATAAAAAAAGGAGGAGCAAGCTTTGGTTATTATATGGAAAAATTTATCACAGTTGACTCTAAGTGCCCTAGCAACTGTTATTGGGTTAAACCCATTGTTTCAGTTGATAAGAACACTTGCATGATTTGGGTTCATTACCACAAGCTGAAGGAAATTATTATATATGTAAGGAACTAAGATTATTACAGTACCACATGACTAATAATATGTAACTGTTAGTTCAAGAGTGCCACATTTGATAAACAAGTAAAATTTGTTTGCTTATTAAATTTCAGTATTCTGTTTTATCACAATCCATGGGTTTATGAGACCAAACTTGGGCTATTATAAATCTGCACAGTCATAACAACATGGACTGTAATGACATGGTGAGGCTTAAGAATCATATTAATATAATGTACTAATCATGTGTTACATATGCACATATACTTTATTTAGCATTATACTGAAGACTATGGGAAAGGTAAAAAGAAAATGGATAACAATAGTTTGAAATCTGTAAGTGTGTATTCAGTGTTCTGGATGCGTTTAAATAGCTATTAATAAATTGTTGTTCTTTGTAACTGTTAGATGTATATTGCTTGTACTACCTTTACATAATCTAAACCACGTATAACAAAAACTTGTTGGAGCTTTAATCCTATTATAATTTTAGTTTAAACATTATCATCTCTGCTTTAGTGTTAATGACATTTATCTCTGAAAGTTTTAATTTATGTTTTCTGTATTTCTGTGTATAAGTGTTTATGTAAATGTAGATATCTCTATTAAATATTTGAAGGAAGACATTTGGATGTATTTTAACAAATCAAAGGCATAGCTTCTTGTAAATCAAGTGATATGGCTGACATTTAATCAGCACAAATGATGTTGGTTTAGTAGTATCATAACTCATTATAATAACTTGGGTCTCTGTATGTAATTTTTATTAACAGTACTCAAAGGTTTGGTTAAAATTTTAAAAAAAAGTTTCAATCAGAACAAATACCAGTGAGAGCCAAAATGACCAGTTAGGAAAGGACTCTATGAATCATTACATAAGTTTCTTTTTAAACCAGTGTGATGAAATTATGTTGAATATATGTATGAAACAGAGCTTAACTGAAATATTAACCAATCATTTTTTAGCACTCTTCTTTCTTCTTTCAAAAACAATACTGTTCACGGGTGCTGTTCGTGCAAGTCGAGTGCTCCATCACAGCATGCTTCAATCTGTGATGCGGGCTCCCATGTGTTTCTTTGACACTACTCCCATGGGTAGGACTTTAAACAGGTACTGTGTCAGACAGCAAAGAAAAAAGTTGACATTTTAGTAATGTTCATGTGGCTCAGATGTGTTATTTTCATTTTGAAAGATATGTTAGTCTAGGTAACATCTTAATTTTGATTGTTTCAAGACTAGTGATGCAATACTTTTGTAACTTGCACAATGTATACGTTGTTTGATAATTGTTGCTTTTTGAATTTTTATTTTTTGTTTGCAGGAAAAATATATGTGGTATTTGATATTACATTTGTAAAGTAAAACATGAAGAAACAATACTACATTTAAACTAGTGTTGTGGTTGAGACCTCAGTGTCCAAAACTGAGGCTGAGACCTTGTAATAAATTACACAATGAAAAATAAGACAAGAAGAATAAAAATCACGTGCATTGAACTATTAACATCCTAACTGCAAATTTTGTACACATTAACTGCACAGTCTTTACTTTAATGTCACCTCTTGTGAAAAAGACAGTGAAAAATAACAAAAATAATGAAGGAATAAAAAAAATTAAAATTTTCAGCAAATCAAACTGATTGTTGTTTCTCAAAACTTTATGGTATCAATGAATTCTTTATGATTCTTTAAGTTATACAGAATCACAGCAGACCCTCTAGACATGATAAATATCAGGGATAATTGCAAATGTAGTGAAAATATGTGCAACAGATGAAGTTCATAGAAACCTATAGTAAGCTTATGTGTATAGTTGCAATTATTTTTGATATCACATGTTATAACTGGGTAGGTCCAAAAACTTTTAAATTTAGTCAGTCCTGTTTCCAAGACTTGTAAAACATTGAGACTCAAATGGTTCAAGACTATGAGACCTTCCAAAGGGTGCTCTTTAGACCTATAATACTAGTTTAAAATACAAACATTATCTTTGATGATAAGAAAATATATCTTGATCTTAGCCTGATATGTGTTCCAAGTTTTTCACATATAGGGCACGTTATTCACAAGGTATGAAAGTTTAATACTTTGGATTTAGTTTACCTCTAGTGTTTTCTTTTGTAAAATCTCTTTTTCTTTAAGCACATAAATGTAGACAACTGTTATATATTGCCTGAACTGTTTTCTCGGTTGTGATGATTCATTTGTACTATAATTGTTAAAATTTCTACAATGAACCAAAATGACATTTCACTCTATAAGTTTTCTCCAACTGTTTCTAGTTGTACGTGTTTTTCAGAATATGAACAAATATACTTACCTGTCACAGAATATTAAGACAAGGTAATATAATGTAGACTGTATGTTACAATTTAACCAGTAGTTGTCTTTGACAAGTATCATAGGTTTATTCTCCTTCAAGTTGTTACTTTATAGAAAACTGTCTTGTAGATGGAGTGAAATTTATCAATATTTGTCTAATGATTGAAATAGGCTGAAATATTTCTATCTGATGCAACCCATTGATCAGAATTCTTTTCCAGAAAGAAGAAAACATTTTTTGTTATGAAATTGTACAAATTGATGGCATTTCTAACACCTCATCAGTTTTCTTTTCATGTTTTGTAAAAGTGAAATCTTACAATTGGTAAATATAGAACTTTATAAAGTTTCAATATACTTTGTCTTAAATTCATAGAAATTTGATAAGCATTCTTATTAGACACAAATGGAAAAAAACTTTGTATTTAAGTACAAAGCTATACAAAGGGCTATCTTTACTTTGCTCACAACAGGTATCAAAACCCTGTTTCTAGTGTGGTAAGTCTGCAGACTGTGCTGCTGGGAGACATGAACACAAATAAAAGTTAGTAATCTGTATCACTTGTCGGTATCTTTTATGGAGTAAAAAGTAGTCATAGTTGAACTTCAAGTTTTGGATTTTTTGAATCATGAATAGTATTTTTTTTAAATTGTTATTTTTATAGACTTCATCTTTTGAAGGATTACTTACTTGCCTAGAAATATTACTGCATGATCTCTTCTTTCTTGTGTGTTTGTTAAAGACTCAGCGTTTTCTCTCTCTCTTCTTATGTAGGTGATTTTCACTGAGATTTCTTTATACAGGATTGAGGTTTTTTTTGCAGCAGTTATGCTTGAACTGTTGTTTTAGGTGTGTAATGTTTTTGATGTATTGTATTATAGGAAAATGGACTTCAACCTTTTAGTAATCTTTGACTGATCAAAAGTTTAATAGTCATTTGTCCCTTTCAGGATTTTGCTATATCTCATCCTTTCCATTCAACTCTTCATTTCAATTTCTGGAAGAATATATTACACTAATTTTTAGACCTTTGTCCTTGTTCATGCACTGTATGGAGTAAGATAGGTCGTTTTTATTATCCAAGTTTATTGGTTATTTGTTTCAACTCGTTTTTTTTTCAAATGTTTTCCACTGCTTGTAATTTTTGTTTATTTTTTTAATTCAAGTGTTGTCATATTCCTATCAAAGCTTAACATCAAGATTCTTTTGGACAGTTCTTCATGATTTATTATTCTGTGTTCCTTGTTTCAAAATACACAAAATTTATTGTAATCTTTGGCACCTTTTTCAGTTATCAATTCTCATTTAACAATATGAGAGTTAGTAAGAATGTTTCATGCTCCTTTTCTGCATGTTGCACAATTCTTACTTCTGAGTTTCTGAAATTGTCACTGTTTTGTTAATGGCAAGGATATGTTTCAGTTGTTCTGCCTATCTGTCTCAGGATTCACCATGTACTTTCCTTTGTTTTGAGAATGGCTATGATGTATGAGTTGAAGAATTAATTGTCCCTTGCCTAATCGGAGGATGGATCCCTATAAATAACTTCTCTGATGCTTATTCTTTTTTTAAAAATTGGATTGGTTCATCAGATTTCCCATGTTTCACTTTGGCTGTACTTTATATATTATCACCCTGCTAGATTTTTACAGTTTCTCTTGGTTAAATTTGATCATGACCCTGTAGTTGTGTGAGAATCTGTAGTATCTGCCATTGTGAGATAAATTTTTATTTCAAGTGGGTTTCTTGTCATCAAGAACAGTTTATCATATGTGTATTTATCTTAAAACTCTTCTTACAGGTTTGGAAAGGATATCGATGTGGTTGACATACAGATTCCTTTAAATTTTGATGGCTGGATTGATTGTCTTTTACAAGTTTTATCAACTATCATCATTATCTCTGTCACTAACCCAGTCTTCATTGCTGCTGTTATACCAATTGGTCTTATATATGTGTTTATTCAGGTAAGTGTTATATTGTACTTTTAGTTTGTATCCATTGGCTTCAAAATAATCAAAACTTATGTAATTCATTTCTTTCTCAGAATTTCCAATAATCACATAATTTTTAGAATTATTTGAAGGTTTATAAATGTTAATATTTTAGTTTTTATCCCCATGATTAGGTTAAGCAGTGATGTCAGTCCTACCCTTAATAAGTTTTATTTTGTAGGTAGACTCTTCATTCCATGTTTTTAAAATCTCTTCTCATTAAACTGTTTTCCTGGAATGAATTTTTTTCTCTGTAAGATGGTCCTTATTTTAATAATTCTAGAATTTATTCATAAAAGTGAAATCATGAAACACAGTATATTTTTATATTTGTAAATTATATTATGCATGTGTGTTTCATGTTACTAGAATTACTTTATACATTTTATTTTCTCTTTTCTTTTAAGAAAGTTTACAACTTATCCTTTTATAATTATTTAAAATGTAATTTAAGAAATAGATTACACATATACAATCATGAAAACATACCCTAATAAAGAAATATGTAAAAAATGTGAAAACTTAAGTTATGAAACTTGAAATTAAACCATTGTTTGTTTGTTATTAATATACAGAAACTGTATATTGGCTCATCACGACAACTAAAGAGAATAGAATCAGTCACAAGGTCTCCCATTTACAATCATTTCTCAGAAACACTCAATGGAACAAGTACTATTCGAGCCTTCTCTGCTCAAGAGTTCTTTATTAACCAATCAAACATCAAAATGGACTTGAACCAAAATAGCTTTTTTCTGTCTTTATTAGCAAACAGGTAAGACTAAACAAGTTTATTAACTTGCTTTTATGCTTTTATTTGGTCCAGTCTGCATGTTTACAGAACTTTTGACAAAGAGATATTTAATTCTGAGAGTAATAGTTCTTCATGGTGGAATATCCATTTATACTCCAGATTTATTATCTATAATAATACATCTTTTTTTAAGCCTAATAAAAGCTCTTTGCTTAAGACTGTAAAATTGTTATCTTTAATTGGTATTCAATTGCACATTAGTTTCACGAGATAGATTCCTATTGTGACAGTATCTGTCTCTTAGATTGTCAGTTTTCAGTTCATATATATAAAAAAACAACTTCAAATGTATTAGTGTACTTTACAGTTCTAAACCTAAAATTGTAGCTACACCAAGCACAATCTTCTGAAAGTTACTAAAAATTATCTGAATTAATTTTTTATACTTCTGTTAGTTTTGATTTTTAAGAATTTTTTGTAAAAAGCCAACATAATAACTTTCTACAGACTTATTATAATTCTCTCCAGTGAAACACTGAGCTTTTTATGCAATCACAGCAATTTGATCTATTACTGCAATAATATGCTGTATATAGAAAGCATTTAAGCTAACAAAAAAATTAATTCAGATCTCCAGGTAACTTATCAAGCTACTTGAAAATATAGACTTTTATTAGTGATTCTAAAATGTGTGGAATTTTAAGGGTAATCACATATGTAATTATCTGATCTTCACAATATCTGGAGAATCCTGAACCTAGTATGTTGAAGACAGGTGTAGGGATTTCATATAGATGGAAATAATAATAATAAAAAAGGGCAAATTATATCAGTGCACAAGTCTGTTACATTAAAATTAAAGTTAGAAAATAAAGAATTAAATAAACTGTACTTGAACAAATCTTTAATGAAGGGAAACTAAATTTAAATAATATACAAATAATTTGATAATTAACTGTAGGGAGATTAAGAAAAAGTTAATATATCTATGCTGTGTTGAATTTTGTGCAAAGCTACATAGGAGCTAATTTAGCAGTGAAAAACTAGAGGGAAGGCAGTTAGTCATCACCACCCACTCCCAACTGTAGGGCTACTCGTTTACTAACAAATAATGAGATTGATCATCACATTATAATGCCCACACAGCTAAAAGGGTGAAGTATACATGCAATAAGCAAGCCAGAGAAACATCTATATCAGTAAACTTGTTTGGTGGCAGAGTTTTGACTAACTTTCTCAGCTCCACAGTCTGGTTAATGTAAAGATCCAGAATATATTCCATGATAGTGAAGTTAAACTTTAATTTCTTTTTTTTTTTTTTTTTTTTTTTGCAAGCACAAAGTTAAAAATATTTAACTAGTCACTTGTTTGAGCAAAAGCGACCAATCTGACCATTATTTACTGCCTTAGCATATTTTATATGTAAAACATTTAGGTTTCACTATAGGTGAGAAGTTGGTGAAATCTACATTCTGTCTAAACACTGAAGTTTTCTTAAACCACCATTGAGTATGAAGTTATGTACAAAAGGTTTTTTTCTTCTCTGTTAATTTCAGCAGATCCTATTCCAAGCTAAACCTAAATCCTGTCCCTGACATGCTCACTGACATTTGGCAATTTAATACTAGCATGAGGAAACAGTATTTGTCAATAACTGATTGGTACAAGAAGCAATAAATAAGTAAAACACAACTGTAGAGTGTAACTATGAGTTGACATTTAATTACTGCAGTATTAAGCCTTGTCAAATATACAGTGCCACCTGTGCTGTTGTTTGTCCTCTTGTTGACCTCACTAGCTAATGACTTCTTGCATGATCTTGAAAGCATGCTGATGATAATTTGGGCTCTATTGCTTCAAAATGTCACTCATGAAACAAAAAGGAGTAAATCAGAGCATTTAACTAAATCCTTTTTTCACATAATACTCAAAAGAATATCTGTTTCTGTGTTTTAAAATATTTTGAAATTTTTCCACACTACTCTCAACAGTCATAGTTGGCTCTCTTGTGCTGACATGGTACTGGGTAAGAAAGATGGCTGCATTAATAGCAGATATTTTATTCAATGTATCACAGATACAATTGCATTTTAGAACAATTTTTCTTTCTTCAGTTTTTTTATTCTTTTAGACATAGGTGATTCAAGAAACAAACATTATTTTATGAATGTAAATCTGCCTGATTGTTAAACACATTGTAGGCATGCCCTCTATAACCCTTATTTTCACTGCATTCCACTATGTAGGCTGATTCTTTGACAACGTGATCAGATTCCATTATGCAGTCTTTTTCCCTGTCAGCCAGCTGCTAACATTTTGAGTTCTCTAGTATCACCATGGAATTCTTGTGGTGATCATAAAATAGTGAATAACATTGTATAGATATTTGAGCTTGATGTTCCACATTAAAGCTTATAATGTAAGGACCACAGTTTCATTTTGGCTGTTGATATCACAGTCTGATACTCTGTCGCTCAGTAAACTGTGTTAACCACTGAAACTTATCTCTTACTAACAGCCATAGTGACTTTGGGATTGATGGTGCTATTGTGGCAATGCATGTGTAGTAGTTTCCATTAAGGTTACATTTCCTCAACCTATATATATAGTAGGGGAAGTTTGTTGTTACTTTCTTCTCTCTATTCATCTTTGAAATAAAGTGTATTGAAATAAAAAGTGAGGAAAAATATACTTAAATAAACTAAAAATAAGCTTAACTACATTATAAGTTGTGTTGAAATAAGAGAAGTTGTTATATGTAACAATGAAACTAGGTTGAAACTAAGACGAGACTTCCCAAGTGCATTTAGTCTCCTTCAAGGCAAAATCAAAGCTTTTAGAAGGCACCAAAACTGTATTTTTTACCTTCTCTCTGTAGTTTAGTAATCTGGAAATATTTCTGCTTCATGTGACACTTATAGATCAGTATCATCTACACAAGATAAAATAGGAAGTAATACAACCACTCCCATGAAAAAAGCAAGTAATTTTTATTACTGGGTCTTACTATAGAAAATAATTCCTATGACTGAACAGGCACAAAATCTTGAATGGATTCAGTGTGTTCTAAAATAGAACTTTCAACAAATGTACATTTTATAAATATAAAACATGCATTGGGGAAGGGTGAGATATGTATTGTTTTTATACTAAAACAGAAGATTAGTTTTCACATTAAAATACTTACACCCTGTTTATCAAACAAAAATATAGCCACACAAACAGATAAACATTTAAATTTGTTTTTGAGTTGCAGGTTTTTGTAGAAAAATCAGACTTTTTAAGTTAGTATCAAGATATCAAAGTTTAGTTTTATCTATCCTTCCTGTTTATGAAACAGTTCCAAATTCACCTAAACATGTCTATAACTTCTGTGTACATTTATATATTGCAACTACTATTTTATTTGTTTTAAATATGTGAATCTTAAAACTGTATTTTTTTTCAGTTATGTAATTTAGAATTTTGTATTTACATACAAGCATTTACTAAACTTTGACAAGTATTCGTATAAAATCTATCAAACTTATACCCGTTTACCTGCTGTTTTTCGTGCAAATGAAAACTGAATACAAGCTTCATATATAATTGTAACTATTTAAGTTTATCATGTAACTTGTTTTTGAAACTTTTGTCTTGAAAAAAGTGTATTTCTTTACAGATGGTTGACTATGATACTGTACTTGCTAGGATCATTAATCTCATTTTTCACAGCTTTGTTTGCCGTTCTTAGTCGAGGATGGATTAGTCCCGGTATTGTCGGTCTTACATTGTCATATGCTGTTAATGTGAGTGTTGATTTTTTAAAATCATTTTTATCTGTAAGGCCTTTGTTGAACATTTTATAACAAATTTTTCTTATATTGGTTAAAGGGCACATACAGTATGTTAGAGTTACTATGGAAAACTACAACAGTTTTCGATTCATTTTGTTGCTGTGATCTGCAGATATGGCTGCATGTGAATGTATGAAACAATGTTGATCTCAGAGATTTACTTTAATATCATTCTTGTGCAAAAATTGGGCAGATCAATGAAATTGTTGTGTAGGTTTCATGTGCTACTTTTACATAAAGGAATTCATATTCAACCATTATTATTATAAACCTCATCCTCTCAAAGAAGTAACCAGGTATCTTAAAAAGGGACAACATGATTCAAGAGACTTTCTGTAAACGGATAGTTTATATAGCATGGGTATCATATTCATTTATTTTTAGAAGTGATATTTTATGATAAGCTTGTTTAACTATGAATCATACATTGTATGGTTCAATTGTTATGAATTAGCTGCTCTTTACAATGATGAGAGTATTGCATCATGCTACAACAGTTTCAGAGTTTTTCATTGTTTTAATTGAGTATTATTGCATCAGAATATCTAGTATTGAATGGAGTGTTCTAAACCATTGTCAGAGTATAAATAAATATGCATAAAAAAACCATAATTGAGTTCTAGTTTTCATATTCATTTTTTTTAGAAGTGATATTTTATGATAAGCTTGTTTAACTGTCTATGAATCATACATTGTATGGTTCAATTGTTATGAATTAGCTGCTGTTTACAATGATGAGAGTATTGCATCATGCTACAACAGTTTCAGAGTTTTACATTGTTTTAATTGAGTATTATTGCATCAGAATATCTAGTATTGAATGGAGTGTTCTAAACCATTGTCAGAGTATAAATAAATATGCATGAAAAAACCATAATTGAGTTCTAGTTTTAGACTTATGTGATCATGGGTTTAGCAATTGTGTACAGTGTATATAAATATAAACAAGTTTTAAAGTAAAATTATCACAGATTGTCATTTAATAACAGATTAGAGAATAATTTTTGTTGTCAACTGTGTTCTAAAGTAACTGAATCAGTTTGTGTGAACTTTCACAAAGAAAAAGACAACTACTTAAAGCTCTGAATAAAACTGTGATAACTAACATTGTAATGAACATTTGTATGTATGTTTTATTTATTTGAATATATTATTTTTAAAACAAGCAGACTGTGTCACTATTTGTTTATAGTTGAAATGTATTGCCAACAAGTCTCATATACCTATTGTAAAGAATCCAGTCCTACAATACCTGACACACATAATGATATATAATTGTGATAAATGAGATTTTATCATTTTTTTAAAGAACATTGTATAATGGTATTTATATAAATTAACATAATGGAATGACAATACTTGGCTCAGTAATACAAACTGGTTTCAGTATTAGTTTCTGTCATCAGAGCTATGAGTGTAGTGTTTACATAACTTATTTTAAACTCCAACTGTTAAACAGCCAAGTTCATTTAAAGTAACAAGTGGGAGAAGGAAGGATGAGCTAACAATGTTTTGACAGACTTAATTGGTCTATTGTTTCTATTTATAGACATAGATGTGCTTTGATTAATGATTATGATTTCTTCTATATTCACCCTCACAACTATTGAATTGATCAGCTACATCTGGGTATAAAGTGTTGTCATATTTTATCTCATTTTGATGATTTTTGAATAATTCTTTGTGTTTTTTGTGAAAGTTTTGCTAGGTTAATATGTATTATTAACTTGCATGATAGAAAAAAAATTAGCATTTTTTCACTTTGTCATGACATGTGTTGCATTTGAAGAAATCTGCAAATTTACAGAAAAATATATGTTAATTGTATATTAGTTTCTTAGATAACTGGATAATTATTAGGCCATTGTGAGTGCTATGGAAATTTACACATTTTAATAAATCATTAAGTTGATAAAACTGATGAGGTTTTCAACTAATTGATTTAAATTTAGCTAAAAGTAAAAAATAAATATCTCAAACTTAAATTTACTACTGAATTTAGAAAAGAATAATGGAGCATTTATTTTAGTTTGGTTTGGTTTGTTTTGAATTTTGCACAAAGCTACTTGAGAGCTATTTGCACTAGCCGTCCTTAATTTAGCAGTGTATGACTAGAGGGAAGGCAGCTAGTCATCACAACCCACTGCCAACTCTTGGGCTACTCGTTTACCGATGAATAGCGGGACTGACTGTCACATTATAATGCCCCCATGACTGAAAGGTTGGGCATGTTTGGTGTGATGGGGATTCAAACCCGCAACTCTCAGATTATGAGTCAAGTGCCTTAACCACCTGGCCATGCCATGCCATTTATTTTAGTAAATAATTAAATATTAAAATTTTTAAACAATACATTTAATCTTGAAATATATTCCTAATTTATAATTTACCATATTTTTGTTTCTAATGCAACATAGATGCAGAGATGTTAACTATCTGCCTTCCCTCTAGTCTGTCACATGAAATATAAGGACAGCTAGCACAGCAGCTTTCAATGAACAAGCATTTATCTGGAAGGTTTTTATTATCCTGTTTAAGTCTAATTAAAAAAACTTATTCATAGGTATTAATTATGATTATAGATAATTCTGCCATTTAGTAGATACCAAAGTTTTGTTTGCTGTGTCTGTTGAGAAATTCATATTTATTTTATACACACTAATTAGTTATTTTTAAAACAAGTCTAGACTGCTTTGCCTCGACAACAAACAAGAATATTATAATGAATCATGGATGTACAATTATTCACACATCTTATACTTTTAAGTTTAAACGTTATTATTGAAACATTTAATACATGTTTTATAATATTTTCTTTAGAATTTTCAAAAGGAAATTTACTCACTAAAACCAGCATTTAAAAATTATCTTCTACAGTTTCCAGGTTTGAGCAGTAAATTGCCAAAACTCTGTTATCATTTCAACGACACTAAATTGATTTTAATTAACTTAGGTCCGGACCAGATGTTTTGGCTTTATAGAGTAAAATAAAAATAAATATTCATTAATATGTGCTAAAAAACACTACAGATAAACTAGTTAAGATAAGAATAAGCTATTACATAGAAGCATCATCTGTAATTACAGTGAATATACTTGTTAAACATCTAAAAAGATCAAATTAATAACCCATATTATACCATTATGGTTTTTTCAGGTAAGAACTAGTAGTTATAGAATTATTCAGGAAAATCAGGAGAGTAATTCTGAATTGGATAACTTAACTGTGTGTTCCTAGCAAATGTAGAAGAATGAGACTGTATAAAGTTGGTGGAAATGAAAACAGTCATCATTATATGACAAATAAAAAGCAAACACAGCATTCCTTCCTCCACACATGAAAAGAGAGTTGCTTTTAGAAGGCTGTGCCTAGTTTCACAGTTTTTGCTTTTTTCAAGATCAACTTTGTGCAATCAAAACAGGATGATTTCCAAGTAAGACCTCCACTCAATGACCTTCAAGTAATATTGGCTACAGAAAGTACCTGCTTTGTTTTTTTTGCCCACTTGACAACATAACCTCATGACTTTTGTTATTTCGCAGTATTAGTCAGCTGTATCATTTAGACAGTGTCACCTTAGCCATAAAATGATATTACAGTGCTAATCCTTTCAACCTGGATGATACATTGTAATAACTTTTTGGGTAGAATAGACATTATATGCTATAAAGAACAAAGCAACAAGAACATGGTAATTGTCGTGACTTTCTGGACCATGTTTTGCCACCATAACAGTATGGAAACTAAATGACACCAAAAATTGTTACATAAGTAATTTAAAAAAGATATGATTCATCTGCATATCAAACAAATTGAAATGAGTACAAGTATGTAATAATTTTAGAAAGTATTTATTTAGGTGTAACCAGAAAACATTCTTTTTTTTTCAGTTAAAAATTAATCAACTCATTCTGAGAATTGCTGTAGAAAGAGTTGGATCTTGTTCTTAAATGAATTCGATTTAAATTATTTATTCTAATTGAGAGGCTTGTTAACAGCTAAGTTAATTCAATATAAATATATTCTTGTGTAACAAGAAAGACTGAAGTTAAATATCACTAAGAGACAGACTTGTGTAACATAAACATTAAGCCTACTCTTGCTATAAAATGACAGATATTTGACTAACAACCGGCACAGTGTAATTTTGACGACAGTAAATTCCCCATAGCATCTGTATTCTCAGACAGTTGGTATAAATTCTTCTTCATAGCATTCTATGTTGATACAGTAAAATGTCTGCTATTCACAAAACTATATTAGCAATATTCTATTTCAAACAATTAAATGTATACTACTTGTTGAATAGTTGCCAGATGCTTTCATATGGGTGGTCCGAATAACTTCTGGTTTGGAAACAAAGATTGTGTCAGTGGAGAGGATTGATGAGTTCTCTGTCCTTCCATCTGAGGTAAGCTATTGAATGTTTATGGATCATTCTCCTTTATATTTCTCTAAGTTTTAGTATTTAGAAGTCATTAAAGTTATTTGAATATTTTATGTGTAAATGTCTGTACTAATAGGTTTTGAAACATTAATTATATAGTATTTGAAGCCATCAATTTGTATTTGAAATCTTCAGACTTATTTTAAATAAATTTTTAATGCATTGTGTAAGACTTAAACTGTGACTTTTTATTTTAGGCTTCTTGGGAAATTGAAGACCAAAAACCATCTAAGCAATGGCCAGCAGAAGGCAAAGTGTCTTTCCAGAATTATAGTACTCGCTACAGAGAAGGACTTGACCTGGTCTTGAAGGATATCAACATGAACATAAAGTCAGCAGAAAAGGTGAAATGTTATGAATAAAATAGTCAAAGTTTTTTTTTCTTCAGATTTTCCTGTACAAAAACATTGGCTATTCAGTAGACCTTGTATTTCTTTAATCACATTACAATTAGGCTATCTATTATTATCAATGTATATCTTTAGTATTTAACATATTTCATTTGAAAAACCAGTTCATGAAAACACCTTGGGTATTATTTTCACTTTAAATGTATTATAAGTAACTGATTACCTGTAAAAAATAATTTCCACACCAGGACCTTAACCTGAAGTGTTTAATTAATTAAGGCAGTACGTTTCCATCTTATCTACCTCAAGTTCAGACAAAATGCAGAAAAGTTTCATTTTGTCTGTCACATAACATTTTTATATTAAGGAAGTGGAAGTAACATGTTACATTCACCATAGAGTCTTTATAAGGAATTTTATGTTTATTCTCTTAACATTTTGAATCACAAGCTGTCATAAATATATACATATATTTCTTACTTCTAAGAAAAAATTAACCACAGATTTTATTGACTTTCCATAGATTGGTGTTGTAGGACGAACAGGAGCAGGAAAATCTTCACTTACTCTCTCTCTGTTCCGAATCATTGAGGCAGCATTTGGATCAATTTATATCGATGAACATGATATTTCAACCATTGGTTTACATGATCTGCGATCAAAACTCGCTGTAATTCCACAGGTAATCATATCATTCTTAAGTTTATATTTACAAGTTTTGTTTTGTTTTTCAAAGAAAAACTCCAAATATTCTTTGTTATATTGTTTAACATTACTTAGTTTGTGAACAACATGGGACCTATTGGTCCAATTTGGCTTTTCCATCCTCTAAATGAAATTAAAAAAAAACCTCTCAAAATCAGCTCTTATAATTCATTTTTTAATCCATCTTTTCTTAAATGCACATGGATTCTCTACCTCTTCAACATCTGAAGGCAATTTGTTTCCAAAGCCAACCACCCTGTTAGAAAAATGAAACTGCCTTGGCTGAAGATAACTCCCACCTTGCCAAAATTCCTTTGTGACTCTTTGTCCTACTATTCTCACTGTTAGATGTAAAAAAGATGATGCATCAACATTATCAATTCCCTTTATAAACTTAAACATTTTTATCAGATCCTTCTCTATCTCTTCTTTTTTCAAGGGTAAACAATTTGAGAAAATCAACCTCTCCTCATATGACAATTCCTCCATTTGAGACACCATTCTGATAACTTTTCTCTGAACACTTTCCAACAATTCAATGTCTTTTTTAAGGTAAGGAACCAAAGACTGAACATAGTATTCCAAATGTGGCCTAACCAGTGACCTATACAATGAAATTATAACCTCTTTAGACTTGTATTCAGCATTTCTGAAGATACAACCTAAGATCATGTTTGTTCTCTCAATAATTATGGCACATTGTTTGGATGGCTTAAGAGACTGAGTGACTATTACACCAATATCCCTTTCCTTCACAACACTATCAAAGCTATACCAATCCAAATTATACTTATAATTGAAATTATGATAACCCACATGCATTATCTTGCATTTATTATAATTAAAACCCATTTGCCATTTATTTGTCTAACTCACTAAATGATCTAAACCCTTTAAAAATCAGCAGCATTCTTTTCACAGCTGGTAACACAGCTATTCCTTCATCTGTGGCACTATTGTAAATCAAAAAGAGCAGACATCCTAAGATCGAGTCCTGAGGTACACTAATTCAGTTTGAACTTCATTTGTAACAACCCTCTGCTTTCTTTCATCCAGTCATTCTTCTATTTACTAATTTATCCCTCCCCATATATATATATGTACAAACCTTTTTATCACACCTCACTAAATGCTTTCTGAAAATTCAAATACACCAAATCTACACCCTTACACTCATCTACATGGCTTATCCTTCACACCTGTACAGACAATTTTTTAATAAGCCTTTTGGGACCTTGTCAAATCCAGATACACCAAATATACACCCTTACACTCATCTACATGGCTTATCCTTCACACCTGTACAGACAATTTTTTAATAAGCCTTTTGGCACCTTGTCAAATCCAGATACACCAAATCTACACTCTTACCCTCTCATCAACATATGCAGTAACCTTTTCAAAGAATGTCAAAAGATTCGTGAGCAAGATTTTCTGTTAGTGAAACCATGTTGACTATCCAATAAAATTCTAATCCTTGTGAAAAGACTTTGCAAACTAACAAACACTTCCAGCTGTTCCCCTATTTTTCTTCACCATCAAGACATAAGCTAAAAGAAACCGAACTGTAACTGGTCATTTACTTTGGTGGAATTTAAACTCTACATCATGTGATACACGTAACATCCATTATGAGACAGTGCGTCATCTCTCTTCTGTGTATTTTTTATCTTATCCTGGTTATTGTTCACTGGATTTAGCATCCATTTTTCTAAGTCTCAAAAGGACACTAAGATTCTTTCTAGTAATAAACCTATTGTTTTGACTAGCTGTCTATGTAGAAGTTCAGGAGTGAGAGGTTAATGACTATCTTTTGGTTTATATAGGCAGCAATTTATTGTGGATCACTTAATTCATCTACAAATGTCAATCAGAAGAACCTTTCCCATGTTTTTATCTTTTTTGATCATAAGGTTTATGGCAACATGTGCAATTTTGATATGTTATGGAATCTCCATTAATATGGATTGCATGCCCTTTACCTATTTTTAATTGTGATTATTTAGTAAACATGTCATCCTGGGTCTGTGTGGGATCAACATTAACTTCATACATTGGTAGACTCTGTTTTTTGCAGATATATGGTTTACTCTTTCAAATTCATGACTTTGTATAGAGGCAAATTGATTAAGATATGTCTAACATTGGATGAAATTACTGAATTTGATTAGTCCATTCCACCATGGTTTGTTACCATATCCCACTTTCATCTTTTATTGAGCTACTTGGATATTCCAGACTGGAAGAACAAAAGTGTCTTTAATGAATACCTTGCAGCCAACTTTCCATTCCTATTTTTCTAGATGGCTTGAATCAGATGACCTTATGGGTTCCTGTCATGGTTTGCTGCAGCTCTGGAGAGCAGCATGAGATTGTCTCTTCAAATTTTGTGTTCACTAAAGAGCTACATACAATTTAATTTGCTCTGGATTATAGTATATAAAAGCACTCTATGCCATCAACGTTTTTAGCTCTTTATTTAAAGGCCCTGGAAGAAGCTGGAGTAATGAACTGACTGACATTTCACCAAATCAGTTTCCAACAGCAATATTATAGCCTTGTCTATTCCTTATTTGTATATCGAGTCAGTCATCAAGTGAAGGTTTTGGGATGAGTGACACTTGAATAATCATTTCTCTATTAAAACTACTATTAATAATTGATGATCCTGATTACAAAAGAACCAAAAGGACAAATTGTTCTCACAAGGCTTTGCATTGGCAATATTTTTATCCCTCATTGTTTTTGGGTATAAGAAAATGAACTGGCAATGTGTAAAGAGTGTGATATTGAAGTCACATTTGCCAACATACAGCTTTACTGCCATTATTGTTAATGGAAAAAGCAGCGACACCATTTTGAACATAGTTTTAATTGTGGTATCCTTTTATATTGTACAGTGTCATTTAGTAATGATTACATTGTATGGATTCGTCATATCCTTTTTTAATTCTGTTTAATATTGTACTGTAATACAGTTGTTGAGTGTGTTTTAATCAGAATGATTTTGAAACCTCACCATGTCATTACAATCCATTTCCAACTTATGGTCATGTTTTGTCTGATAAATGCACACCTTGACAAAAGCCATGCAATGTAGTTTCCATTGCAAAGGTCTCCATGATAATGCTGTTGTGTTCCTCTGTGAAAATTCTCTGTAATCCATCTAGTGTATAAGAACTAAACTTCTCAATGCTTGTTTCAACAGTCTGGTTGCACAAAATCTATAATTGCTACATTTGGCAATTTGTCTGGTGTGTGTTACATGAAAAAACATGAACACACATTTTAGTCTACAGCTTCTTGAACTGATATGTTATAGAAGCAGTTTGTATACATGTGATATGCATTGCTTTTCCAGATGAAGATCCTTCCCAGTTATATTGTGTGCTGCTGAATGTGTTTTTATCATGGATTATTAGTTGTTAGAAAATGCTTCACTTGCATTGGAAAAGACTGTTATGTACCCTTTTTAAACTTGATTAGTTTTCATTTGTATATGCTACCTATGGAATGCCTCACAGTGTTAAAATGTACTTTTAATACATGCCATTTCATCACATGTTATACTGGCTGTGACTTGCTGATTTCCATATTAAAATTTTCTAATATGATATATTAAACATTAGATGATAAAGCAACTTTTCTCTTTGTATGTTTTATCTTACACACATTTCTTTTATCTTTTTACTTTTTCATAGTACTTGTTTAAAAAACAAAATAACCAATTATTTAGGGAAGTTAGCCTACATGTCTTTCTTCCTGTAATCTACAAACAAAACTAATTGGTTAGCATCCTAAAAGGTGTTGAAATGTTGTCAACTAATTTTTCCTGTAAGCTCATTGTAAAAATAGTATTAAGAAATATTAATACAGTGCCTTACATTTTAACAGCTTATTTTGTTGTATTTCTTTTTACTGTGATTTTCTCTGATGTATTATATCTAAATAATGTAATTCAGTACTCATGTTTTTGGGTGTTTTTATCTATTCTATTTTTTAACTGACCTAAAGAATAGATATAGTTAGTCGAAATGTGGCTTTGATAATTTTGTAACACTGCTTAAATGTTTTGTGTATACATTTTGGATTCCCAAATGTGGACCTGTGTATCGTGCAGGACTGAAATTTCTTAAGTGAACACTTTAGTGTTGTTCATTTTTTTTTCTCTCTCTCTCTTGTAGCCTTTTGCATTTTTTTCTTTTATATATTAGGTAACAAATTTTAAGACTGTTTTCTTGTTCAATAATCAACCCCAGAAGTGGTGTTCAGTGATTTTAAATTTCACATATTTTAGGATTCCTTTCATTTATTTTTTGGTCATTTTAGTTTTTTAACATCATTTGTGTCAATCATTAAATAAAATATGCAAGAACTGTCCACTTCTGTACTGTAGTGTTTTTTTACATCCATCAGTATTTTGACATGCCTTTTATAGAATATAGTGCTACTATAGATGGCCTTTAATTCATTAAGCTTTACACTACTGAAAGATAATGTTTGCTCTAGTTAAAATACAAAACCTCTAATACTGCCCAATTTGTTTTTTACCCTACAGTTTATTAGAAATGAACTGTGCAACACCTGGTGGTTTGTAGCATTACTAATAAACAAATGTAGAATAATAATTACTCAAATTATTTTTTTAAAAATTTTTGCACAGTACAGTTTCAACATATTTCTTCTGATGCTTTTGGACTTGGTAATGATATTATTACTAAATTATTGGTTGTTTGCTTTGTGGGGTGATTATTGTTTTTACAATCATGTAACATTTTTGTTTTTATAAAACTTAATGCTAATAATAAAAACAATTATTCACACCACAGGATCCTGTGCTGTTTACTGGGACTCTACGTGTCAATCTTGACCCAAATAAAGAGTTTACAGATGAACAGTTGTGGAATGCTCTAGAACATTCTCACCTGAAGCCATATGTTATATCACTTTCTGAAAGATTAGAACATCATGTGGCAGAGGGAGGTGAGAATCTGAGGTCAGTTTTTTTATTTATGTCCTCCAGTTAACATTAGCAACATTTATGTTTTGAGATTTTAATAAAATGAAGTATTTTAACGATTACTGAAAAGGAACCACAAAAATAAATATAGAATTAGGTTTTCTGAAATTTATGGTTAATTATAAAAATACATGTAAAATGTTACTGTAAATACCTTTATTATTTTTTGCTTACATTTTACTGTTAATGTTACATGGTGGTATTTGTAAAGTCTGTAACACTTTTCAGCACTTGATTAGATAAATAGGGAAAGTTGGAGTAAAAATGACTTTTTCAGAGTTGTGTGTGCAGTGTTATGGTACATCTTCAACATTACTCTGAATTAAGACATTAAAAATAGCAATATACATACCATATAAAAACAACCAGTAAAGGAATACTGACTTTCATTCAAAGACTTTAAAATGTTTTAAGTAGCAAATGAAGCAGAGTTGTTAATGTTCTTCATTGCAGATTTGAATATATGTGTATTAAAAGATTTTCTAGTGAACATAATTATCTGTAATTTTTTTTACTGAAGAAAAACACGAAATAAGTATTTACTCTTGGTAAGACTATGGCTGTTAGATGTCAACTGTTGTCACAATTAGTAGCCAGTATGATCACCTAAGTCTTCAGTTGTTACTTAGTTATTGATATTAATCCATAGATAATAGTTACTAACTAGCTTTGACTAATAATATTCTGCTGTCTTTTTTGAAGACTAGAAGATATCATGGTAGTGGCAACTATTCTTTATTAGGCATTAATGAAATAACTATATGTTTGTAAGTAATTAATAATTAGGTTTAGGTGATCACATGTGCCCTTAACCATGATAATGGTCAGTTAAAGATGTATTAAAGTGAAACATAAGGGTAAACACAATATATCGGTAATAAGGTTTTACTTAAAATAGATAAACCTTATACATTCCACAACACCTGGTATGAGAATAAGTAGTAATATGTAAAAGACAGAATGTTTAGAATTATTTTGATTACTTGTTAGTGTTGGACAGAGACAGTTGATCTGTCTTGCTCGAGCCTTACTCAGGAAAACTAAAGTCTTGGTCCTGGACGAAGCTACAGCAGCTGTTGACCTGGACACTGACAGACTGATCCAGAACACAATCAGGAATGAATTTAGTCAGTGTACTATCATCACCATTGCTCATCGACTCAATACAATCATGGATTATGACAGGTTGGGAAAAACTTATATTAAAAAGTTTCTGAGTGTTTTATAAACTCAATGAACTACATTACGTTTAGAAAGCTCAAAAAAACTTAAATATTATCACCATGTGAAAAAGCAAAGAAAAAAAGAAAACATATTACAATATTCTTGGCCTGGCATGGTCGGTTGGTTAAGGCATTTGACTCGTAATACAAGGGTCACAGATTCAAATCCCCGTCACGCCAAACGTGCTCGCCCTTTCAGCCAATCAGGCATTATAATGTGATGGTTAATCCCACTATTCGTTGGTAAAAGAGTATTCCAAGAATTGGCAGTGGATGGTAATGACTAGCTGCCTTCCCTCTAGTCTTACACTGTTAAATTAGGGACGGTTAGTGCAGCTAGCCCTCTAGTAGCTTTGCACAAAATTCAAACCAAACAAACCACAATATTCTTTTTAGTACAGGACATCAGTTATGTATTCTTATTCATTGGAAAATTAAAATAACTTAGATACTTCTATTTATTCGGGCTTTCAATAAATAAAAAAAACTATCCTCTTTATCTCTATTTAAGATACTGTTGTAGACAGTAATAACTGAAACTAGGAGCATCTAAAAATAAAGTTAGTGTTTTATTCTATAATTTTCATAGTTTATAATGCAATAAAGAATACTTTTGGTCACATTATATAAGAATGGATAATTCCTTAAAAGTGTATTCTATCCCCCTACCATGAATTCCTTCCCATGATTAACCAATAGTGCACCATTTCATGAATAACATTTTTAATGTTACTTTGAGAGCTGGGCAACACACAACATTAGTGTCACCCAACTGATATAGCATACATGATGTAACAGAATTTTGCAAACAATAATGTTTTGCCACACAGTAAAATCACCTCAGTTTCATTCAAGTTGTACAAACAAGTAGTGAAATATATCAGTTTTGTACGAAGAGCAGCAGGCTGAAAACATGCTGATTCAAGTAAGTGTAATTTACAAACAATGATGGAAATCTTTCCAACATTCTATGCAAATCTGGAGCTGAAGTCAGACAAGTTTGCTCTTTGTTTTCTCATTTACTGGTATTATCACATAATGATGGGTCAGTATCTTTAAAAAATTAAACATTTCTAAATCTTATTTAATTCTTATTCATTTTTAAAATGAGATAAAAATGTTCAAAGACACTTTATACTTTAAAATTTACATGTTAACCCATGAATGTAAGTTAATATACAATACGACAGTGATAATTAATAAGCTCTTAGTAAAATTATAAACAGAAGATGGAGAAGAATAAAAGAATTGTTAGCTGTTCAGTATTGTATAACAGCACTTTAAGTTTCTGTTAATATAAATAATGCAATGCAACTGATATCAGGTCAATCTTTTAGCATTTATTTCAGATTCTTATAAATATCATTTATTGATCAATTGTTTTTAAAGGGAAAAAAATCAGTAGTTCTTCTATTTAAATCATCAATCTTATATGATAACATAAAACTAGCACTGAGATGGTTATATTTTATAAGGCTATTAAAATACAGAATGTTAGACAGTTGACAGGAACACACAAATTTATGTTAAACTAAATAACAGTACTTTAGTTTTAATTACTATTATTTCTTATTGTAATTTTTATGTTAGGGTTATCATCATGGATCAAGGAAAAATTATTGAAACAGGTCCTCCAAAAAATCTTCTAGCAGAAACAGGGTCAGTGTTTTATGGCATGGCTAGAGATGCAGGATTGGCTTGACGGAGGATCTATGGATAAATAAACTTAATGAGTTAACTCAACATGTGTATTTCTTTTAATATCATGTGTAAATGATCTTGAAAATATAAAATTACATGAAAAGGTAAGATTTAGCAGCAAGGTTTTTCTTCAGGCACATGGAGAAAGTTCTTAATTATTTATTGAATGCTTTGATTCTGAGATGTTGAAAACCTAATGGAGTTAATTAATAACATAAGGTAGAAATGATAAAAGCAAAATAAAACTAAACATTAGTTGAGGCTAAATACCAAGTTAAAAATACCTTCAGGTTGGTGCACCTAGTGTGGGCTCTATAAACAGAATAACCTTAATCTCTCTGTGGTACATTCTCAATTTTTCTTGTTCCAAATATAATGTTTTTAATAAACAGTTATTATTCATGTTAACATTATTTTTTTTGTAGTAAGTAAGACTACTAATTTTTCAACCAAGAACATGCAGTGTTCTTTAATTTTGAATAAGGAATGGCCTTTTTCTGTAAACAGATAGTCATTTTACACTTATTTGTAATATTTCTTCTTGCTTAATACTTTGTATTTGTCATATAATATGTGTGCCATTGGTATGGTTGTTGTCATGTAACTTGTGTGCCATTCGTTTGATAGTTTTTCAGTTTAGGTGGACCAGATGAATAGAAATTGAATATTAGCAGTATTATCTCCCCTTGGAATATGGTACTCTGTGTTATCCTTTTTTTTCCCTTCTTTCCATCTTCAATTTTTGTTTTTGTCAGAAAGAATAACCCATATCTTTTTTAGTTTTTTCTTGTTTCTTTATTCACATATAATGTCTTGTGTAGCCAGACATAATAATAATATAGGAAGATTTGTTACTTAAATCCATGAAATTATAGTAGAAAATCATTACAGCATCATATACCTTTAACATGCCCAGAATGATATCAGAGCAAGATAGCCTTGATGTAATATATATTTGTTTATAACAGTGAATCTAATGTCCAATACCACAAAGATTTCATGCATAATTTTTAACTCCTTTAGATTATTATGGAATAGCAATCCCTCACAAATTTGAAATGAAAAGCAAAATCTTTTGTAAGTATTGTGGATGTGTTGGCAAATATTTCCATTAATACATGCAATATTTGGAGCCTTCTGTAACAGCTTCTGTTCTAAACTAATTTTGGATGCTCTCATCACTGAGAAGGAGTCTACCAAAACAACTAACATGCTAGTCCAAGTTATCTCACATTCTGCATATAATTTCACTAACATATTGTATAACAACCAAGCATTAACAGTGTTGACTTCAAAGCTTCCAGGTGTCTTCTTAGTGAATTTATACAGAAGTAACATTTGGTAGTCCATAGAACTCAGAAACCTTTTAACCTGTGGAACATTATTATGCTTGAGAGAGGCTAGTCATAAATCCTTGGTCAGCTCATGTTTATTGAATAATTCTGACCACGTTTGTTGGATTTCCTGGAAACATGATTTTGCCTTTCTCTCATCCTCCATTTCTGATATCGAAATTTTCCCTGAGGAAGTTTTATGTTATATGTACAATAATTTATTATATCACAAAAATACATATTTATTGCAAACATAGAATGGTACAAAAAATAAAAATCAGGCATATTGGTTTGTAGTTAGAGGCCTTGAGCTTGGTCATGGAGTTATGTACCAGTACTGATTCTGGAACTGCATTCAGAGAACTACTTTTATAAATGAAATAAGATAGGTTAGACTGTACTATCTGATAATTTAACTTTACAGGTTGTGAGGATATAAAGACATAATGTTTATAATCTTTTTAATACTCTTCAAAGAATTTTATCCCTAACTTTCATTTTAGAAAGTGAAGTATTTTAATATGCAGTCTATAATAACAGAAATATTTTATGTTTTAAGTAAATCTGTTCACATGTTGTATATCAGTATTGTTAACCTTTAATTAATATTCAACAATAAATCATTAAATATTTATTCAACAGGTACAGCTTAAGCTAATCATAAATATTATTTATAACTCTGTAATATACAATAACTTAAAAGGAAAAGACAAATTTTGTATAAAACTGTATAACAGCTGACCCTTCATTTTTAATTTTCATATGCATTTTTGTGGCAAAAGTGATTTAATGCTAATTTTGATATCTGTTGTTATAGTTTGTCAGTTCTAAGTTAGCATCAAGCCAGAACTATATTTTAGGTGGTAATAATACAATTTAACTTACACACATAGTATATACTGAAATGTTGTAATTTCAGGATTTTTCAAAAAGAAATGGAGTACATATTCTTTACAGGTTACTTACTTACAGTTTTCTTAGATATATTTGTCAGATATATTGTAATCTCTCTTATTTGTTCAGCATTTCTAGAAAAAAATTCACTTTAATTAAAGGTAATAAAAAATGCTGAGTAAACAACTTTTAGTGATTCTTGTTAACGAAATCTTTAGACACACAAAATGGAGAGGTTTTGGTCGAATATGTTAACCATATTTTAACAGTGCTTATACAGAAGTAATGATTTATTATTTGTTCAGTTGTAATTGTTTAACATACTTTAGCCATGCTTATATGGAAGTTGTGATATTACAGTTGTTATTTTTTATCATACATTAGTCATGCTTATATGGAAGTTGTGACATTTCAGTTGTAACTGTTTGTCATACTCTAGCAGTGTTTATACAAGTTACTAGGTTTCAGTTGTTTTTGTTAACCATGTTTTAGATACAGAAGTCATGAGTCCTTGACGAATTGTACAATATATTATTATACAATAATAGTGCATTTTCTTGTTCAGTCTCTACATAGAGAAACAATAGTTATTATTGAATAGTTTTATGTCAGGCAAAAAATACTGATGTAACAATATCAGTAACATAATGTTCTGAATACTAGTTATGAATAATTAATTATGTTAACATTAGTAATCACTGCTTCATGTTTAGTATAATATCAACAGCTTTCAGCCTTAATCTGAAATTTATTTTCAAAATTCCTGAAATGTTAAAAAGTTTTGGTATGCCAGAAATGAGCAGAATATTTGTTTCCTGTCGCCTGAGAAATTCTGTAATTAAACAAGAGAAATCCTGTATGAACTGATTCATTATAATAAACGATGGTTTGCTCAACATTATACTTACATAAAAAACCCACTTCATGCATGCTAAGTTCAATTTAGAATGAGGTCAGATAACATGTTTTGAATTCTTTATAGCAAAATTTTTTCTAGAGAAAAGTATGTTTACTGAATGTTAAACAAAATACATACTTCAAACATGTGACAAGTACCAAGATAGGTAGTGATGAGCATGTTATAAGAGAATGATTTTGAGTATAGAAATCAACAAGTGACATTCTCAGCTAATATAAAGTTGTAATAGAATGGCATGCATCAGATTACATTTTTATATTGTTTGACACTTTGTTAGTAGTGTTATGCCATCAAAAATTGATTACTCTTGGGAAGTGAATTTTATTTTATATTTCTACATAAAATTTTGGATTGAGAATTTCAAACATGGGAATCTACCTTCTAATAGTATTGATAATATGGATTAAGATGGGGACCAAGACAATTCAGAAAGAGACCTATAAGAAGTCATACCTCCCAAATGTTGTAAGCGAAGTTTAGTGTCTTGAAACAGGTGAGAATCCATGAACAATGAAGTAAGTGCCAAAAGCCACCTGTTTTGGTCAGCAATATACAACATAAGAAAGATCTATATATGGAAATGAAGCAACATGCTATGGGTTCACCATGATGAAGCTTCTAGCCATACTTTTGTTTCAACTGACACACACTTCAAGAACATATCCACAAAGTGGCCAGACATAGAGCATCTATGGACTTCTTTAATAAAACTGTTGAAATAAGTGATGGGAAATCATCATTCTTATACATTTTACAAAGTATGAAAACCTTGCAGGTGGAGTTGCTTTGAACATAGTTTTATAATACAGCCTTTTGCAATGGAAAATATACTGCAAGACTATTCTTGAGATGAATGGTCATCAGAAAGGGCAAGACTGGACATGATAATATTGACTCTAATGACACTGTGAGGCTTCAAAATCATATTAATTTTATGTAGTCAACCTTCTGTTTGGTTAAATTATGTTTCTATTCATACATCATTTATATTTTACCTGAAAATAAATGTTCTTACTAAAATACAATACAATAGCAACAGAATTAAATTTAAACAAGATTCGTGTAGTATGATACTGCTTGCCATATACTCAGAACAAAAATAACACAACTATATATTTATGACAAGTGAAAAACTGAGAAATAATTCTAAATATTTTAGTGAAGAATTTATTCATGAAATTGTAGAATGTTTAACATTAAGTTACTAAAAAAACTTGTAACTAAATTCAAATGTTAAATTTCTGAAAAAAATATTTTAAACTCAGAAAACATTACAGATTTAGTTGTGATGTCATTACTGAAATTGATATACACAAAACCTTTATAAAAGTGATCATCATAAAACATTTCACCTGTTGATAAGTTGGGTCTTTATTGATATCTAATCACTTAATAAGATGATTCTGTTCACTCACTGTTTTTGAATCCATGGAAATAACATAATTAATATCCTTGAGAAAGTGGTCTAGCACATGTCATGATTTAGTATGTTCATGTCCTATAATGAAATTTCATGACAGCTTTATTGCCAGAATAATCTTTAATAAAAAACATTTTGGAAAATAAAACTTACTAATCTTTATATAATAATATTTTACTTTAAAAACATATCAGATGATAAACTCATTGTTCCTCAAAAGAATGGCAAAAATACCCATAAAAAGAGTAAAATAATGATAAAACATTTTAATATTTATGAGTAATGTAGTTTTGTTATAAATGTTTCAACATCAAATTTAATTGCCTTTTCTCATTTAATTATTTTGTGTAAGTAAATTTTGTAGAAATAACTAGTGCATAATCATAATATTTATTAGTTGTTAATGGATCTAATTAGAAAGATAAACTGCAAAGTTAATTGATTTAGTGCAATATCAGATATGTTTCTACATACCAGAGGTATTGAATCAATTAAATGAGGTTGTTCGTGCACAATGATTCTGAAAAACAAAAATCTTCAGATGATTACAGATGTAAGGTCCTGGACAATACAACTTAATTAAAACTTCTTCATTTGTAATAAAACCTCACTATTTGTGAAGGCAACCATTTGCACAGTGTATTAAATGTTGCAAATTACGTTTGTGATATAAAATATGTGTTCATACTGAAAAAGAAATCCCATAACTTAACCACTTGACAATTGATAGCACATTTTGTCAGTCATGCTTAGCAATCAATATAGGATGTCAACAAGTAGAATTTTTGTCTTTAAGTGTATAGGCAGCTTCTATACTTTTCACTTATACAGCTGGTATCACATCTTATTAGTCATGCTTAACAGATCACATAAAATGTCTACAAGTAGAATGATTCATATCTTTAACTGTGGAATCAGTTGCTCTACCTTTCATTTATACACAAATCTTTCTATTTTTTACATAGCAGGTGACATTTTGGGTTCTATTTGTCCTAGCTATATCAAACACCAGCTTTTCACTCTCTTATGGTACAGATTAAAATATAAAACATTTTTGCTTGTACTGTTATTAGTACAAACCTGTTTTATATTACAATCTATGTCACCACATTGGAAGAAAACATTTGTGCTAAATATAGCTGAAAAGCTAAACACCCCAAAACTATATTTCATAGAAAGATGAGAAAGTTTTGAGTGTGAAAGAAACTGATGCCTGTGTTAATTATCTATATTACATCTAAAATAATTTTTTCTTGAAAAAAAACTTAAAATCAAAACACTAGAAGTTGATAAAATATGTATTTTCCAAGAATTAACTCAAAGATCTTATTTTTACTTCTTAAAAATGTTATTTTATCATCCAACGTACATTATGTTTGTTCAAAATATTTCTAACAACCTTATATTTGCTTACTATTTGACTCAATGTAACCTCAATAAATTTTGTTAAGTTGTAAATTAACAGTAAAACTTCAGTAATTTGCTCTTGTAAAAGATAATCTGGGGTACTTTCTATTTCATCAGAACATTTCTCATTTACTGTTAAAATGAAAGATAAAATTAGTTAATATTTTAGAATATCTGAAATTTAATTATTAAAAGACTTTCTTAATTGAAGTAAAAACAGTAGTTGATGTATTTACAAGTAAAAAAATATATCCAATCCTGCTGTTAAAAACTTCTTAAGTTTATTAAAATCTCATCAAAAGCTTTATATCGAATTATAAAACTAATTTAGAACACCCATCTTGTTAAAATTAGGCTACTGACACATATATCAAATGTTTAACTGGTATTTAGGTATATTTAAAAATATTTGTTATTTCAATATGATATGTAGATTTCATATCTACAAAACTTTTAAATATTTTGAAGTTCTGATGTGGACCATACTAAATATGATTGAGGCTATGTGCTAAATTCAAATTCCTGTAGAAGGTTCAGTTAAGTCATTTAATTTACTGTTTTGTGAGATAATTATATTGTACTCTACTTTGTTGAGAATTGTTTTATGACTGACTGCCACACAAAGCAGAGATTCTTCTAACTTCATGTTGCAATTCAATTTTTGATTGGTCAGTTACAAAACTGTGTAGGCACCTGTACATGGTGAGGGGACCTCCCAGGGAAGGTACTGTTCTTTCAGTTTACCTCCTCTGGGATCTAAACATACACCCACGTGTTTGCTGTGCATAGCAACCTATGAAGGGGAGGCAAGGATCCTGTGGTTGAAAGTTCCAACCCAAACACACCACTTTGGCTTTGAATTCCTGTAGACAGGCAGCTTTGGGGTGGCCCCCTTGGGTCAGTTGGCTGGTTCATTTAGGCTAGGGTCAACCAAGTACCAGTGTTGGATGTTCTCAACAGGTTTTGTGGACATTGTATCTGATGCTGGTGTTTGGGAATAGTGCTCATGAAACCCTGGCATTGCTGCAGTGTCCTTGTTTGACATTGTAGTGGATCCCCTCATAGGGCTCCATGGTGGGTATGGTCAGTGGACACCAAAATTTTCTTTTTTTATTATGGATCCTCCAAATACAATCTTAATTAAAATAGTGAAAAACAGTCCATAGGTCTTGTCTTAAAGATTCTGAACAGCAATCTTCAACATCTCTAACACCTGTTGTACCTCATTTTCTTATCCTACATTCTCTTTCAGACAAACATTCAGGGCAAATGTCTCTCTTATTCATTCAGAAAGGACTAGAGGGACTTGATGGCTCTCCAAAGTCAGTATAGAAGCTTCGATCTGGTGACATATTGGTGGAAACCCACATCTCAACACAGCGAACTACTCTTGCATTCCAAGGCAATTGAGGTTACACCTCATGCTACTTTGAATTCATCACAAGGAGTTATTGTTGAGAGGGATCTGAAGAACATCCTTGAGTCAGAGATTCTCGCTGCTTTCTCTATTCAAGGAGTTTCTGTAGTGAGGCATATCTCCATTTGCAAAGATAGAATTATGATGGCGACCAAATCCTCATTCTGACATTTGCATCACCACTTCTACCTGCCACCATCAAGGCAAGTTATCTTAATTGCAGGGTACAACTGTACATTACAAACCCTTTCTGATGTTTCCAGTGTCAATGGTTCGATCATTCAAAGACGTTATGTTGTGGTTCCTTGACATGTGTTCGTTGTGGTGGCAAGGACCATGATGCCTATGAGTGGGAAACAGACCCTCATTGCATCTATTGCAATGGCTCTCACCCTTATTACTTTCGTTTCTACCCTGAATAGTTGAAAGAAAAAGAGATGCAGCATTTGTAAACGATTCATCACATTACTTAACCTGAGGCTTGAAAGTTGCTGTCCACCACTTCATCTCAGATGTATGCTGCTGCTCTTCGTTCCACTACCACAGTGGGAGTGCAGGCAGATCTCTCTGTGCCTCCAAAAGAATTGTTCTCAAAATAAATGAAAAGTCTTTTGACCTCCATGGTTAAAAAAGTTGATGAATCAACTACAACAAATTCCAAGATCCACTTCCTTTGGTTCCAGGTACAGACATTTCCTCGGATACATCCTCTTCTCCCACCCCAAGATGCAAAAACAATGATTCGTTGAAGTTTTCAGTCACTGGAATTCCCTTCCAACAGCAAAGACTTGCCCAGTCGACCCAGGGCAAGATCCATGGAGGTCGATAAACATCCCTTGAATAACGACAGTGAGGAAAAAAGATGTGGTCGTAAACAGAAGGGCTCTCCACCCAATTTGCCTACATGTAAATAAAAATGTCGAGGGGTCCGTTCTAATCTGGATCACATCAAAACACTGATTGCTTCCTACCATCCTGTATGTCTTTCTTTACAGGAAACATTTCTGAAACCTGCCGATACAGTCACCTTTTGCTGGTTTTTTTTGTACAGAAATGACAGGCTGTGTGATGGACGAGTGCATGTAGGAGTGCACTGTTGGTTGATTTGCCCTGTTTTTACGAGAGCACCAACATTGTCGTGCAGATTCCTTCGAAAAATCTGAGTTTATTCTCATTTAGGCGTACATGGCCGATATCTTCAATTCTCTCAATCAACAGATGCAGGGCAGTGGAGTTAACATCATCGAAGCGGAATAAAACCTGAAGGCTTTTCAAAAAAGCTACCATTATGGAAACGACGAACAGAGAATGATAACTTCGCAAACGTTCCCCTGCTAGACGACTGTGTAAGTAAGATCGAAGATGTGTCTGAAATCTGAGACATTTCTGTACCCGGGGAACTGAAGCAAGCATTAGACATTTGTTTGGATGTATAAAATGAATAACATCCTATCAGACCCGAACAAGTTTAAACAAATAAACACAAATCCAACAAAGACACACAAGACACAACTGAACAAATTACTACTACAAATGAAAAAAGCCAACACAATTTCACAAACACTTTATTCCTACCTACGTAAAACCGACTCACGCACACCGCAAATATACGGCATCCCCAAACCTCATAAACCAGATTGTCCATTACGACCAATAATGTCCACATATGAATCGTTTAATTACAATCTTGGCAAATACATAGCATGGGCATTCTCCAAATATGCAACATCAGCCAGCTCATTCATCAAAGACTCTTTTAATTTCAAGTCTAATCTAAATCAACTTAATCATAAAGCCTTAATGGCCAGTTTCGATGTTATATCCCTCTTTACAGAAGTTCCAACCACTGAAGCCTGCAAGATAGCCTTAGAACTCTCTATCCGAGACCCTAACCCAACTATAGAAATTCCCAGTAACCAGTTAGCAACCCTCATAGAATTCACCACGATAAAGACAAACTTCATGTTCAACAACCAAAACTATATACAAACAAATGGCCTAAGCATGGGCAACCCAGTATCACCAGTCCTAGCCAATATTTTTATGACACAAGTTGAAACACAAGCAATTAGCACAGCATTACATCCACCACTATACTGGTACAGATATGTAGATGACACGGTTGCGGGATTCAAATCTACAGAACACATACTTAATTTTTTCAATCACATTAACTCTATACATCCCAACATTAACTTCACATGTGAACAGGAAGAAAGCAATCAAATATCATTTCTTAACCTCAAAATTACAAGAACTGACACACAATTCAAAACAGAAATCCACCGAAAAATCACCCATACTGGACTATACATTCCTTGGGACTCAGCACATGAAACAAAACAAAAACTCAACATACTAAGAAACCAAATAAACACAGCCATAAAACTATGCTCACCAGATAAAATTAACGATGAATTAGACAAAATAAAACAGTACTTCATCAACATCAATAAGTTTCCTCCACAAACTGTAGAAAACATTATTAGCACACACCTACACAGAAAGCAAAATCAACCAACTAAAGTAAATACAGCTCACGAATCAAAAAACCACGAAACCATATACTGCTGTATACCATATATTCCTGACATCAGCAAACAAATAACCAACATTTGGCAAAAACTAGTAACAAAATATGACATTCCAGTTAATACCAAATTTATTAAAAAACCCGGCACAAAACTGAGGTCTATACTATGTAAAAACTACACTGACAAACACCACACCAACATTATTTATAAAATACAATGTGATAACTGCCACGACTTCTATATTGGAGAAAAAAGTAGAAAAATGGAAACCAGATTCAAAGAACATAAAAAGTCACCTTCACACGTTTTCGAACACTGCAAGTCAAATAAACACAACATAACCATAGAAAACACTCAAATACTAAATAAAGAAACAAACATAAACAAACGCAAAATTAAAGAAGCCTTACTTATACAACAACTTAAACCCAAGATAAACCAATATAAAGGAACTCCTTTATACCTATATTAATATAATAAAATAAATAAAATTATAGATTCAAACATCTAATACCGCCCTCTACATTTCGACACACAGTTACACAACCCCTTTCAAACATGTGGTCAGCTTCCGGTCAGTTACCTCTTTCTTTGTGAACCTGACGATGACCGAAGAAGGTCGAAACGTTGTTCGCTCTTCTATGTAAAATATTTTCTCAACCCGAACGAGCCGTTTTTGCATATAAAAATAATTAAAATTTATTTCAATAAATACAATATTTCTTCACGACCCACTTGAAATAAAAATGTATCTCAGAATGGCTGGTATGGGTATTAACCCTTTTATTGATAAGCAGGGAACAAGGTTTTAAAACGTTAATACCCGTACCAGCCGTTGTGAAATACAAATACCACACTTGTTGCATTTATAATGCATTTTCGTGTTAAACAGCGCTCGGCATGGCCATGAAGGTTAACTCATTCGACTCATAAAATGAGGGTCGCGGGTTCGAATCCCCGTTGCACTAAACATGTTCGCCCTTTCAGCTGTGGGGCGTTATTATTTGTCCGTTAATCCCAGTATTCGTTAGTAAAAGAGTAGCCCAAGAGTTGGCGATGAGTGGTGATGACAAGCTACCTTCCCTCTAGTCTTACACTACTAATTTAGGGACGGCAAGTGCAGATAGCTTTCGTGTAGCTTTGCGCGAAATTCAAAAATCAAACATATTAAGCAATAGTAATAACCTTTAAAAAGTTTCAAACTGTTTATATACATATTTTTTTCAGTTTAAACGGATAAATAACACAGAAAAAAGAACGCCTATTATATTACTCTTCACTAGTAAAGTTATTCCTCTCAAGGGAATTCAGTTAGTTTCATTAGTTCCTGAGTTACTTACTTTAAGAAATCATCGAACAGGAACTTATGTAGTTTCTTCAACTATACTTCACCTTTTTAAATTGTCAAATATGATGACGTCACGGTATCACCAAAGGGTATTTTGTGGAACTACGATGTCATAATTGCCTGTCATAGCTGTCTGTCAAAGTGCCCTTTGGTAGGTTTACCTAGCTACCAACATGTATCCAACAAGCTCAGGACATCTATACTCATTTTTATAAATTATACAGCGAGAAACCAAAGAACTGCTTTAAATCCTATTTAATACCATTAATAGCACACAATTTACAATCCAATTAAGATAATCACCTGGACACAGTTTCATCAATTCATTCTCACTGATATATAAATAAGAATCCAACTGGTTTTCCAAACACACGTAATCAGACTGTATAAATATCTCACCATTTTCTTCAATATATTTAACTTATTATACAACTCAATATGAAACACTTAGTTATATTAACTTCGACTCACAAAAGGTGTAAGGATATATACCAGAAATCAAACAAACCATCTTTGATTAATTGCTATTCACTTACCGTTTCAAACTTTATAATTAGCTTCTTTCACTTATTATGGTGCTTAATTTGTTTATATGTAATGAATCGTATCCACTGTCTGGTAAGTTTTCTTTACAGCACAAAAATATTGACAGAAATTTTTACAAAGTTTTCTTTACTGGATCTTCAATGTGAATTTCATATATGAATAACAACAGCATTTCGATGACAAACATTGATCGCTGTAGCCACTGCTCACGATGTTTTTCGCTAACTTGGTAACAATTCTTTTATTCAGAACTGTTAACGTTTTGATGATCAAATATTATTATAATCCTACATTAAAACATTTGTTTTTATTTTTACAAATTACTTTTATGTTATTTCAAAAACAAAATACTGTATGCAGTATATACTGAAGTAAAGATTTGAGAGTGTGTGTATATTTTCTTCTAACAGCCACATCGAGCTGAGCTCACCGAGGTGAATCTAACCCCTGGTTTTAGCATTGTAAATCCGTAGACGTACCTGTGTACAAGCGGGAAGCTGTTTTGGTAGACATGGCGTTAATTAAATACGTATCTTTTGGTCTTCTTAGTAATGACGTGAAGCACACAGGTGTGTGATAGAGATACCAGTATGTTTGTTTGTTATTCAATTTCGCGGAAAGTTCGAGATGGCTTCCAGCGCTTGCTGTTCCTAATTTTGAAATAATATACTTGAGGAAACACAGTTATTCAATACTATTTGTCTGAATGTTTGAGCCCATCTTAAAACCGTGTAAGGGGATTGACCGTTATATTAAATTCCCTAAATTGTACCACTATTTTTCTTCTTACTAGAAACCCATAATACACCACTAGTAACGTTTGTTTGTTTTTTTAATTTCAAGCAAAGTTACACGAGGACTGTATGCGCTAGCCATAACTAATTTAACAACGTAAGACTAGAGAGAAGACAGCTAGATATGACCGCCCAAGCCCAACATTTGGGTTACTCTATTACAAAGGAATAGAAGGATTGACCGTCACTTTATAACGCTATCACTTAAAGATCGAGCATGCTTGGTGTGACGGGGTTCGATCCCGTGACCTACAGATTAGGAGTCGAGAGTCCTATCAGTAAAGAAAGATTTGTATAAACTTATTAATACTTTAATTATAAGATAATGTCAAACAAACTACTGACTTGTACCTCACTGTGTAGTAGAATCACCGAGTAGACATTTTAAAATATATTTGATATTTCAATGGTATCTTAATACGAAAATAGTGGTGCCAAGTAACATTCAGTCGTATAACTTAATACAATTATCTAAACATAGAATTTTTGAGTAAACGTTTTCATAGTGTTAGAGGTCAGTCTCTTAAAACGAAACATTTGAAAATCTGTTTAGAGGGCCGGCATGGAAAGTTGGGTTTAGGCGTTCGACTCATAATCCGAAGATCGCCGGTTGAATCCCTGTCGCCCTTTTAGCTGTGAGAGCGTTAATGATGTGACGGTCAACCCCACTATTCGTTGATAAAAGAGTAGCCCAAGAGTTACAATGGGTGGTTATGACTAGTTGCCTTCCCTCTAGTCTTACGCTGTTAATTTAGGGACAGCTGGTGCAAATAGCCCTTCGTATAGCTTTGCTTGAAATTGAAAACAAACCAATCATAAAAGGGTAAAATAAATTTTAGCGCAATTACAACAAAACTTGTATCACACAATTGTTTGTTTTTGTTTTAATATTGGTGTGATACAAGTTTTGTTGTTATTACTCTAATATTTATTTTACCCTATAACCCTTAAATCTGGATACAGATTCATTCTGGTTGATTTGCAATTGTTTATTTCAGGAAAACTCTGTACAATAACCTAAAGTTATGTTAAGGTCTGTTTTCCAAGAAATGACCTAACATTTGATGAGAAAAACATGCACCAGAAGGATTGTGTATTATATTACTACAACAAACATGGTGCCAACAACATTGATATATTAAATACATTAGTTACTGGTATATTAACAGCAACTTAGAACTAATGTGAACATATGGGCTTGTAGCTGACATTTTATAATAAGAAACAACTATATGTTGTGTGATATTTTCACCTTCTCTTAACACTAAAATGTCTCACTGGCACTTATCTAAGATAAATTGATTAATCACTTGTGGAATAAATAATGGTTTGATAAAATATCTATATCTGAAACAAAACAGGATTTATCTGTACAGACCAACTGTGGTTTAGTGCAGAAGCTATGTAACATTAGTTATAAATACCATATAACTGATTCTTTGACTCTGTACAATAACAGCATGGTTTAACACAGTAATTCATAAAACATTATTATAGTCACTCATGACGAGAAACCTACTTGAAGTAAAAATGTATCTCAGGATGGCTGGTATGGGTATTAAAACTTACTAATAAAGCAGAGAACAATGTTTTGATCTTTTTGGGTCATCTTCACTCTTTATAAGCCTGATGATGACGTAAGAAGGTCGAAACGTTGTTCTGTAATTTATTAGTATGTGTTAATACTCATGCCAGCTGCCCTGAGATGCATTTTTACTTCAAGTGTGTTTCTTGTCATCACGTATTTGATGCATCTTTTGTTAGGTGTTAAAATATGCTACAATAATTATCTGATACATTGTTTAATTTTCTGAGTTAGGGCACAATGAACTTCTAGTCAGTTTCTTTCATAGCATGGACTTGACTGACTGTTCATTTCTAGTCTGTATACTAAGAGTTATAATTACCAACAGAATGATTTCAAGCCAGAAACCGACTAATGTAGATCATCCAACTATCAATAACAACATTTATCTCCATTTATTGGCACTGATAAAGTTTCATCTTATCTGAAGAGCTCGCAGAATTGGACTAAATTTGTTGGACAGAAAAAAGTCAGTTAAGAATCACTTCGTTAAAGGTTACAAATGTGTACAAGTAAGAACTAGGGTAACTCAGTACGTTCCATCTGCAGAAAACCATTGTTGATGTGTCACCACCAACGCCTTTGTTAATGTGTGGTTGGAGGCAATATATGTATACAGTGTTAGCTATTGTTTTGTGGACAAAAGTTTTATTTTTTTTTTAAACATTCGTGAATAGATATTTAATTCCAAACTCCTGATTTGGTTTGAAATGTGCGCAAACCCCCATGAGGCTGTCCTGCGCGAATTTAACAGTGACAGACTAGAGGGGCGGTACCTAGTCAACACCACCCACCGGCTTCTCTTTTACCGACGAACAGTGGGATTGACCGAAAGTTCATAACATCCTGGCGGCTGAAAGAGTGAGCATATGTGGTAGGGCATTTCGAACCCGCAGTTTGTGATTCGATGCCCTAACCACCAGGTTGTGCTAAGACCGCATACGTTCTGAAGGAAACTGAACACATATTCGTTTAATTAGCGCAAATGTTTAATACTTATAACCCGACTTGAAGAAGAGAGGTCCACCTCTACGAAGTACTCTAGTTAGAGAGTATCGTGCTTTGGTGTTAAATTTGTGTTCTTCTAACATTAATTATACAGTTTTGATTATTAACACGTTTAAATTAACGCACGTGCGCAGGAGTTTATCAAACGTGTCTTGTGTTTTAGAATTTTGAGTGAATGATCAAACAATTTTTGTTTTGACAGTAATTTTTGGACACTTTATCTCTTACAGATGTAATTTTCACATCCTCTGATTTCAGTGCAATTTCATTAATCTTGCATAATAGAATTCTTTAAAACTTTAACATAAGCTAACCTTCCGTCCAAAATTAGGCGTCTCAGAAACAAGTTCACGTAAGGTTCTTGTATTTGTAAAATAAATATTTACTTTATTCTCGTTTGAAGATATAAAAAAAATTATAAATCGTAAACTTCACTTTTATTTGTTTTTACCGTATTTGAAACTTTCACGCAAAGCTATACAAGGAAAAATAGGCTTCATAAAAGAGAGCTGGGGTCCACGGTACCCACCGCCAACTCTTGAGATGCTCTCGTCCATTCAAATTGAGATCTGACTGTTACATTTGTAATTCATCCAGTACTCCAAGGCGCAGATTGAATTTGTTCGAGGCAAAAGGTGTCGAACCAGGAATCGTAGGATTCATGGTTTAGGCACGTAATCACGTGGTTAGGTACGACCCCGTTGTTTAGATGTTGGTAGTTTCCTACAATCGTCTGGTTGTGACGAAACTTTCAAACTTGATTCATTCTATTAGAGATGTTGGAAGAAAGGGTTAAATTTGACCTCTCGAAAGAAATAATAAAGTTGTGAAGTTTCGGCAACCTAAAGAATGTTACACGTAACAGATATTAAATGATTAGTAAAGTTCCAGTGGTGGTACCAAACTAATATGAAATATCTCTACTTTAATATAGATTCCTCACTAAAACCTATTAATGCGACTGTACCAAAAGCTCTTTTTTTTGTAAATTAAAATAATAGCACCCACCGTTAAAATCGATACACAATTAAAAACATTTTTTAATTGAGACCTCAACAGCATTACCAGGAGTGGGTTGCACGAGACGACGGTACCATATATTTAAAGGTGTAACGTCGAAACACAGTCAACTATTTAGAAGCGATAAATTGACCGTAATTAAAATGTTTGTGTCCATTTTATTGGTGTGTTACTTGTGATTCTAACACTTTGCACAGTTCATACTTGTTTGTTGATATCGCTACACAATACACTCGCCGATCCTAATTTTTTGAACTGAAACTACGAGAAAGGCAGTCAGCTAACAATATTCATCGGCAACTCTGGGCTACTTTAATTGAATAATGGGACTTGACCGTCATTTTTGTAGCGCATACATGGCTCAAAGATTCGGGGTACGTTTTTGCGTCAACGAACCTCAAACCGTGGATCCTCAGATTCATAATCCGGACACTAGTCACTGAGCCACGCTTGGTCCTTTTCTGGAATGATCTTTCTTTCTAGCGGGCAGAGTTTGATTAGCGTACCGGACAGTGTATCCAAAGATTCGCGGTTTGCGACCTGCCACATCAATGCAATATGCACCTTGGGAACATGATGAGTTATAGATGTATTATTCAAATCATACTGTCTGTTTAAAGTAGTCGAAGAGTTGGACTCCAGTCTCTTAATTCAAATTTCAGGACAACTAGCGCATATAGCCCTCGTGTACCTTCTACTTATTTGTTCGAAACACATTTTCTTGACATCGACAAAATTACTCAATTTCCGTTTGTGCTAAATGTTTTCTACGTAATTGTAGACTAATCATCAGATAATATTTACGATTTTTAGCATCAAGTGAAGTTTGTTTTTCTGTGGAACGAAATATCAACTGTAAGTAAAACCTTTGTCCGATTTGTGTAAACACTGGTGTGATTATGGAGGTTTATTTTGGGCATAAGCCGTTACATTTGATTGCTTTAAAACAGATTTTCATGTCGTTTTAAATTTGTGTCCATTTTAGTACGAAGGGATGGTACATTATATCTACAGAGTAGGTTAGTCCTACGTTAGAGCTCTGGATTTCGGACCTGTACAATAAACAAAACATTTCCCGCACTGCAAGATGTAGGCGCATTGTAAGAGTGACAGTTTATTCCTTGTGGTGGACGACAAGCGCAGCTGATCGAGTGTCTTTCCGCTTATCAGTAATTAAGCGTTAGGGACAACGACAAATGAACTTATCACACTTAATAATAAGCATACGATGTCACCAAATTAAAAGACTACATTGTAGTGAACCTAAGAAGGTCGAAACGCTGTTCTCCGCCTTATTAGTAAAGTTGTATGAAATAACTATTGTAGAATATTTTAATATCTAACAAACAGCCTGTGTTGGTCTGGTCCTTCGCTAGTACAGCGGCAACTTTACGGATTTACAACGCTAAAATCAACGGTGCGATTCCCGTCGGTGAACTCAGCAGATAGCCCGATGCGGCTCTGCAAAAAAAAATACACAAACATAAACATACGCTTGATCGCAATTATCAGTTTCAAGAACTTCAGGTCTTTTTAACACTAAAACTCGAGAATCGATTCTCGCAGCGAATACAACACAGATTTCCTGTTCTGTGACTTTGTGCTAAAACGTACAAACAAGTCGTTCGATTTTTAAAACAAAGCTAAACAACGGGCATTACATAGTTTATCTCCTGTGAGGAATGGAAACCCGATCCTACTGTTGTAAATCCAGAAACTGATTCATTGATAAGAGGGGCAGGGGACATGTACAAATAAAAGACTCTATAATCGAAACATTTTTTTTATCTATCTCTTTTAAATTAAAAGTTTTCTTTTATATAAATTAATTAGTATTTATGCTAATAAATCATATTTTTCTTCATTTTCCACGTGAACTATTTGTTTCTGAAATATCCTTTCGTCGACGAGGACTATTTTCTTTTTCTTATCAAGAAAGATATACCTTTAAGAAATATTAGATAAAGACTTCATGAAAACTTCTAGATGCTGCTGTCCTCTAGTGGGTAAAAGCTAAGGCTACAATTTACAACGCTATAATCTGAGGTTCAATTTCCCTCGATGGAAAAGCCTAAATGGCCTATTGTGTAGCTTTGGGCTGAAAATAAACACACACACAAATCGTGGTCGTAGTTACTGCGAGTATTACAAGCCGATTATTATCATAATTATTTTCTTTTTCATATACATTTTCAAAACCTTAACATAAAACTCACTAACACCCAGGTTTATTGTACTTGTATCATTTGTGGGGCCCCATTCTCTGTGACTTTACCGTTGACTACGGAGTAAAAAATGACCCAGATTTCGAATGTTTAAAACTGATGTTGTTTTTTTTTTTTTGTGCTTATTCGTGCGAGGCGCCTTCTAGTGAAGACTTTTAGATCGAGGGAGTATTTGGAGTTGGTTGTTTTTTTTACATTTTAATTTAAGTGTTTGTTCAAAGTTTAGCTTAAATAAAAAATGTCAAATCAAGTCTAATGTTGAAAGATGTTTATTTATAGTACAAGTAATTTATAGTGTAGTGGAGACGCAATGTAGTCAGATGACTTGTTACACAGTTCAGACAGTATAATAGTCAAAAATACGAAGTGACACAATGTGTTACAAACCTGTACTTGTAAATAGTCAACCCAAGGAACTAACATAGTACGTTTAAAAAGTTACAGTTGTAGTAATCAGCTCCCAGATGCAACACAGTGTGTGTGCTTCAATTCTGCAATTGTATAATCATCCGATAAAATTTGTTTAAACTTTCAAACTGCTGCCATACTAAGACAGATCATGAACTAAAAATACTCAGCAACTATTTGTAGTTTTACAGCCGGATAATGGAAAGTGTCTACGTTTCTTTTTCCTCTACCCACAGCTTCTAAGTCACTTTCATTACTTGACAGAGGGTCTGGTTACATTCTTCACGAAGAACTTTACATGCACGTGTCAGTAAAGGAAAAGTATTTGACCTAACTTTATGCCCTCTTGTTAATGTATATATACACTTGTTCGTCCCGTAAGACTCGCTGATTGTTATTAGATTTTCCAGGCTTCACATGTCATTTTAATATTACGTCACTGTAAACCTTCTCTTTCCCCATATCATAACAGTTTACTTTACAACTCATTCTGTTAGATTTTGGAGTCTGGGCTAGTAGATCTCTGGATTCTGGAGCTATCGAATCTACTTCGATTCCGCGCGATACTGTAAAATATTCCTCACACTATAATATATTGGTGCGTTATAAGAGTGAGAGTGCATCCCTTAGCGGGCTTTGCATCGCCTGGTGGTTAGTGCCCTAGACTCGCAATCTGTTGGTCACATGATCGAAACCCGTATTCGAACGTGGTCATCCTTTCAGCCTTCGGAGCGTTATATGTGACGATAAATCTCGCTTTTTGTTGGTAAAGAGCAGCCCAAGAGTAGACGGTAGGTGGTGTTGAGTTAATTGTTACCTTCTAGACTATCACTTCAAAATTAGGGACGGCTAGGCTTGGTGTTTTTTTTTAAATATAAATACTTTAATAGGAAACAGAACCGTTTACATGTTTTATTCATTTATTCCAAAACTCTGACTTCGTGCGAAATTAGAATCAAACGGTATTCTAACCCACGCCTCTGGAGAATCGGAGGTTCCAATCCTGACAGGTTCAGTTTTTACATCTGGTTATTTCGGTTCTGAATAAACTAATGTTTAAAATAAGCAGTTAATCATAAATACAAACTTTAAGCGTGTTTTCAGTTTGTCTTTTATCGTTGCAATATTAAACTTTTAAATGTCCAAACGTTATGTTGTCTGTCAGAACCAAAAGGAAACAGCTGTTTCAATGCTGACTTAACAGTAATCCTCTCAACCTGTCTTTAATGTATTAAGATGTAATTAACTCTGTCACATATCTGTAAACCTAACCACATATTATTCTCTGTATATAGTGTAAAACAAACTGAGGGAAGTGTTCAGCCAGAAAACGTAAACAGAAAACAAAGTTCGAGCAGAGTCTGTCTTCACCCAACTGATTAATTTGTCGTTTACGACTATCAAAGGTTGTACGTCACAACCAGTTTATCAATGTTCAAAATCAGAAAACATCCAGGTGTGTCTTGCACGTTCATACACCATGAAGTGTATGTGTGTATTTCTGGTTCTATCCTTAGCTCATAATTCAATTAGTTTTAAGCCTACCTCAAACATACGGTGCCCAAGCCTTAAGTCGTTCATTATTTTTTGTAATTCAAAGATTTTATTCTTACAAGGTCGCTGTAACCAATTAACTTCTTTCAGATTTGGACCGGCATGGCCAGGTGGGTTAAGGCGTTCGATTCGTAATCCGAGGGTCACGGGTTCGAATCCCGGTCGCACCAAACATGCTCGCCCTTTCAGCAGTTGGGGCGTCATAATGTGACGGCCAATCTCACTATTCGTTTGGAACGTTGTCTCAATTCTAACACAGTTGTTCCTACTCATTACACTTCTCCCTTCGTAACTGGAAAAGAAAAACATTTGTTTAAGTTGTTACACCGACACTGCCATAGCTTGTCTCTATAATATTAAATAGAACATAATACAACATTCACACTTTACTGTAACTTTACCTTCTGTGGATCGTTAAAATGTGACACAGAGAAGCCCAACACCTGGAGACTGAAATGGGTGAGCACACTTATAGATTATATTAACAGTACCTTGATGACAGGTGTATAATAACAGGAAAACTGTTGGATAAACCAAGAAAACGCGTAGATAAAAAAAAGGAAGACTGGTAAATAAAGACACAAAGACTAATAGGTAAAGACAGACAGACGGATAGATAAAGACAGGAAAACAGCTTGATAAAGATAGGAAGATGGAAAGGTAAAGACAGCTGAAGTTTTAACACATTGAAGCACCTCTTATTGTTATTGTTCATCGGTTGTGACTAATGAACAATGGTTTTACTTATCTTTCGTCTTAAAATGAAAATATATAAAATAATTAAAAGGTTATGAATAAATCTGTGGAATTAGAAAAATTAAAAACAGAGCACTTTGCAACAGATGAGATCAAAAACAAAATGTTAGAATACCAAAACAAATGAATACAAGGTTAGAGACTTGGAACTGATTAAATATCCAACTAATAAATAAATTCACTAATGGAAGAAATCATGAAAATATTGATATTGAATGTGAAATTCCCTATAGGAACACGAATCTTAATGTCCACCTGAGAAACGCCATATAATGCAGCCGTCTCTATCTTTAGCCCACAAATCACGAGAAAGGAAAGACAAATAATCGTCGACACCCTCCCCAATAAAGATGTTGTTTAACATCATATCGAACAATGTAATCGACAATCATACTTATAAAGCACCCTCAGCTGTAAAAAAAAGGAACGTCTTTAGTATCATGGTCGCTCGAACTTTCGACTTTTCAATTGCTTGACCCTCAAATATGGAGGAGAAAACAAACTGAATGTTGTAGGCCAGGGGTCACCAAACTACGGCCCTCGAGGTAATTTTGACCGGCCCACCAGCAGCTAGCCGCTTGAAAATAAAATGTCCGACTGTCATAACAAAATAAATCACGCCGATGGTCGCTTTAAGCTGGCAAACACAAGACGTTATTATAAAAAGAAACAAGACTGTCACGCGCATTTTTAACCAATAGGAAAATTCTTCTTTCGTCCTTGCTACCCGTTTATTCATATCGAGGCACGTATCTATAAAAGCATTAGGATTTCGAAAACAAGTACAGACTTAACCTTCGTACTATCGACTCGTCTTGTAAATTCAGCGGCTTAGGGTTACCGCTTCGGCAAGCTCATTTCTCTTAGTAGTCGGGTTATGCGCTTTTCAAAACTCGTTCTTAGGTAAGTGTCGTGGCAAACGTACGTTTCAATATATTTTGTTTGTGTGTTCTTGGACCAGTACAATACTTTTCTCACAGCGTTTTTCATTTTCAGATACTGTTTTTTTTCATCCATCGTTATGACTGTTTTTAAAAGAAGAAAAGTGGACTCTGAGTGTCGTGCTTTCAATGAAGAATGGGGAGAAAAGCACTTCTTTGTGGAAACAAAAAAACAGAAAGCTACTTTTGTGATACGCACCGAAAGTGTTGCCGTTTTGAAAGAGTACAATATTCGGCGTTACTATGAAACAAAACATCTATCAACATATTTGAAATTTTCAGGAAAGTTCCGTTCTGAGAAATTTGAATCCATGAAACGTGTTTTTGAATCTCAAAAGAATCTCTTCACGAGAAAGTTTGCTGAAAATGAATCTGTCACTCATACAAGTTACAAAATAGTGCATAGGATGGCAGAGCGAGGAAAACCTTTTACTGACGACAACTTCATCAAAGAGTGTGTGATGGAAGCAGCAAATGAGCTGTGTCCTGAAAAAGACAATTTCTTTGAAAGTATCAGCATTTCAGCAACTTCCGTTGTACGGAGAGCAGAAGAACTTGGAGAGAACATCGCATTACAGATACGCCAAAAAGCTAGAAACTTCCTATGGTATTCTCTGGCACTGGATGAGTCTACTGATCTCTCGAGTACGTCACAACTTCTCGTGTTCATTCGTGGAGTTAATTCGGACTTTCAGATCACGGAAGAGTTGGCATCAGTTTGCAGCATGCACGGAAGAACAACTGGAGAAGACATTTTCATGGAAGTGCATAAAACTTTGCAAGACTATAGCCTTCAGTGGAATCAGCTTAGAGGTGTAACAGTTGATGGAGGAAGAAACATGGCTGGAGTAAAGAAGGGCCTGGTGGGGCTGATCAGGAAACAGTTGGAAGATCTTCAACTCCCAAGTGCTCTGTTCATACACCAGCAAGCACTCTGTAGAAAAGACTTAGATATTTCTTGCGTACTGAAACAAGTCATTTCTGCAGTGAACTTCATTCGGGGTCATGCACTTAATCATCGCCAGTTCAAGGTGTTTCTTGAAAAAAATTGATTCGGGTTTCTGTGACTTGCCTTATCACACGGCGGTGAGGTGGCTCAGCTGCGGTAAAGACTTGTCTCGTTTTTATAAGCTGAGAAGAGAAATAGATATATTTTTTATCGAGAAATATAGAGCCGATCCACTTCTGTCTGATCCAACCTGGTTGTCAATTTTGATTGGCATCACATGAATGAATTGAACTTGAAACTTCAGGGGGAGAATAACTTTGCCTGTGTTCTCTATAGAATCATTAAAGGATTTTGGAGAAAGCTGTCATTGTTTGAAGCACATTTGGAAGGAGGAAACCTCTCTCATTTTTAGTGTTTCAATGAGTTTCATGCTGGAATCACAGAAGATGTCAACCTGGAGTTTCAGAAAAAGATTATTGGTGATTTAAATAAGCATTTTTAGAGAGATTTTCGGATCTCGACAGAATCGAAAGTGACATTCTCCTTTTTCAAAATCCTTTTGATTGTGTCATTGATGACGTGCCAGTGGAACTTCAGCTGGAGGTCATCGATTTGCAAGGAAATGACTTGTTGAAAGCAAAACACAGAGAGAGACAGCTTATTGCATTTTACAGCTGCATACCTGAAGATGATATTCCAAAGCTTAAGCAGGTCGAATCTGGTATGGCATCAATGTTCGGAATAACTTATGTCTGTAAACAAGCATTTTCAAAAATGAAGTATGTGAAGTCGGAACGTCGATCAAGGTTGACTGATGAACATTTGAAAGCAATTCTAATGATTGGATGCAACAATTCAGAACCGAACATTGAAGATATTTTGAAAGCCAAACGCCAATTTCATAAATCTCACTAACTTTTTTGCGGCTTAGTGAAATTCACATTGTACTCACTATGTGCGATGTGACAATTGTTTTTGCTAATGTCACCTTCTTAATGTCACATAAAAAATGTTGGTTGTATTTCTGTTTGTTTCTAGCTCAGAGGTCACCAAACTTTTTCACAGGGGCCAGATTACTTGGGGAATTAGAAGCGCGGGCCGCATGATCATTATGTTCAATACTCACAAGCTAAAACGAAAGCTCTCTGTAAAAGACATAACACTAAGTTTAGGATGCCACATTAGCCACGTGGGAGAAGCATGCAATACACACATATAATAAATACAAACAGAAATACAACCAACGTTTATGACTCGTACAAAATAATTATGACACACCTACACTCCCGGCAACAGGCCTAGTTACAGGGCAATAAAAAGTTAAATAAAAGAGGTCGGAGAAGGCGTAGCAACACATTAATCAAAAAATGTTGTTTTAAAAAACGAAATATTACATTTTCTCTTCTCTTTTAATCTTCGGTAAAACGTTCCTGATTTCCTTATGTAAACACAAAGTTATACGGTAGTGATTATAATTTATTGTAGAAATATTTGTATAACACAAACTTGAGAGTACGCATACAATATTCACGTCATTGAGTAAAACGTATATTTACAATAACACTCATTTCGACTTGTTTGCTCACGTTTGTTGTAAAAGTTTCTCAGCCGAAACTCCCTTGTTGAAATCATCAGTGAATGTTCTGAAAGACAACACAATATGATAATTCTGCTATAACACAGGTTGAGCTCTGAAAGACACTCTTTTGTTGATATTATTTGTATTAAGTGTATTGAGAATAATTATACTGTTCTAGAGGTTAAACATTGTTGAGTGTTTGTTTTTGAATTTCGCACAAAGCTACTCGAGGGCTATCTGTGCTAGTCGTCCCTAATTTAGCAGTGCAAGACGAGATGGAACACAGCTGGTCATCACCACCCACCGCCAACTTTTGGGCTACTCTTTAACCAACAAATACTGACCGTAACATTTTAACGCCCCCACGGCTGAAAGGGTGAGCATGTTTGGCGCGACGGGGATGCGAACCCGTGACCCTCAGATTACAAGTCGCACGCCTTAACACGCTTGTTTAGTTACTAGAGTTAATTCAAGGGCGTGACATCGGTTATAAACCTGTGAGGGTGGAGATCATAATTATTGCTATAGTCTTCAACAAAAGAACTTGTCCCAACCGAAAGTTGGTCTGGGTTTTTATACACAATATCTTTTATGATCACGTTAAACTTTAACTTCTCATTCAGAAATGAAACGGCGGCACGAAGCGGAAATCGTTGAGACAGTTTTAACTTTGACCTCATCTCTAAAAGGAAATCTTTACCGTGACGCCACCTTTCTCGAATGTCATGTTGATCCGAAATATTTTATATTTGGCCAAATCTCTAACAGGTGATCTGTATTATCGCACCACCTTTTTGGAATGTAGTTTTGACCTGAGGCAGTTTTATCTTTGACCCAATCTCTTATAAAAATCTTTATCATGGCGCCACCTTTCTCGAATTTAGTGTTGACCTGAGACAGTTTTATCTTTGACTCAATCTCTGACAGAAAATCTTTATTGTGGCGCCACCTTTCTCGGATGTAATGTTGTCCACATTAACTCCCTCATAGAAATATAGTACTCTGATTCTTATATCAGATTTCGCGATCGTGCCAAATGGTCAAGATGCGGTTAGATTATAGAGAGAGAAATATTTCTAAAGTTCGACAACAAAAAAAACAAACAACAAACCAAAAACGAATTATAGAAATAGCCGACTTTTCCCAGTGTTGTCAAAAAAAGATACACCTAAATTTCTTTAAGCTTTCGTAAGTAAACAGAAGATAAACATCTTCTGTGAAATAAAATGCGCATGTCCGAGGTTGTGTCGTGTGTGTACAACCACTGTTATTGATATTAACACTCTCTTCTGAGCTATCGTGGTTTCTCAGCTAACAATCAATTCAACTTTTTTGGTTTCAGTCATTTTCTTCTTGACGAATAACTTTCTCCTATACGTAACTAAACATCCTTTCATGTCCTTTAGGAGCAGGAACTGTGAATAACGTTATCCGTGACCGAAGCAATTTTCAATATAATTTCACATTCTAAATATTGCTCTTTTAAACAGTAGCGTGAGACGTGTGAAAGAAACACGCATGTTGCACACAAACCATTAAAGATATTTATCGGATTTCCGGTGTCAAAACGTCCTCTACCGTCTTGTATAAAAATAAAGAAAACTGTGCCAGTGTATATGAGATTGATGATTTAAGTTTTATCGTATAAATAACACAAATGACATCAGAACACATAGTTTTGATATACATTCAATTTATTTACAATATTTTAATGCAATATAAATGTAAACAAAACACACCGTATCTAAAGAAGAATTATCTTCCAACATTTGTCTTTACTTAAGTACATTTTTCCTCTTATGTGGCTCGCTCATTCTCTCTGGACAGGTCGTGATTTAGTACTTAGCGTGTTGGATTGTGTATCCGTGTATCGCATCCCATTGCAGAAACAAATCGCGCATGCACTTTGAGGTTTTCAGTATACCGTAAGAGTGATGGTCAAATGATGTAATCATGATAGTCCAAGAGTTGGTGGTCAAGTGATATAATTATAATAGTCCAAGGGTTGGTGGTCAAGTGATGTAATTATAATAGTCCAAGAGTTGGTAGTCAAGTGATTTGATTATAATAGTCTAAAAGCTGACGGTCAAGTGATGTGATTATAATTGTCCGAGAGTTGAAGAGTTGACGGTGGGTGTTATTGAGCAGCTTCCTTCCCTCTAGTGTATCAGTTAAAATCTAGGGGCGGTTGCTGTTACATAAACATTCGAAACAAATAAACTAGTGTTCATTTACTTTAAATTTTCATTCACCCTAATTAGTGATTCAAATTATGATTAAAGGATTATGACAAGTACATACTTAAACACAAATCTGTTCAAAACTGAAGTTGTATCCAATACATTTAGATGAATGAATATTCAATATTTTTCAATAGTGCACACATTTATAACAGTGAGTACTAATTCATAAACTGAAGTTTTTTACTAAGTTTAAAGAATTTTCCTTTGAGTTAATCAAATAACTTTAGTTTACTCTTTGTTGCAATCATTTCAAGAATTTTTTTCTGTTGATAATTTAACAGCATACTTAAAAAAAAACAACTGACAACCAACGTATATTGACACATATAAAAACAATATAGATGATAAATTTTGAACTAAAGAGAGGAAGGTTAAGATAAATTTCCTCTGAACAAAATTTAGTACAAGATGTTTTTCAAAAATATAGCTTTTTTTTTACTAAACCTACTTAACAATGATTTAAAAAAGTGATGACCAGTGTAAAAATTCAAAACTTTAATTCCTGATTTATCATTATTTTAAAACACTGGAAATTAACATTGTGGAGACACTAAAACAGTTCAAAGAGTAAACATTATCTTAACAATGGTGTTTCTGAAACAAACTGAACACAAGTTTGAGATTCATACACAAATGGCAAAGTTGATAACAATTTGGAACTGTGACAGATTGTAGCATTTGTTTTTGATCTGCTAACACTGTTCAAGTCTTGTTCTTTAGAATTCTGCTGGCACATCACCTTGTTCAAGTTTGTAACTGCTAACATAAATCTCCAATTATGATGTTGGAAATAATCATCATATCCAATTGTTTCACACAAGATTTATGTTAGCAGATACAAACTTGAACAAGGTGACTGGAGCAGACATATTACTTCATTCTACAACTCTGGAATGGTCTTCCACTTCCACAGTATCATCTCATTTTCACAATGTTTGGTTCTACCTGTGTATTCAGAGATTCTCCTAAATCAGAAAAAAAACCTGTGCTCAGTAATAATAGTAGAAAAACTGAACATGAAATTACACTTGACCAGCTGCGAAACAGACTTCAGGGAAAGGAACAAAACTATGTAACAGCACCAATGTCATTAAAAGAACACACTGTAAATATTATAATCAATTTACATTTTCTTTAGTTTTACTTACACAGTATTTCATTAAGTGTGTGTGTGTAACATAAGTGTTTATTTTGATTTCCTGCAGTGTTCTTGTTTTAAATTCAGATTGGCTCCCGAGACCTAAAAGGTTGCCGACACCTCTTCTAAAAGATACATGAAAGATAGAAGTTTGGTTAAAAATAATGAACACAATATTCTCACAACTTTTAAGTACTTATAAACATTCAACAAAAGAAAACATCAAAGTTATAATACAAGATAGTTTAAAACTGTTGTCACCAAGATGGTGTAAACATTAAGTATATAAACAAATAATTTGTTTAAGATTTAACAAGGTTTGACCTTTGAGGTTGTAATATATCAAATGTTAAGTGAAAGAAGAAATTTTCTAAATAACATAGACTTTTGCAAAGTTTAAAACGTACTTGTTCATGTGGCACATATATGTATGGAAACTGTTTTCCCTGTTGGACTTCATTGACCATAGATATTTGATTAGATGTTATTATGAACCTGTTCACTTACCTCTTAAACAGAAAAAAACTCTGCCTTGTTCAAATTTTGATTGAATTTTGAAATATTACCAATCTGTGAAACAATGTTCCAAAATCATGGTGTTTCCCTCCTTTCAAAATATTTTGCTCTTTTTAGTTCTTGTTCAATAATCACATCACTGACGATGTGATTTTCATGTCTAATCTGTAGTTTCACAGACTTTGGAATGTCTGGTATTAGCCAACAAATTAGAGATGTCATGATGAATACAAGACACTAAAAAAAAGTAAAAACATGATAAGTTTCACTGGAGAAGTTTTTAAAACATAATCCTTTTACATAACACTGTTTAACCAGATTATAAAACTTTATGAACAATGATTAAATCATGAATTTTTCTTAAGTTACTAATGTGCATGTACAGTCATTCAGAACAGTATCAGTGCTACACAATTAGAAAAACATTATACTGGATGAACAGAAGCTACAAAAAAATCTAACACTTTTAGAATTGGGTAATAAAAAAAAGATAGTTTTATAACAAAAATGATTGATCCATCCATTTTGTGAAGGATAACTTAGTAAATGTTACTGAAGCTTTTAAAAACATTCTGGGATTGTCCTGGCTGTATTAAAATGTATTACCTATTATACTCTATTTATGTTGCTTCATTAAAAACAACTGAACATAGTTATAATGTTTATACATTTTCAGTCTCAGTAAATGTTAAAAAGTTTCCAACTCCCTTGAAGTTAATTTAATACAGCATTTCTCAACTGGTTCTGTGGGTTTATGTACAATGAAACATATGTTTAGCTTCCTCAAAAAATTTAAATTACAAATAAAAGGTGATTTAATAAAAGCTATTCACACTTTATATTTGTTTTGAAAACTTTGGTTAAATAAAGTCTCAGGTTAGTTCTACAATTAGCATTTAAAAATATTCTATCTTTTGAAGAAAGAACGTTGTATTTTATGTCCTAAAGTGAAAGCTACTGTATATTGATATATTTTAATATAAACTAAAAATGAACTGCAAATGTAATTCAGTTTAGTCAAAAATAAGATCTATAATTTGAAAATTTGTTTCCAACCACAAAACTAAAAACTAAAACCAAGCGAGTTGTTGCCAGCTGCCAATATAACGTCTTATATTCATATTTGTTGCTTGCTCTTGGGGACTCTCTATAGTCTTGGTACCTGAATGAAGAAACCATGAAATAAAATTACCTTAAAATAGAAGCCAGCATTTTAAACTAATTATTGTATAGAAGATGTTTTGCATTTTATAAAATTTCAACTTTACTTTAAAATTGTTATCTGTACTCAGTCAAGTTTTTTAAAATAAAGTTAACTTTCTAACTTAAACAACTAAGTACATTTTGTGCTCTTATATGAACAGCAATATGCAAGTTTGTTAGCAATATCTAATTGTTAGAAATTAATTCTATAGTTTTCTTCCAAAAAAGTTCCTTTGAAATCCTATTGAGTGAGGAGATTTTGTTGGAATTTTGTGGCTCTGATGTCTGGGAAATATTAATAGATTTGTACCAGCAGAAAAGTAATAACATCATCGAAGGGTTTACTCTTCAAGTTCTATTTGTGTTTTATTTAAACAATATTTGTGTATCAATCCTGAAATACAGTCATTAAAAGAGTTAATGTAGTTGTTTCAAATGTTGCTGAAGATGAAGTCAGTAAAGTTCTCTCTCTTGAAGATGTATAACTTTTTACTGCACATAAAACAGAATCTAGAAACAATCCTTTCATCTTCCTTAGAGAAAAATGTATTAAAGTTTTGTACAAATGTTACTTCTTTTAGAATAAAAAATAAAACTAATGATGAATGTTATGAAATCTCTTGTGATTATTTTTTATGTTTATAGAAGGATAATGAAATTTCTGTTTAGTACTATGAATAATTATGTTACATTAAAAAATATTGCATAATGCACTTGAATAGAATTGTAAAACAACTGTTATTTCTAACTAACCTACAATTAGGTTCATAAAAAAACAAAAAACAAATTCATTACTACTTAAAGCAACACTTTTTGTCTAAACCCATCAGACTAGCTTCGTGAAGTATTGGCTTTGACTGCCAAAACAAAAAGAAACTTGCCTGATTTATGCATAGAATACACTCTTTTTATTAGTTATATAAATACAACCAATTGTCTAACAGCAATATAAATGAAAGTTACACAAATTTCTTGAAAAAACAGAAGATAATAGAAGGGTTTGTCATTTGGGTTGAAATTTTATATTCTGAGTTGTTAGTATCTGCTACATATATGTTTCTGATTGGTTGAACAATCTGAAACCCTCACAAGAGGAGAGAAAAAAAACAACTTGTAAATGAAAAGTCAGAACATCACCAGATTGTGTAGAGAAGTATATTCATTTTTTAACTTAAGAATTAAATCTTAGGTAATACTAATATTTAAGTTATAAAGTATCTTTTTGTACCAAGTTTAATAATATGTATTATTTTAAGTAGTTTAATTAACCCTTTATTGTCTCCACCCATATATCTACACATGCTAGATATCATCTACAGCATTATATTTGCACATGCCAAACATCATTTCAACCCATACGTCTATGCATACGAGACATAACCTTCATCAAAATATCTACGTATACTAGATATCATCTTTTCCAACACCTCCGACCATGCTAGACATCATTTCCACCCATACATTTAACATGATAGACATCATCTGTACCCATCTATCCGTACATGCTAGGCATCATTTCCACTAACTTATACATGCCAAATGTATCATGTTGCATTCAATTGCCTTGCATCTGGTTCATTGTGGTCAAATTGTTGTTGCAGTAATTGAAAATACTTTCCTGGATGGTAACTTTGAAACTAGCTCAATAAAATGGTTGTACCTTGCACAATTTGATATCCCATGTCAATAGGGTTAAAGTTTGAATCTACGTAAAATGGTAGTAACTCGTGCACTTTCATGTCCGATGTCAGTAGGGTTAAAGTTTGGATCTACGTAAAACGGTTGTAACTTGTTCACTTTGATGTCTCACATCAGTAGGGTTAAAGAGACACCACACTGGTATCCCATGTCAGTAGGGTTAAAGAGATACCACATTGGTTCTTAATCACACATACATTGTTTTCTATGCTCTGTTACATTAACACAAAAAAACAAAATTAACACTTACTTGCAGTATTCCATACTGGTGTTTTCAGAAATGATATTCATATCAACAGAAAAGTCACTGATATTGAAATCTGATAGAGTAAAGTTCAGAAATCCATTCAGTGACCCATCTGGTGAAATGAAAAATTTATAAAATGTCTCATCTATAAAACTTGATGTAAAGGCAATAATTAGTGCCTGAAAAGTAAGAATATAGAATTAACAGTTCAGAAAATAACATACTTTCTTTCACCTTAAATAATATACTGTAATATTATTTAGTTTGATTGTGTAAGAGCAAACCTTATTAAGTTTCACACCATTAAGTATATTTGACAATGTAAAAAAAAATATTCACATATGTAAACGTCATAGTACACAGTTAACTAGGTTTGACATTGTGGATTATAATAAAATTCACTGTGTTAAATGTCTATTGCATCACTAACCATGCTTGATAGAACAGAAAATAATAGCATTTTCATATTAAATTTCTTATGACATCATTACTTTTTATATTAAATGAACATCAATTTACTATATAGAATTATTATACTATATAATTCCAAAATAAAGTAATAACATGGTGACACTGTACTTCAGGTGATCAGAAAGGTTAAAAACAATTTATTGTTTCTATTGACATTAATATGTAATACATTATAAACTCCAGTCTCTTCATAATAATAACAATTATGTCTTTATATTACATCAAAATTGTGATGGATCAACACCATGACAATTCTTTAATGTACAAAATTTGGTCTTTAATTAATAACAACCGATGGTCAGTAGGTGTAAACCTGTAAACTGACTCACAAAAAGAAATCACATCAATGTATTTTATAAACCCACTAAAGGTGCTTCAGAAAATCATTGCAGAAAAAACACAAGTACACAGAAATTCTAAAAGAAATCATATTAAGTAACAGTTTTGGAACTGACTATACTTATAACATTAATTACATTAATTTAATAATCACCTTAAACATCAAATGTTTCTCAAAATAATTTTATAATTTAGATAAAATTTGAAAGGAAATGCAAAGAGTTTATTTCACTTATAATGATTCTTAAGGTGTCTCACTCTAATATCATACATGTGTATGAAGTATTCCTTTATCACTGTAATCAATGTATGTGATATTACTAACAGTTAAGGTAAAGAACAAGTACAAACATTGCTCATAATTCTCTGTACTTACATTTGTGATGACAGAAATCTTTCCAACAGAATTAAGAATTCTGTACCATATTCCTATCAAAATAGAATCAACCTATTAGGATAACTGGAATATATTTCAATAACTTTACTGTCTAATATTTTTATTATTTTTTGCTCACAAAACAATTCTCTTTCATTGACATTACATTCATGTATAAAATGGATTATATATAAATATATCTCAGCTAAGTTATAAATTAAGACTAATCAGAAGTTATTAATTAGCTCTAATAACGTTTCTCTGTATATTTAGTGTATAAAAAATCAAGGTTTGAAATAAAACAAACTTCAAAGTATGAATATTACATTACTTCACTATCTGGGTAATTGAAATGTCATAATGAAAATACCTACAAGGCTAAAATCCAAATATTTCTTACAACTGATTGGTTTACACATGACTGTCAAATGATTGTTATTATTTACTAATATCAGTCCTCACTCAGTTAATGGAAGAGTGTTTGTACGTCACAAAAAAGTTGTGTATCACAACATTATTGTCTACATTTTAAGAGCTTCAGACTGTGATTTCTAACAGATTTACCATGATACATTTGTTTTAGTACCTACGCTTGTTTCAATATAGTTTTCTTTTTTGCATGTGATGTATATTGTTGGCCATGTATTGCACAAGTCCCATCTGTTCTTGAAATTTGTAGAAGATTCTCAAGAGTAAGATTTAATATTTATTTATTTTACGAAAACACTAGCATCTTCCAACTTTGGTAAATATTCTAGAAACTCACAATAAATTATATAAACCAACATGCCAAGAGCAGGAAGAATATTATTAGTCAGTTAAAGTCAGTGTGATATAGGCCTCAGAAGCTATAATTGTGATTAACACCAATTAATCATAAAACAACAAAATTGGAGACCAGGTGTGCAGTAGATTTTGAACATTACAAACCATTCAATTTCAGCACATTAATTTGGGATATTATTTTTTCTACAAGGACATTAAATAGCATTCCTGGAAAAATTCAGCTTGTAATCAGTACAAAGCCATCCAAGATAGCCAGCTTAAGTGATGTGTGACAGTCTCAACTTGGATTGAATTTGCTTGTTATGGGCCTGGACTGTCGATAAAATATCGAGTTCTAGATTATATATAAAACTCAGTATTGTTTCTAAAACTCTTGTACCTAAACCCTAATTTGTAATAACTGTAATTATAATTTGTGACGTTTTTCTTTTTTGTATATTTTAATATATTTGAGTCATAATAGAGAATAGTACATGTCAATCTTGTTGGCAAATATCATATTTTAATACATACTAACATTTAAATAACAACTAAATTCAAAGTACTGATTATTTAGAGCAATAATACATAATGTATGTAACATAATAAATCAGAGACTTGTCTGAAATAAAAAATATGTAACATTGTCAATTTACTTTCTTCTTAACAGACTAAAACTAAACAGCTTGCTGTATTCACCACACTGTGCACTCACCAATGTTCTTAACTCTTTCTGCAACAGGTCGTCATAAGAAAGTGATAAACTTCATAGCATCGAGCCTGATTTCTGTGATGTTGTTCAGTAAAGCAAATAATGGTGCCAGAGGAAATGCAACCACAAAAATTGTGACAAATCAAACTGCAACACTGAAGAAGGAGAACAAATTACAGAAACGTTTATTAACTGAACTGTACATTTAATGTTTGAGGAAGTTTTATGATTTAGACAGTAAAATGTATTAATGTAATTAATGGACTACAATACCTATAATACATGTGGTGACTCCTTGGAAGTATCACACTTTATTACAGAGAAATTCTAACCTTATGGTGTTGATTCAGGTCTAGAGGTGGTTGAATACGAGATTTAATTTCTAGTTTAACATGAAAGTCAAGACAGAAACATTAACATCAAAATCAAGTAGCATATTAATAATGTTTCATTTAAAAACAAACAAACTAAAACACAGACAAGGACCTTTAAAATTGCTGTTCCAAAAAATACTAATCATTGAGGTGGTGTAGCTGTTTTACAGGTATTCAATAAATGTTTCCTCTATACATTAAACTGTTCTGAAAAACAAGCTGAAACCCATAACATTAAAAAAAATTTCTTTGTTTCTTGTTAAATGCAAAGTTGTACGATGTGGAATTTGACCCATAACCACAGCGGGAATCAAATGTTTAATCTTAGCATTATAACCCTTCAGGCTAAGCAATAAACACAATTCATATCCATTTCTACATCATCAAAAACATTCTAAATGCTGCTCCAACTACGTTTTTACATATATTATTATCATATCACACATTTCATCTTTACTGTTAATTATACATTATATATCTAAAAGTATTTTAAACTACGTTGGAGATACTTAAAATAATTATATTTCATTCATTTCCATAGTAGTCAGTTACTCAGTTAACTACAATTAGAATAACTTGATTTTAAGGCTCTTGAATGATGTACAAACTACAAGGTCATTGTTAAAGATCTAACATTTTTCACAGACATGGAAAAAGTACCATTTTAATCTGTTCAACTTTTTATGTAGAACATATGTATCTATTAATGTAATTATTTTCACATCATTATTTTAAACTTAAGCCTTACCCATTTCAAGATATTCACTAAAAAAGACCCAGTTCTTCCTGGTTTATTAAGTTGTAGTCACTCTCCCACTGAGTGGGTGCATGGTTTTCATGAGCACACTGACCCTTTTTATGCACTGACCACTTCTTGTAAGCCCGTAACAGCCATCTAGATAAATACAAAAATATTTTTACCTAGTTTTAAAATAATATCAGTTTTTGTTGTTGACATGAATGTATAAATAGTTTAATTTTACATACAATCTGACATACTACATGTTTGACTGAACATTAATAAACTATGAATCTTGAACATATCAAAATCACTTTTTGAAAAAAAAAGTACAACAGTTTTAATATCTCAAAATGAGCCAACTGTCATAGAAAATGTTCTTACATGAAATTATTACAATAAATGTCTATTTTAACTAAAAAACTTACGGAACACCCATTTCCACCACAGCGTTAATGAACTGCTTCCCTGCCACAATTATAGCTAACTGCAAAGAGAGTTCAAACAAACACCCTCCTGTTCCACACTAGAAAGAAATGTAGAAAAACAGTTTCAAAATTACTGTGGCAATACCACTTTAAAAATATCTCAGAAAGGACACAAGACTGAAAAGTACAATAAGATACAAGTTAGTGAGTGAGAGCACTAATAACTTGCCCAGGATCAAATGGTCCAAAAAAATAATGTTTCAAACCTCAAAATTTAAAGAATGTGTGCGACTAACACGAAAAACTTTGATTGATTCTTCATAGTTTAAGTTTCTCATGACAGGCTCAATCCCAGGAACTGACCTAACAATTATTCTGTGCTTGTTATAGTATTACAATGTATTCACATCATTTGGCAGGCTTTAAGTAAACATAAAAGTTTTTTGCACACCGAAGATTATATTTTTTTGATGAAGTATTTTCACTAAAAATGTATCTGTGAATACTTACATATGTATAGATGAATAAATAGAGAATTTCTGTTTGCTAGTCTGAATGTTGATTTCCATGTTTAGCTTAAAATACTTTTCTTAGTCTCAAAATTTCAAACCTTTTTCTGTAATATCTAAACCTAAATCCTTGTTACTGGTGTAACCCATGAAGCAGTGAAGAATGACTGTCTGGAATGACTTTAAATTGTGATATTAAACTACTTATGTTTATACTAAATAGTTTTATGCTCATAATAGTGTGTGTATGTGTATACATTGTTAAATGTTATTGTTTTATTGCCTTTATAACCCTAACTAATTACTATTCATGCCTTAATAAGTTGTAAATCATGTGACAAATATGCAGCTCTTGCTATGCTTTTGAATTCCATTATGCACGAGCTACTCATGAACATTTTTAAAATATTACTATTATTATTAGTTTTTTTTTGTTTGTGTGTTTTTTTGGTGTGTTTTATTTTAATTTTGTGCAAAGCTACACAAGGGCTATCTGCACTAGCTGTCCCTAATTTAGCAGTGCAAGACTAGGGGGAAGGCAGCTTGTCATCACCATCCAGTGCCAACTCTTTCACTAACAAATAGTGGGATTGACTGTACCATTATAACGACCCCACGGCTGAAAGGGCGAGCATGTTTGGTGTGACGGTATTCAAACTCGCCACCCTCAATTTGAGTCGAGTGCCTTAACCACCTGGCCATGCCAGGCCTATTATTATTAGTAGTAACAGTAGTACTTATTTTACTCAATCTAACCTAACTGATCTAAAGATATTTCTATTTTTAAACAATAATTTCCCATGGCAATCAAGGTTAAATTGAAAGCAAAATATGGAATTTTATTTACAGGAAACATTGCAATATGATAAATCACTTGACAGATGAAAACCACGGCTTTCTATTGGTTTTTAAGTAATACTGAACTGAGTGGCTTAAACACTTATTGGTAATTTCTAATAAAGAGGACGTCACAAGTGGGTGTGGCAAGATAGATTTGATTTCATGTCTCTGGAACCAAATAATATCAAAGACTATGAAAATTATAGTATGCCTTAGTGAAATTATATAATAATAAGTGATTTACATTAAATTTCATTTTCTACTTCTTGGAGGGGTGGTAAATAAATTAGAGAAGAAAAGGCCTAGAGAGAAAATGTTACAATTCTTACACTAGAAAATTCTAGTTTTTTTATTTTAAATATTGCCTTCTGAAAGTAAAATCTTTAAACTTGTATACTATTAAAATATGGATTACGAGCTATGTTTTCAGAGTTTATTTAATAGTATATCATGAAAAGAAAATACTTTAATCAACTTTTGAATGTAACTCACTAAAACCTTAAGACATGCACAGAAAAAAATGTCTACGGAAAAGGGTTAATATTGCTATTTTTCCCAGCCAACAGGAAGTGTTCTTTGAATAAAATCAAGATTTCATGTTTTTTTACCATGAATTTATGACTTCAGGTCCCAAATACCAGTGCAAATACAGGACTTCTTATAGTTATTTGACTGATTGCTATTATGTTATTGAGCAAAACATTGTCTAACCAGGCTTCAGATTGAGCATATACATATTGATAAAGTAGGTCATAGATCAGTGTTGTCTGTGTAAAGTAGATTACCTCAAACAGTGCTGGTTAGTAAGGTCATGTGGGAGCTTATGTACATATATCAAAATGCAGTTTGTTAGAACAAGAAAGAAGTAATTTAGGTATGTTACTTTCTAATCTAAATTACATTTGTCTGTGTATAAATGAATAATTATTACTGATCTTGGATCTTATCTAAGCCTAGATCTATACTACTGCTAGTAGCAATAAAACTCAGGCCTAAACACAGGTCTGAGCAACACTGAATGATATGTGCAAATTGGAGATAGTTTTACAATGCTTTATGTTTAGTGTTGTTTCTACAACACAGTGACAATGCTGGATACTTATAATTTCTTGGGATAAAATTTCAAAAACCAAAAATTCTTTTGAATATGTCTAAGAGACAACTTAAAAAAAGAACATTGGAAAAGAAAATCACAAAAGTCCTTAATTATAGAACATATTTAGTTTTATAGATACAGTATAAAATCAAATCCTATTTGCAAATTTCAACTTAAACTAAGAACAAACAACACAATAATTAATAAAATATTCCCTTCAATGTTTCAGTTACTTTTTAACTTATTATTTAAATTCTTAACTCATAATATCCTTACGTATTTAGAAGTTAATTAAGTTAATGGCCATTTTGGCCAACTGACCACCATTTTGCATACAATCTTCACATGACTATATCAACTTTAAAGACACTTTACAACATTCATGTTTCAATATTACCAGGAGATATAAATGAAAGTCTGAAAATGGCAAGTTGTCTTAATTATTTTGGTAGTGCAAAAGTAAATAAAAAGGTAGGATTTTATAAATAATAAACTGCAAACAACAACATGATGTTATTTATTATGACTTAAAGAACAGAAAAGTGACAATTACATTCCAGTTTTAGTTTCTTAAAAATTACAAGATTACTGAGAAATTAAAAGCCTCTCGAAGGCTTATTTTCTAAAGTTATCTAAAAATAAAAGTTAACATTTTACTTAAATTGAAAATTGTTTCCAATAATACTTACCATCCACCAACACTCTAGCTAGAATCTCACATTGATAAAAGTGTAGGGGGCAGTGCAGGCATGATCCACACACAAAGCATTTGTATAGAACAGGAATGTACCAAGAGAAAAAGTGGTACAAGAGTGTGGAAATTACACCCTACCTCTATGAAAAATATGCTCTTCACTTGGAGCTTTGTTCCTAAATCAAAGGCAGAACAGAATATGAATAATCATCAAGTAGGCCACCCCTGACCAGACAGCCAAGATTCTATGGCTCAGGGTTGAAATTAAGGGGTTGTAGTACCTATATCCCATGTTGCTGGCTATGGTTATCAGACCACAATGTTATATGTGTATATATACACACACACTTTAGATACCAACATGTAACCAAAGAATGTTGCATTTGGCACCATCAGAATAACGACACGAAAGTAAGCAACACTTAACAAGTCCAAAAGGTAACACCCGAGGCTAGGAATAATGGGATCCCATATGTCATACTCAACAAATGAACAGAACTCATCTGGTAAGGAATTATGAACATTTGTTTTCAGTCTCTAACCAAGTGGATAAGGTGTATTCTACTTAACCCTGGAATCATGTGGAACCTGCACTCAACCAAGGACTTACAATGGAATTGCTTTAGTTTCAAAATTATGATATAGTGAACCAACCTCCATAAATGATAACCAAAACTGGCACTGATCAAAGAGAAGGGTTTTGCACTCCCCAACTAGATAACTGTATGCAAAATATGAACCAAATTTATGAGTAGGTTCCCAGGAAGGCTGGAGCCACTTTTTCTGAAAGATGAAAAAAAACATCTAGAAACTCTAGAAGGAGGACCCCTGACTTTGCCCTTTTCTCCAAGAGTGGTTGAACACACTCAAAAACTTTGGTGGAAAAGCCTCTTGTCTGCCACAGATTCTCAAGCTTCACTAATACAGCCTGGTGTGCTAAAATGCACTGGGGAGACCTGAAAAACAGAGCTCTGGAAACTGTGCAATAGGGGAATCAAGTTCCCTACATTTTTTTCAAAGCAAATCAATCACAATTTATTCAATATGAAGATTAGCAAGATCCTTTTTAGCTGTATTTTTTGACAGAACCTGTTGCATACTGGTGGTAGTAATTATAATGAAAGTAGTTGCTAGTATCAAGTCAAAAAGAGAAAGCATACTTGCCTCAGAAGCACTCACCCCAGAATGAGATACCATGAAAATAAAGGGACCCTGAAAAAATAAAAGAGTATATGATTGAGGAAAATACTCATTTCTGGTAAAAGCCTAGCAGATGTGGTAAAAAAATATACAGGAAGTACTGGGACGCCATCAGAAGAGAAATTGGCCAGATCATGTAAACAAAAAGATAGGAGTGTAATAGAAGTATTCCACATACCAGCCGACACAATGTCTTCAAAGAACCACTGGACCGAGCAGCTAATGACACTGGATATTGAGAAATAGCTACAATGTCAACAGATGTTAAGTATGTTTTGGAATTATTATACGGTACTATGAATAAACTGTGTACAAAAAGAAAATTTAAATAACAGTTTAACATCTGAACTTTTATAAAACAAAAAAACTGACAATGTTATACATACTTCCTCTTGTCGATATCCAAACAATGAATTGTAATGTCCTGGATACCCAACAAACCTGTTGCATCAAAAGATAAATTTTAACATAAACAACTTTCTTCACATGTAACATAAAGATAAAAATAAATTCTAAAAAAGTCAATTCTGTATTGATGAACTATTCACACTTTCTCCATTGTCCTTTTTCATTTTAAGTCTCCTAAAATCTCAAAGGTAAAACCACAAGTTTGTGGGTAATTAAGCACAAAGCTACACAATGGGTTATCTGTACTCTGCCCACCACCAGTATCAAAACCTAGTTTCTACCAATGTAAGTTTGCAGACATACTGCTGTGTCATTGGGGTAAGAAGTACAAGTTTAGGACATTTTTAAAAAATAAAGAATTCTATGCCATTTCAATAAGTTATTATTAAAATTTCCATGACCATTTAATTCACATTTTAGCTTGTTATATTTAGACTTGTACATCAATAAATTATATTATTCAGCTAAAACATTAATTTTATCTGCAATATTTATAAATAAAGGGCCCTCATAATGCTAAGTTTATTTTTAATGAACAAAAAATAATGTGCTTCAATATTTGATTAGTTACCTATAATCTGAATTTGAAAGGGAATACCCTTTATTATGGTGTTACAAGTTTGTTTTATTGCTTAAAACATTTTTCTTACATATGAATTGTAATAATATCTTTGTATTAAAAACTAAAAACCAACAAAAGTAGAAAAAAATGAACACATAAAGGTAAATACAACAGTTTAGCACATTGCTTCAACAACTTAATCTACTTCAACCTACACATGCAGACATTAAAATGTTTCAAAAATCATGTTACATGTGATTTTTAAACACTTCTATGAACAGTAATAAGTTAGTCTACAAAACAACTTGAAAGATTAGTTTTTATAACTATGTATTATCAGCTGTCTTTTAGTACCATTTATTTTGAGTTCACTGTTTCTTTTTTTGTAAACAACTTCATTTCATATTTTAACACAAATTACTCACCTTCCTTTAAAAAATGCAATGTAAAAACTGATGAATAGTAGTTGACAAACTTCAACATGTACATCTTCAAAGTCAAACTATTTTCATAATCACTTTGAGTGCGATGTATTTCTATATACAATATTTCAGAACAGTATTTACTATTTTACAAAATGAATATTAACATACAGAAAAAGGTTGACATAAATAAAAATGTTTGATAAACTACCTTAACACTAATGACAACCAATTGATAATACTATTAAACTCGTCATTTAACATCCATCATGTCAGAGGTTTTTAGAGCTCTTAGGTGAAACATTAAGTTCTATTCTTCAAACCAAATCTTTAGAGTATAAATATCTTTCTGTCTGAAAGTGAATTATTTCTTATTTACAAAATTCATTATTTTCCATAGTTATAAATATCATTCTACGTCTGGTTCAGGTCCAGCTTTTAGGTGACTCTGCTGCTGTCACACGGAGCAAAGATATTTCTGCAATGTAGTTTTGAGTAATTAGAAATACTACGGTCAAATATTTTTTGTATTGAGGGAGAGGAAGTCAGAATAAAATACAAATCATAGGAACTGAAGACGAATTTTCCGTATTGTTCTTAATTTGTCCATGATCTAAATAAATGTTAAGCCTTATCTTAGCCTCCACCATTTTTTTGTTGTTGTTGTCAGAAGTAGGATACCAATGACTGTTGATCAAGACAGTTGTGGTCTAGATACACTAGTTTCCATGAATTAGCAAACACGAACTACTTCTCAAGCCAAATCATTAGGAAACACAAGTTAATTTTAAATCAAAATGATTGACTTCATTCCATACTGTAACATAAAAAAGAGCTTTACATTCTAGTTTTACAGTGGAAATATCTTTTTATGGTAATTTTATACACATTTTAGTAATCTTTGACAATTTTAAAATATATAACATGCAGTACTGAAGCCAATTTATGTAATATCTCTACATCAATTGACTGCATTAACAAGAGATGTTTTATTGTTTATTGTAACATGATTTTATCTCAAAATAAAATTCCATATTTTAAAATTTATTTTATTAGTAGCCTTCATACACAAGTTTATAAAAATTATGTTGAAACACACATATATCCTTAATATAAAATGCATGGGGTCGGTTTATTGGACAAATGCCATATTACAGATGGAATGTTCACTATATTTCTGAATTTATTATGGATATCTACACAAGATGTTGCAAGTTGTTAGTAGAATGTACAAGTCTGTTGTATGCTAAATATAAAACACACTGGAAAAGTATTTCTAATCAAGAAAGGATGACAATCTGAGTTACATATTAACATGTTGATGTTTATGTAAAGACTAAAATACTATATCCATGGCACTGCTTGCATATTGTGCTTGCCTCTAAAATGTGTATTTACAAGTTTTCCTTTTCAGTATCCCTGTACACTGTATATGATATTTACTGTTCTTCATCATGAACTGTCATCAAATCAAATACATAATACCAAATTAAAAGTTACAAATAATCATCTAACCTTAAAATTATCATAAATATATTTATATAAATACTATACAATTTTTCATGTATTTCTGCATATATATGTTAGCAATGTGAACAGTTTTCACTGCTTTGATCACAAGACTATATGGTATTGCAACTAAATATACTTTACTGTGTTTCACACTGACCCACTAGTTTATTTAACAAAACACTCAGACATGATCAATAATAAAACTAAGACTGGTAAAGTGATAAAGTGTGCTGTTAGTGATGTTCAATATACTTTTACATAATTACTTTCTAATGTTATTTTAATACATTCTGTACAAACAGAAAAGTTAATTAAAAATTCAGATAACATGCATAATGTGGCATAAATTAATTTTTTAAAGAAATAAGTTCTATTTTGAAAAGTGTGCATAATTTGGATTTATTCACCAATAAAATGTATATGTTTTTTCAAGATGTATAAATTATTCTGATAAACTTTGTGTGACTGCAACAGTATTTATCTAGCACTAAAATAAATATGGATAAGAACTTTTGCAGTCAGATTCTGGTTAAATTTTGTTATTCAAAATGATGAACAAAACATACAAAATAACCTATGTTCATTTGAAATTGCCAATATTAGAAACAAGTAAAACTCACCCAATTCAGTGAGGAAGGTGGCTATTCTTCTATAAATCTAGAAAAGGTTAATAGTTAGTCAGTTGTTTATATGCAAAAAACGGCTCGTTTGGGCTGAGAAAACACTTTACATAGAAGAGCGAACAACGTTTCGACCTTCTTCGGTCATCGTCAGGTTCACAAAGAAAGAGGTAACTGACCGGAAGCTGACCACATGTTTGAAAGGGGTTGTGTAACTGTGTGTCGAAATGTAGAGGGCGGTATTAGATGTTTGAATATATAATTTTATTTATTATATTAATATAGGTATAAAGGCGTTCCTTTATATTGGTTTATTTTGGGTTTAAGTTGTTGTATAAGTAAGGCTTCTTTAATTTTACGTTTGTTTATATTTGTTTCTTTATTTAGTATTTGAGTGTTTTCTATGGTTATGTTGTGTTTATTTGACTTGCAGTGTTCGAAAACGTGTGAAGGTGACTTTTTATGTTCTTTGAATCTGGTTTCCATTTTTCTACTTGTTTCTCCAATATAGAAGTCGTGGCAGTTATCACATTGTATTTTATAAATAATGTTGGTGTGGTGTTTGTCAGTGTAGTTTTTACATAGTATAGACCTCAGTTTTGTGCCGGGTTTTTGAATAAATTTGGTATTAATTGGAATGTCATATTTTGTTACTAATTTTTGCCAATTTTTTGCCATTTGTGCTATGGTCTCCCCAGTTATCAAAACCCGGCTTTTAGTATGGAAAGTCCCATAATTTACAGCTGAGCAACCGGTCGGGAGCATTAAAATATATAAAACTACACTGAACATCTACACTAGCCATCCCTAACTTTAAACTGATAAGACTATGAAATGGCACCTATTGCCAATTCTTTGGTTACTCTAATCAAATAACAGGATTTGACAATCACTTTTACAACATTCACATAATCTCAAGGTTGAAGGGCATTTTTGCTGCAACAGGATTAGAACCATAAACCCCCAGGTTCAGAGTTCAGAACACTGACCACTAGGCCTAGCATACACATAATGAAACAATACCAAAATGTTTCAGATATCAGTGTGATATGAATATGGTAATTTTATCCCTGGTTAAGTGTTCTTTCTCTTTTGTTTTTTTTTACTCTGGCTTGTAATTTTTTGGAGTTTAAATCAAGTTTTTCTAATTCAAATTTATACATGCCCAGCCCAAAGGTAAAAGAACAAATGCATGATCAACGTACACTACAGCTACAAGGAGAACATAATCATGTAATTAGTTTCTGTTTCGAAAGAATTGTGACCTGTAAAGTGCAGAATTTTTATCTAGGTATGTGTTGAGTCTGCAGTGCATTTTTTAATATTTTTTTCCTTTTGAGTCTGTTTTAATTTTCATTCCTCATGTCAATTTTATTTTGCAAAGTGGTAAACATCTGAACTAATTATAGATTATCAAAAAGTTATAACTTGTGTTTGGTAAACCCCATGTTCTTTATAATGTAATATTTTCTCACACTAATCTTCCATCTCAATAAATCACCAAGTGTGTCAGTATGCAGGGTGTGGATTACATGAATGCCTCTATTTTTGTAAACTATAATAATTAATCACATCAGTACTTCCAAAGTTTATTTTTCATTGTATGGATCTCTGGTAAATCTGTTTTAAGCTTATTTTATATTGTCTTGACAGAACTAATGGGGGCATCTAGTCAACTGTGAAAGTATTATCAAAGTAGCCATTATTCTAAACCAAAACATATATGGTTAAGAATAGAATAGCTCTTCATCCCTACCATGCCTTGTATTGAGTGAATCATTACGGTCTGCATTTGAAAATAGATCTTTGTGGTCATCCATTGCACTGTTTCAAGTGTTGTTGTTCCTTCAGACTCTCCACTGTATTTTATGCCCTCACTTTTCTTCTAATGAAGATTGATAGCCCTCATTACATTCCAGTTTTCCCATAAGTACCACATCTTTCTTATCTGGGTGAAATGTATACCTGGCTCAGTCTCCCACATCAGTTTTCCAAATTTGACTTTCTTGTCTTCAGGTGTGTCCTCTGGATGGCTTTGGAGGATGCTTCTTTCCTTCCCTAAAACTGTTTCTTCCACCTATTCAATGTAAGATTCTTGCTATATGTTGATATGACATAATGCACTGTATTGGAAGTTGTAATTCACCTAAACTGTAAATGTATTTCTGGAAGGTTCTTACCAAATTTCACACTTCCTATCTTACCTTTTCATTAAAACCTGATGCTTCCAGATTCTAAGAGAACTTAAAGTGATATCTGGTAGAATTGAACAGAGGAAGTCATAAGCGTAATGAGAATACCTTGCACTATTACTGATGGAGGGTTGTCACATGATAATTTTAATGAATAATTTGCAATCAAGAGGAGGCAGTAACTCAGGACATGCTTGAAAACAAGTTTCACAAATAGATGCCAGCATTGAATGAGAATATCTATTGATGTAAAAGGATTGTTTGTTTGTTTTATAATTTCGTGAAAGCTACATGAGGTCTATCTCCACTAGCCATCCTTAATTTAGCAGTGTAAGACTAGAGGGAAGACAGCTAGTCATCACCACTCGCTGCCAACTCTTGGGCTACTTCTCTACCAATGAATGTTGGGATTGACCGTAACATTAGAAGTCCCCTACAGCCAAAGGGTGAGCATGTTTGGTGTGATGGGGATTGGAACTAGCAACTTTCAAATTACGAGTTGAGGGTCTTAACTGCCTGGTTACTTCAGACCTGTGTAAAGGAGATAAGTACTTTTTGGAAGTTAATTTTTAGTACAGAAAATTATAAATATCACAACAATTTTATAGAATATGTGATGTAGATTAAAAATAAGTATGCAGGTTAATCAGTCTGTAGAATGGTATTCTTGAAGTATTGAAAATATGATTCAAATTATAAAATTTAGTAATTTTGAATAATTAAAACATCTAACACATTTATGACCTGCCAAGGAAAGAAAAAAAAATGTAGTGTTGGTAATTTGATTCATCCAAAAACAGCTTAGATCAATAAGGGTTTGTATTCAGTTGTAATTATTTCAGTCCCAGTAAAATAGTTGCATAACTCAGTGTTAAAATGTGTAACTGAATAACTGTACATTTTGATTTAAAGGGAGATTCGACAAATTCTGAAGAGTTAAAATAACAGTTTTAGAAATATATTATTTCCAAGGAACTTTCAAAGTGTGATCACAGTAATGGTTAGAAGGTTTATAGATCAAAAAATTCCCTAGTGTTATTACTATTGTAAGGATTAAAACCATACATTTACTAAAATAGATTAATTTCTGCATATAATCTAAGCAGAACTGTTATATTAAATATTCGAAACTAACATCATATTATGAGGACACCGTGAATGTTACAGCTACATACACTTCTAAAAGGTTATTAATATAACTTGGAGAAATGGTGCTTACTTGTGTGAATATAATACACCACTTACTTAGTAAAATTCATATAATTAAATAGTAATTGTGCACAATTTTCTAACTGCTGCATAATAAACTTACAAGGAAAGTATACAGTTTTATCACCTCACAAAAATATAAGACTAGAAACATATTAATCCATTACTTTTTAAAAGGTACAATAATTTTATAAATAGCATGTGGTAATATGTTCACATTACAAATTATTAGTATACATAATGAATAATGGACTGTTTTTAAAAAGGGTCGATAATGAGTCTGAAAACGTCTCGTGGTCGTCGTTTTTCGAAGATTGTTTTTTCTTTGTAGGAGTAAAAATGTTGAGAACACGAGACAGTAATAGAAGATTCTGTCGAACACAGCATCAGTTCCATATCTGTGATGAGACTGTCTCGATAATGAGTGTCGAAATCTTCAAAAGTCGCTAACAGGTTGTTTGTCTGTCTTAGTTCTCCAGGCTATCTTGGAAATACATATCTAGGTTTCAACATGCTTGTTTGGAAGAAATCAGTTGATGTTTAAAAGTGCGTTTGCATGAACATGTCTTTGAAATTTGTTTCTAGTTGTGGATGCTTTTTTGGTAAGAATGGCTTGGATGAAGGTGGCGGATGTCCAATGTTTCGGGGCTCAGCATGGCCAGGTGTTTAAAGCGCTCGAATCGTAATCTGAGACTTGCGGGTTCGCGCCAAACATCCTCGCCCTTTCAGCTGTAGGGCCATTATAGTGTCCCGATCAAACCCACAATTCGTTGGTAAAATAGTAGCCCAAGAGTTGGCGGTCAGTGGTGATAACAAGCTGCCTTCCTTCTATTCTTACATTGCTAAATTAGGGACGGCTAATACAGTTAGCCCTCGAGTAAATGTGCGCGAAATTCGAAAAAGAAAACAAAAACCAATATTTCGTTGAAGTTTTCTATTTTTCTACCTAAAAGTTAAAGCTGAACGTTAAGGCCACTTATTAACGAGTGTTTTATATCTTGAATATTATAAAGTGTTTGTTTATTATGATTTATATGTTTATTGTAGAGCATATTCATCGGGGGGTATCAACCGTGTTGAAAATCGATACACTTATCTCTGTACCACTGTGGATCTTTTTATAAAGTGAATGGAGTAAGTTGTTTGTTTGTTGTTAAACGCGATGTTTCGTGAAGGGCTATTTGTATGCTGTCGAAGGTTTTTAAAATTCGAATTTTACCTTATATGTGCTATCAGAATTGTTATCACTTGCAGCATTGAAATCAATAAAAGATACATTCTACTTAAGTTGATTACTTTTGTTGTGTTTGAGAAACGAGCTTTTGCTGAAAAGGTGCTAAGTGTCTTAGTTTTGTTTCTCTTTACACGTCCCTTCCAGTGCCACAGTCTGTAAACTCGCACCGCTACAAACCGGGTTTAGATACCCATCGTGTAGCTTTGTGTTTAATTCCAAACAAGCAAGCAATTAAATCTTTAGACGTAATATGTGAAAAAAACAAAAGTAATTTATCACGTGACTGACTGGACAGTGGTCAGCGTTCTGGACTGTGAATCGGAGGTCTTACATGTTGCCTTAAAATCGCGCCTCGCACTTTGGGTCTGTTTCAAAAGAGCGACATTGAAATTACATTATTAGAGTGGCTCAAGGGCTGGATGTCAGCGCTGTTGTAGCCACTTTAAAATTAGGGACTACTAACCCAGATAGCCCTTGTAAATATCCGAAACAAACAAAATTATTTCTCTTAGTGGCTGTTCCCCTACACAGCTTTGACCCTCACTGAGCTGAGACTCCGTCGCCTTTTGACTATGAGATTTCACTGACCCCTATGCCCTTGGGTTAAGTCTTGATGGGAGATAAATCGCTTGTACTTGTCGGATTTTAAAAGACTTTCATAAAAGCAGTCTTCACGTGTCAAATTGTTTAGATAGTTTTCAAGAGCGTCTGTTTGTACAAGTGTGCACGAAATATTTCTATTACCTAAATTGCTGAGACAAAACTAGTACAGTTTAACTGTTGTCTCCTGGCGACATATATTTCATAATAGTTTTTACTTTTATGAGACTTTTTTATTTGTTTTAAGTTCAAATTCCTTTAGTAACAAGTTTCTCCAGTATAGCTGTTTACATGGAACACCAATCAAATATTACTTTGTTATTATATGGTTACAAGTCTTATTTTACATTGTAGGTTATTAGTAGCGTGTTAACAGTAGTCAGGATTTTTGACATTAGAAGAAATATTTTTACCCTATCACTGATTACCTAAAATAAACCGCAAAAAAGTTATAACATAATTGTTTAAAATTAATGAATTAAAATCAATCAAGCATGACTACATTCATTGATTTTTTTTTATTATTTTTTTTGTCGTACTTTGGTCTCCAAGCATTTCGGACTCGTTCAGGCCATTCTAGAGGTTGTACAAAGTAAATATAGGCAGCGATTATGTGTTAACTGTACTTTTCAGTTACTACATTTTGTTATCTTGGGTTAAAAAATCGTACGCTTAGCTCCTGTTAGTAAAGTTTTTAAAGATGGCATCTATAAGGGCTGAAACACTGCTAAAGAATGCCGGTTACACTGTCAAACTTGATGCTTCGCGTGAAGGGCCCTTTAAAAGAAATTCAAAATACTTCCGCTAGTTTTAGGCAGAAATATATAATTACTCAATATGATAAAATTAGTTGGACTAACGGTTGTGCTCACTTGTCTCTTGTTAAATGCAAAGCTACATAACGGACTATATTTGACTGTGCCCACCGCTTATCGAACTCTCATTTTTATCTTGATGAGCCTGAAAGATTACTTCTGTGTTAGTTAGAGCCCCCCACGCTAGTGGACAGTGTAAGAACATGAAGACTTATGCTAATATAAGCCTTCACTTCGTGCAACTAACTATTCACGTTATATAATATACATTTTAGAGAGAATTTTGTAAACTTGGCTGGGAGCTGTAAATTCGAATAGCCCTTCAATGTCATGCAATCAAGGTATTTAAGTTGTACCTGTGAAAAAAATAAGGGCTGGCGAAATAAGGAGTAAGTAACTGAACAAGAACATAAAACAAATATTTGGAAGTACATGCTTGGATTGGAAACGTTGTTTCCGTCTTATTTGGTAATACGACGTGAACTGGAAGATAGGTGTTAACCCTAAAGTTGATTTGGCTCTAATAACGTTAAAAAAACTCGTTGAACGTTTGAAACCTGTCTCGCACGTACACCGCTATTGTGCAAGATTCGAATCTTCGTTCCAAACTTTTCTCTAAAACTAGTAGTTAACGTGAATTATTTTTCGTGTTTAATCAGCGATAACAGGAATAATTATGTGGATACAGATAATTAAGATTTATTTCCCTTTTGCTCTTTAACCTTCTGTTTAAAATCGTGATACTATTTTCTGATATCTTTGTACCGATATCGCCTTGAAAACATACTGTTTATCAGTATTGTAGGGTCAATACTAACTAGCTCTTACTGTTATTTTTAGCCGCGGCATAGCGGTTCGTAGTACACCTCTGAGTTGTTGTTTTTTAAAAGCACAAACGTTTAGCTCACAGCTTCGTCATTTCTTGATGGATTTGAGATTTAATTGCAGTTTTGAACTCGGAAGGTCAAACCCTTTCGACTGACGTATTTGATCACGACCAAAGTCTCATAGATGAATCTACTCTAATCGTGCCTAAAAGAATTTCTATTTGAGGGTAGGCGAGTAGATAACGTGCTGAGTAATAAAGTTGAATCGGGTTGTATGCTTGATATTGCCTATACAGAAAAATATAGCTAATAAATCGACTAGTAGATTATCCATGCCTAAAAGTGATCCAAGTGTTGTAGATATTAAGGATTCCTTCTTATTTATTTTAGTAACCTTTAATTTTTCAGAGCAATTCAATAACGTAATAAGTTATTAGTAGCGTACTAGGTTAATACTGTATTTCTGGAAACGGATTCCTTCTTATCCTAGAATTTCCAGTTCATCAATTCGAAAATAAATGTTGGGTTATTACAAAGGGTTGCCATTGTTGTTTGTTATTAAACACAAAAATTCACAAAGGGCTTTCTGTGTTCTGCCCACCATGGGTATCAAAACCCGGTTTCTTGTGGTATAAGTCCGCCGACATACCACTGTGCTACTGGGGGAATCACAGAGGGTTCTTTCCTTCATAATATTTATCTTTTGCCATTACTAGAAAAACATACAATAACTTCAGAATATATTTCACGGTATCACTGACCATTAGATACCACTTTGGAGAGCTAATTATTAGAATATTTTAGAATAGGCCTTTGCAGTTATAACTCTGAGTGTAAGTTGTAGAACAGTCTTTCATTGCAGTTATAACTTTGAAAATGAGTTATCAGTTCGAGAATGATACCTGTAATATTACCCCACCTTTAAATAATCTAAAAACGTCATTTTTGTATAAACATTTATTTACAATAAAAGGAATACAACATTAAAATCATTGCAACTTCTCTTTGTTGACATGAAAATGACATAAGAATGTTGAAATGTTGTTCTTCACTTTACTTTACTTAAAGTTTCAATACTCGTACCAGCCATCTTGATAATACATTTTACTTCAAGTGGGTTTTCGTTATCACGGACAATAAATATTTATTAAAAACAGGACTAGCCATAAAAGAGATTTCACACATGTTTTGGTATCTGTGTAAAGTATTGTAACATTGTATTCATTTCAATCGTAAATACTCTATTTTATTACAGACATTAGAGTAGTCTATTTTTCGGAAAGTCAGTGTTAAAATTCCGTAGTTTTTAATGTCGATAATGATTTCAGAGATATAACATGAAATAATTCAGAAATGAAATAAATTTTATAATATTGTTCAGATTGTTGGTACAAAATAAATTTCTGTTTAAAATTAACTTTACTAGAGTGTTGCTTCATACAAGTTCACATAAACCTCGTTCATGCGAATGTATATAAATAATTTGTGTATCTAGTAAAATAGAAATAAAATTTATTAACTGAGCGTTTTCTATTATTTACAGGGAGAAAAACAATCTTGTATTATTTGGTGGTTATGTCACAAGTTCATGAAGAAATCTATCACACGAAGTATTATACAGATATTAAGTTATACACTCAACGACTTTCAAGGTTTTTGTGTAAAATATTTGATTTTTATAGAAGGATCTCTACCTTTCATAGTTTGGACCAACAGAAAGAATTAATTCATTAAATATTTATAAAGGAAAAAAAACGATTTCAAATAATAACATAAACATGGAAATGTCTGATCATGTGTCAAATATTCAACATACTTCTTGTGAAAAAGATGACTTTGTGGAGTCGTGTTCAGAAAATAGAACTTTCAGTATTCCAGATACGAACTATTCAGATAATATCATCTACTCAGAAGCTTCACACGAACCATCTTCCAAAGAAAAGGTAGCCGGACAAAACTGACAGAAAAATATGATACCCTGGGCCGAATTAATGTAGAGGACACAGACAAAAGGATCAGTTGCGGTTCTTTCGACGATGCGGATTTTCGACAAGATTTAGAAGATGAATGAAATAACATATGCAGCGAATTGACATAGCCCAAGTCGAAACGGTTTTTCGTAGCAACAAAACACTTGTGTTTGTGTGCCAGTGTCAGGCCAATCTGTTTTCAGAAAGCCAGAGGAAGAATGGCAGTTAGCCCTGACAGGTATCCCTGTCCTGCTGTTTGATAAAGGAGAAACGAGAGCACGAACTAAAGGAAGACTGAAACTGGTCCTCGCCGAAAAAGGCACAGGTTTCATTATTTGACATGATGTCATTGACAATTTGACGAACTACGAGGCCCAAGATAATACTTTTCACACCATGTTCCTTTCCACCGATCACAGCCAAATGGGTGGTTTCAGTTTCGAAAACAAAACAGCTGCCAGACAGTTTCACGAACAAGTCGACCTACTGACGTCGGATACTCTCAATATTTCTTTATCCGTTCCTAAAGCTAAAGGGAAAAATTCCAGGAAGTTGGAAAAAATAAAAGTTACCTTAAAATGTGATATTTCTCTTCCTTGCTGTTTCGAACACGTCACAAGTATTGATATTAGAGACAAAGAGCAATTCTATACGCTGACGAATTTAGTGCAAGGGAAATCTAAAAAGGTATTAGAGCAATCTGTTCATGAGTAGACGTCCATTGGGACCAATAGTCCCTTTCCTCATGGAGACCAAGTTAATGTAGAATGCCCGTTCTTAATTATTATTAGACTAAAATGTTTTGATGTTTCGCCGATATCGTAAAAAGGATTTCTGAACAGTATTAGCACTAGTGTGACGCTCGTATGATGACAATTTTTATATTAAATGTGCAAAGTGGAGAATGGTAATTCGAACAGTATGTACAAGTCCGTTAAGAATCGCTGTGTATTTGTGATTTCTTTCTTTCAGGGCCTGGCATGGCCTAGCGCTTTAAGGCGTGCGCTTCGTAATCTGAGGGTCGCGGGTTCGCGCCAAACATCCTCGCCCTCCCAGCCGTGGGGGGCGTTATAATGTGACGGTCAATCCCACTTTTCGTTGGTAAAAGAGTAGCCCAAGAGTTGGCGGTGGATGGTGATGACTAGCTGCCTTCCCTCTAGTCTTACACTGCTAAATTAGGGACGGCTAGCACAGATAGTCCTCGAGTAGCTTTGTGCGAAATTCCAAAACAACAACTTTCTTTCAGAACATATGGGCCCGACATGGCCAAGCGCGTAAGGCGCGCGACTCGTAATTCGAGGGTCGCGGGTTCGCGCCCGCCAAACAATGATTGCTTACGCTGGCACAATGACTGATTCGGCCTCCGTATGCGCTTTCTTGCATTTTGCCAACAATTGAACAACAACTTGCAATCAATTCTTTTTCGGGCAGCTTCATCTGTTTCACAAGCTTCCTTGATCGCTCATGTTGTTGAGCCGCGAGATTCTTGAAGTAATCTTTTGGTTTATCCTTCACAGCTGAATGCTTTGTTTCCAAGTGTCTCTTCAGTTTGCCAGGAACAAACACCTCGTTCGATAAAGCTGCATTGGAGTAGGCAAAATGGTAATTGAGAATGTTCCGATTCCAAAGCGTTTTTGTACTTTCGTTTGATTTCTTGCTTTTGATTCAACAAATTCTCCTTTGCAGCACCAGACTTACTTAAAATTTTTTTCATGGATAAATGATAAGCTAATTCATACACGATAAGCACGAATTTCTGCAGTTGATATAAAATTCCTACCCACAGAGAAGTAGCTGTAGCTTACCGCAGAATGAGAACGTGTTCCAGAAAGCAGTTTGATTGTTTGATGCATCATTTATAACGTACCAAGCGCTTTTTATGCATAATAAAAATTCACTGTTAATTCATACCATTACAGTTAAATGAAAAATGTGTTGGTGAAACATAGTGAAACAAACTGAGTGAAGTTTACTGTATGAGTAATATGTGAGTTACTGAGTGAAGTCTACTGTGTGAGTAATATGTGAGTTGTTGAGTGAAGTCTACTGTATGAGTAATATGTGAGATGTTGAGTGAAGTCTACTGTATGAGTAATATGTGAGTCGTTGAGTGAAGTCTGCTGTATGAGTAATATTTGAGTTACTGAGTGAAGTCTACTGTATGAGTAATATGTGAGTTACTGAGTGAAGTCTACTGTATGAGTAATATGTGAGTTTCTGAGTGAAGTCTACTGTATGAGTAATATGTGAGTTGCTGAGTGAGGTCTACTGAATGAGTAATATGTGAGTTGTTGAGTGAAGTCTACTGTATGAGTAATATGAGTTACTGAGTGAAGTCTACTGTATGGGTAATATGTCAGTTACTGAGTGAAGTCTACTGTATGAGTAATATGTGAGTTGTTGAGTGAAGTCTACTGTATGAGTAATATGTGAGTTGTTGAGTGGAGTCTACTGTATGAGTAATATGTGAGTTGCTGAGTGAAGTTTACTGTATGAGTAATATGTGAGTTGCTGAGTAAGGTCTACTGTGTGAGTAATATGTGAGTTACTGAGTGAAGTCTACTGTATGAGGAATATGTGAGTTACTGAGTGAAGTCTACTGTGTGAGTAATATGTGAGTTGTTGAGTGAAGTCTACTGTATGAGTAATATGTGAGTTACTGAGTGAAGTCTACTGTGTGAGTAATATGTGAGTTGTTGAGTAAGTCTACTGTATGAGTAATATGTGAGTTACTGAGTGAAGTCTACTGTATGAGTGATATGTGAGTTACTGAATAAAGTCTACTGTATGAGTAATATGAGTTACTGAGTGAAGTCTACTGTATGAGTAATATGTGAGTTGTTGAGTGAAGTCTACTGTATGAGTAATATGTGAGTTGCTGAGTGAGGTCTACTGTATGAGTAATATGTGAGTTGTTGAGTGAAGTCTACTGTATGAGTAATATGTGAGTTGCTGAGTGAGGTCTACTGTATGAGTAATATGAGTTACTGAGTGAAGTTTACTGTATGAGTAATATGTGAGTTACTGAGTGAAGTCTACTGTGTGAGTAATATATGAGTTGTTGAGTGAAGTCTACTGTATGATTAATATGTGAGTTACTGAGTGAAGTCTACTGTATGAGGAATATGTGAGTTGCTGAGTGAAGTTTACTGTGTGAGTAATATGTGAGTTACTGAGTGAAGTCTACTGTGTGAGTAATATGTGAGTTGTTGAGTGAAGTCTACTGTATGAGTAATATGTGAGTTACTGAGTGAAGTCTACTGTGTGAGTAATATGTGAGTTGTTGAGTGAAGTCTACTGTATGAGTAATATGTGAGTTACTGAGTGAAGTCTACTGTATGAGGAATATGTGAGTTGCTGAGTGAAGTTTACTGTATGAGTAATATGTGAGTTACTGAGTGAAGTCTACTGTGTGAGTAATATGCGAGTTGTTGAGTGAAGTCTACTGTATGAGTAATATGTGAGTTACTGAGTGAAGTCTACTGTATGAGTAATATGTGAGTTACTGAATAAAGTCTACTGTATGAGTAATATGTGAGTTGTTGAGTGAAGTCTACTATATGAGTAATATGTGAGTTTCTGAGTGAGGTCTACTGTATGAGTAATATGTGAGTTGTTGAGTGAAGTCTACTGTGTGAGTAATGGGTGAGTGAGTTGTTTCTATCTGTATATATCGGATAATTGTTTTGTTGATGTAATAATAATCTTTTGTAAAGTTCTGAGATTCAAGTTGATTTATGTTTTCAAACCTGTATTACAATCATATTTAAAGCAAGCTTGTTCTGTCTGAGGTTAGTATTCCAGCCCCCAGTATGGAAGAAAGGCACTAATTGACAGCATAGAAAAAAGAACTATATCAGTACGATGGGACACTTCTTGTACACCATGTTTCACAGCGGAAATTATCTTTAGACTGAAAAAATGTAAAGTAGCACTTCACGTATTAAATGTGTGTTATAGTGAACCTATGAATATTGGTCACTGACTCACAGGTTCGATAGTGACGTAAATAAAATCGATAATAATTACAATTCACTTACTTAATCTTATTCTCACGATAGCACTCGTTGTTCTTGAAATGCAATGATAAAAAAAAATAAAAGCATCCAGACTACTACTACATCTCTCATTGGCCTGATAATATGTTTGTTTGTAGTTAACCACAACGTTACACAAAGAGCTCTGCCCACCACGAGCTTATAGCATAGCATTGGCTTGTTTTTGTTTGCATTTCTCTTTCACTCTACTTTCTTTCTATTTTCAAGGAATTCACACAGTAAATACAAAACTATAGTTAGAAATAGTAACCTTAACGTCAATTAGTAGTTTTCTTACTGTGATAAAAATTTGTAAGGGTAAATATCGAGATTCAAAGGATGGAAAAGACTTTACAAATCATCAAACGAACTCGAAAGTTAATAAGTAAATGCACTTATATTGTTTCTTGGCTTCTATTTTTTCAAAGTCCTTGAATAGTGGGCAGGAACCAGAAGATTGGAAGTCACCTAATGGACTCCTCTTTTCTAGGGAAAGAATAAACATTGTTACTCTAATTATAAGCCCATTCATTAATTTTAACGTCAGTTGTGGGAAACGTTTTGGAAAGTCTGATGGGAAATGATTTACGAAGCGTAAAATGTTATTCGATAGTTAGTATTGTTCCACTAGGTAAAAATATTGCTTTACAAATCTTACGACACTCTTTGAAGAGGTTAATGCTTATGTGAAAGAGGAAACGGGTGTGAATTTAGATTTTAAGATATTTATAAAACCTTTGACATGGTACCACATGAAAGTCTTTCTTGTACAAATTATTTCTGTGTGTGTTGGAGGAAATATATTGTATCACTAGGTAGAAAACTGGTTAGATGGTAGAAAGCATAGGTGTAATAAATTAATTCAGTGAAACTGGGTTAATGTCACAAGCTCGGTGGTGGGTCTTTTTCTCTTTTGATTTACATCAATGGCGTAGCTACTAGATGACCCTGTTAAAAGGGCATTAATTATGACATTCTTTAAATTCTGACGACTACACACACATATAAATTAAATTAAACAGTATCGCATTTGGATAACGTGTGTCTGTACCTATAATCATTTTTCAGCAATATTATCCATGGATAATTTGAGTGAAATAAGATATACATTCTTTCTTTCTGTTGTACTAGTTATTTTAGATCGCGCAGTTAATGTGTTGAACTGCATATTGGTAGGTGCAAAGTTACACTTATAACTCGACCAAACAATACGCTCCTTATTTTCAGTTGTGATCACGTTATAAAAGTACCAGTTTGTTAGATATATACCACTGTGTCGTTTTAAGTTTAATTTGAAAATGTTATTTAATTTACATTGTGTGAACGTTAAAGTAAACAATAGTTATGGCAAGTTTCATTAAGTAATGGTTTATTAGTCATTTGTCGTGTAGTTCGATTGTTGTGAACTGAGATCAGGTTACTCAAATATTCTGAATTCTTCTCATTAATGTAATCGATTATTGATGAACCATATATTATCTGGTTCAGTGTAAAAAGGTTCTAGGCCACATTTGGCCTATTGATAAATATGTGTACAAAATGTGATAAGAAGTTAGTGAAAAACAGAGATAGATATTGATGGTGAGTTCAGCCAGAAAGTGTGTATAGTGGTGACTTTTAAAATGTAATAACTGCAGGTTCTATTGTAATAACTACTATTTTAAAACAAATGGACCGTGCGTTGTATATTTATTATTAAACATTTATGACCAACAAGTCACAGTCATCTGTCACAAAAACTCCTGCCCACATGTTTATCCGCATACACATCTCACTTGCTCTTAGGAGACTCTAGTAGCTTTGGCGATCCTTGTTTTGTTGTTGTTGCTAGAAAAAATGTGAGACCAAAACTATAACTTAACGTAGCAATTTTGTTTCAGATAACAGTCAAGTACTAATTCAGAGCGTCTTCTCACTCATTTTTCACACGCAATATTTACATGGAGTAGACTTTGACTTCATGGCTTTTAACATAAGGATAAAATGCGTAATACATCAGAATTTATCTCACAGAAACAAATAAACTAACAAAGAAAAAGACTGGATGGTATAAAACACAGTTTCTAATTGTCTGTCAAGAAGTTCAGGTAATTTGGTAAAAAACCACTGGAATGTACATCTCACATAGTCACCAAGCGGGGTAATAGTCGAAGGAATATTTCACATATAAACACAACAAAACAGAACCTATTCAGTAGAGTCACCACGTGGGGTAATAGTCGAAGGAATATTTCACATGTAAACACAACAATACACAACCTATTCGGTAGTCATGAGGGGGATAATAGTTAAAGCAGTATTACACATAAACAAACACGTACAATCAAAGAGGAAACACTGGTCATTGAAGATAATCTTGTAGTTTAAGGATAAATCCCTCTTTAATCTCCTCTCTTCAACTCTCAGCACAGCTTTTCTTTTGATCGTAGTTTTGTTTTGTTTCATTTCGTTCTGGCTTAGTAATTTGTTACTTGGTGTAAAAACGTCTGTTAAAAATTGTAAAAATAATAGGTTATCCTTTTCCTTCAGAAAAATATATTATTCTAATGGTCTAGCCTTTTTTCCACAAATTTTTATTTCTGACTTCGTTATGGCAGCACTGATCCAAGGTGAGCATGTCATTGTATGATGATGAAACATAAGTGCTTGAACGAGTTTTCATTAAGAAGCTATTTTGTGTTTGTGAAAATACTTTTGTTTGAAGTGCAAAAGATATAAGATATAATTAATGATTAGTTGTCACACTTATAATGGATATGTGGCTCAATATCAGTAATAAATCTTATACTAGTAAAAATCTTTCTAGGTTTAGCCCTAATAATAATTCATCAGCGTTATAGTCGCGTGCAAGCATTTCAATACAGGATGATGCATGGAGTACTGAAACAAGAAAGAAATGAAAGTATGGTGAAAGTTTTGTTCAATATGGTTTCACATGAACAGATAATGAAGATGGACCTAATGGGTTGTGTGTTGAATATGGAACAGTATTGAGTAACAGTAGTTTGCATCCAGCTAAGTTAAAACGGCATCTAGAGCCAAACACTTCCAATTAAAAAATCCAACTTCCTAGTATTTCAAAAGAAAGTGTTTGCAATTAAATACAAGTAAAGCTACATTTCGTTCGTTTGTCCATCAGGACAACAGAGTTTCTCTTATTGCTTCATGTCTTGTTAATTACCGTATTGAAAAAGCAAATGAAACTCATACAATTGCTGAAGATTCGATAAAACCATGTGCAAAAGATTTGATGAGAAATTTCTTAAAAATATTAACTCTGTGCCCCTTTCTGACAACTCGTTTTCTCGAAAAATCAAAGATATGTCAGCAAATTACTTAACGGAGTTAATAAGGCGAGCAAAAGCGAGACCAACTTTTTCGCTTCAGATGGATGAATCAACAGATGTCGCAGGTTACGATGCTGCTTGTGTTTGTTCGCTATATTCATGAAGCTAATTTTGAAAAAGGCATGCTAATTTGCAAACCTTTGCCTACTCAAACAACAGGCGAAGAAATATTTAAACTGATCGATTTATTTATGGAAGAACATGATATCCAATGGCAGCTTTGATCAAGTATTTGCAAAAATGGGGCTGCAGCTATGATTGGAAAATTTTCATGCACAGTGGCACACATAAAAAAGGAAAAACGCTGACATCCAGAGTATCCACTGCTGTCTTCATAGTCATGTACTTGCAACGAAACGAATGCCAGAAGACTTGAAAGAGGTATTGGAGATGTCCTAAAAATAGTTAAGTTTATAAAATGAAGACCGCTCAATGTGAGGATTTTCAGTTTAATCTGTAAGGATATGGGAAGTTTGTATAAAAATTTGCTGTTTCATACTGAAGTCCGATGGTTTTGTCGGAGCAAAGTGCTTGCTCTGTTTTACAATTGCGTGAGGAGATAGATTTCTTTTATCTGAATGCCATTTTGAACTTGCATACAAATTAAGAGACAAATGCTGGGTGCAGAAAGTGGCTTACCTTCAGGATGTATTTGCCTGTCTAAATGAAATGAATGTTACAATGTATGGTACCAGGGTAACGTACTTCAAAGTTCAGAGTAAAATGAAAGTGCTTCAACGTAAGCTAAACTTTGGGGTGAATGTATACTTATGGAAGTCCGATGGTTTTGTCGGAGCAAAGTGCTTGCTCTGTTTTACGAATTGCGTGAGGAGATAGATTTCTTTTTATCTGAATGCCATTTTGAACTTGCATACAAATTAAGAGACAAATGCTGGGTGCAGAAAGTGGCTTACCTTCAGGATGTATTTGCCTGTCTAAATGAAATGAATGTTACAATGTATGGTACCAGGGTAACGTACTTCAAAGTTCAGAGTAAAATGAAAGTGCTTCAACGTAAGCTAAACTTTGGGGTGAATGTATACTTATGGAAGAACTTGATTGCTTCGGAAATCTCTTTTTTTTTTTTTAATTATGGATGAAATTTCCTTAAGTGAAGATACAAAAGTTTCAGTCTTGCAGCACGTATCTGATTTGTGTACAACTGTTGAGGAGTACTTTCCCTCTAATTTAAAAAAAAATATTGTGAATTCAAAATCCCTTTGTTGACTCTTCAAATACCAATGATTGTCCTTGAAAGAGAAAAACAGCTTTTAGAAATTTCAACTGCGTGTGTATGTTTTTTCTTATAGTAAAGCCATATCGGGCTATCTGCTGAGCCCACCGAGGGGAATCAAACCCCTGATTTTAGCGTTGTAAATTCATAGACTTACCGTTGTACTAGCGGAGGACGAAATTTCAACTCATTACACCCTAAACTCAAAATTTCAGCAGAAAGAAATTACACAATTTTGGATTCAAATGGCCATGGGAAACATTGAAATAAGTAACAGAGCTTTGAAAATTTTAACGCATTTTTCAACAACATATCTTTGAGAGCAAACATTTTCACTGTATACAGCTACAAAGACCAAATTTAGAAATAGGCTAAATACTGAAGATGATCTGCGCTTACACGTAACAGCCATAACTCTAAATATTGAACTACTTTGTGAACAAAATCGAGCCAGTCGGAGCCACTAATAAATAAATAAGTACACTGTACTTTTACTGATATAACATTTGCAAGTAAAAAATTTTGAACAAGTAAGTAGAAGTAAAATATTTTCTTTAAATAGTGATATTTTAATAAATTTATATTCTAAAAGCTAGCGACCGATTGTTTCTATTTTTAGTGTATTTTTTTTTATTAATGCTCCAAAATGTTTTGTTTTTTTTCTGATGTGAAACTCCGCAGGTCTAAACGTTTGGGAATTCCTGTCCTAAGGGGCCTGGCATTGCCTAGCGCGTTAAGGCGTGCGCTTCGTAATCTGAGGTACGCGGGTTCGCGCCAAACATGCTCACCCTCCCAGCCGTGGGGGCGTTATAATGTGACGGTCAATCCCACTTTTCAGTAGTAAAAGAGTTGGCGGTGGGTGGTGATGACTAGCTGCCTTCCCTCTTGTCTTACACTGCTAAATTAGAGACGGCTAGCACAGATAGCCCTCGAGTAGCTTTGTGCGAAATTCCAAAAAACAAACAAACAATCCTATCCTAAGATATATATATATATATAAAAGCTTCTGGTACAAGCAATAACATATACAGCATACAAAATTATTACGAAAGTTTTGTTTTCACATATATTTCAAAAAGTATGGTTTGATTTAGATGAAATTTGTACATATTAACTGTCATATTATCATACTGTGCATTTCTCATCATATTCCACTAACAAATAAGAAAGTTATAACAGCTTCCTAAAATGTCATGAATTCCACAGTGCCAAATTATTAAGCAAGTCTCTGACAAATGAGTCTACATAACAAAAATATATCTCTGGTATAGGAAAATATCTGTATATCACATATAGAAATAATAGAAAAAGAGCTTCTGGTATTCTCACCGTTACACTACTAAATTATGGACGGATATCGTAGATAGCCATCGAGTAGCGAAATTCTAAAAAACAAACTAAAGACCAAAAATCAGTGATGTTGAGAAAACCCACCTGTAGAGAAATATATATGCAAAACGGCTCGTTTGGGTTGAGAAAATATTTTACATAGAAGAGCGAACAACGTTTCAACCTTCTTTGGTCATCGTCAGGTTCACAAAGAAAGAGGTAACTGACCGGAAGCTGACCACATGTTTGGAAGGGGTTGTGTAACCGAGTGTGGGAATGTAGAGGGCGATGTTAGATGTTTGAATATGTAATTTTATTTATTTTATTATATTAATACAGGTATAAAGGCGTTCCTTTATATTGGTTTATTTTAGGTTTAAGTTGTTGTATAAGTAAGGCTTCTTTAATTTTGCGTTTGTTTATGTTTGTTTCTTTATTTAGTATTTGAGTGTTTTCTATGGTTATGTTGTGTTTATTTGACTTGCAGTGTTCGAAAACGTGTGAAGGTGACTTTTTTATGTTTTTTGAATCTGGTTTCCATTTTTCCACTTGTTTCTCCAATATAAAAGTCGTGGCAGTTATCACATTGTATTTTATAAATAATGTTGGTGTGGTGTTTGTCAGTGTAGTTTTTACATAGTATAGACCTCAGTTTTGTGCCTGGTTTTTGAATAAATTTGGTATTAACTGGAATGTCATATTTTGTTTCTAGTTTTTGCCAAATGTTGGTTATTTGTCTGCTGATGTCAGGAATATATGGTATGCAGCAGTATATGGTTTCGCGATTTTTTGATTCGTGAGATATATTTACTTTAGTTGGTTGATTTTGCTTTCTGTCTAGGTGTGTGCGTATAATGTTTTCTGCGGTTTGTGGAGGAAACTTATTGATGTTGATGAAGTATTGTTTTATTTTGTCTAATTCGTCGTTAATTTTATGTGGTGAGCATAGTTTTATGGCGGCATAAAAAGTCGCCTTCACACGTTTTCGAACACTGCAAGTCAAATTTAAGAGGGGCTGACCCAAACTGATTTGTCAGCTTGCTTTATCTTTCTATTAGTTTTAAAGAAATACAGATACACACACACGGACCCGATTGTAATACCTTCGCCCCAGAAAGAGATGGGTCAAGGATAACGATCTATTATTATGTTTTAGATTGATAACATTATTTCTTACTTAATATCCTTAGGATATAATATTTCTAACTATCTTTCTCTAATAATTTTTAATCAAAAAGCATTTTTCCAAAGCTCTTTAAAATCACTTACTAATGAAAATCATGCGAATTAAATGAGTTTTTGTCATAGACAAGAAACTATTAAACTCTGTAATCAATGGTCTTAAGACACTGAGTACAAAGGGAAAAATCGATAGATTAATCTTGGCCAGCAGTCCTTGGCATTTGACCAGAAATAACTATACAGTCTGACTCTACTAAAATAAACTGGATTAAACTTTTTTACGCCTACTTTATATTGCCCTTGATGACTTTCATGTTTGGTTTTATTCATAGCTTCTGTAGTCAAATTTATATCGTCATTGACAGTACTGCTTAAAAATTAATAAACTATCACAGATTTAAATCGTGTATTTTTATAACTTAATTAATATTTCTGTTTATAGGTTAGATTGCACATTTTTAGCAGCATCTATTTCTATATATTAAAAAGATTTATAGCACGTTCCACAAGAATAGTGAACATGTAGCACACTGTTAACACGATGTATTATTAAATATTACTAGGTTTATAGTATTTTTTACAAGATTACTTAACACAGCACATTGTTAACACTGTGTATTATTAGATATGAATAAGGTTTATACTTTGACAAGAATAATTGACGCATAATACACTTTTAACATCATGTATTATTTGATACTAATAAGGCTTACAGTATGTTGCACACAATTACTTAACATACAGTACACTGTTTACGCAATGAATTGTTAAATATTAATAAGAGTGATGTCCATTCTTGACTTTCAACTCTAAGTGTGAGGATGGTTCATTCTACTATAAAATAAACATTTTTATTTTGTATCTATCTTACATTTGTATCTGAATAATGTATGTATAATCCCCCATCTGGGACAGCAGTAAGTCTTTAGACTTACAACGCTAAAACAAGAGGTTCGATTCCACTCGGTGGACACAGCAGATAGCACGATGTAGCTTTGCTATAGGAAAACACATACACACTCCTGTATTGTAAAAAGACCAATTTATAACAAAGTAAAAAAAAATCTTTTATTGACATAGACGGACTGTCATAGTTTTTATAATTACTATCGCACTGTAACACTGTAACACGGTCAATGTGCATAGATAAATATTTACAGAAAATCGGACTTTATCACTAGAAGGCGCTAATAGTTATCTGAATGATTCGCTGTTTGTTTCGCTCACAGTATCATTGTTTAGTTCAAACTATTTGTGTTGCTTCGAGCAGTTGGTCGATGTTTAGTTCTATCTTGAACTCTTCTCGTGTACTTGTTTGTTTTTGTTTATTGTTTCCACCGTCAGACAGTTTACCTCGAGCATAAAAGTTAACTATTTGGCTTAAAACGCTTTCTTAGACCTTCCTCAGCGTTATCCGTCGGTCTGTCTGATTTCACATGTGTGTACAGTAAATTGTGAACTAGCTGAGTCTGTTTCCACGTGAAAGAAAAGTTCAATGCCACACGTGGCATGAGTGAATATCGTTCGTGTGCTGTAGCTCAAAATAGTAAAAAGGATGACTTACGTCTTCACTTTGAAACCTGAATTCTTTACTAGTATTCTGTATGTTTTTGTTTTAAGTGTCTCAGTTTCTAAAGCTTCTAGTTGTACCATCAGCACCTAAAGAAACACCTTATCTCTTAGTAAAATTGTTAAGCGACATCTTATACAAATTAAAAAATGAGTTCCCTCCTTTATAAACCTTCAAACTCAACCTCTTAGTATGTTACAAACCAATCTAACCACTATCAACACTAAATATCAGTTTTCTCCAAGTCTTCATCAAGGATCAGATTAACTACAAAAATTCGCTAGCCTCGTCATTACGTTTAAATTCAGATTTATCTTTATCGACCCTAAACGTAGCTTTTCATTTATGAGTTACCTTTACCCTTAACAAAAGTAAATCACATGTATCCAGTGATATGTTAGAAGTTAGCATTGCTCTTATACGGCCCGGCATGGCCAAGCCTGTTAAGGCGTGCGACTCGTAATACTGAAGGTCGCGCCAAACATGCTCGCCCTTTCAGCTGTGGGGGCGTTATAATGTGACGGTCAATCCCACTATTTGTTGGTAAGAAGAGTAGCCCAAGAGTTGGCGGTGAGTGGTGATGACTAGCTGCCTTCCCTCTAGTCTTACACTGCTAAATTAGGGACGGCTAGCACAGATAGCCCTCGAGTAGCTTTGTGCGAAATTCAAAAACAAAACAAACAAACAAAGCTCTTACACTTTCAAATATGGCGCTTGAACTAATACATTAAGAATTGGATTCACCCTTATAAACACTAACTACCACCCCTTTATTGTTAAAATAAAGTATCAACCTCTTTAGTTATTCTTAAAATTCTAAACATAATCATAACACAGCATAAAAAAGTTGTTCAAAATTAGAAATACGTTTGCGGTTTTACCAATCACTTCACATACAAACATTGTCCACTAATGTTTAATTACAAGAATATGACACTGAGGTATAATATCACGAGAGTATACAAAAGTCGTTTGTATTTTATGAATTCATTCCAAGTTAGATCTCTGATTTGATATCGTTAGTTTGTACTTCGCAGGTTTCTTTCTTACCTCACCACCTTTGGTCTTTCCTACGAAGTACTTGTTTATTTTCCATACATTTATAAGACTTCTGTTTCATCATAAAAATAACCAGGTTATCTGCGCCGTTTAACTGACGTAACATACAATATGAACATACAACTTTCATATTTTCATGATGTTACAAAACACGTCGATTCTAATAAGATTAGTATCACAGGTCGCGCCATCTACTAAATGATATGCATATTTGACAACATTACGCAATCTGTACAATTGCGTGAAGCTCCCTGATTTAGGGACAGATCAGAACTATTATGTTAACTGATTAGAAATACTTAGCAATACATCAGAACTGTTATGGTAACTAATTACTCAGTAATAGATCAGGACTATTATGTTAACTGATCAGACTCAGTGATGTCGAGAAACCCACTTGTTGAGAATTTACATGCAAAACGGCTCGTTTGGGTTGAGAAATATCTCAACCCAAACGAGCCGTTTTGCATATAAATTGATCAGACTCACAATTGGATAGGTTTGTGTCATTATATTGATCAATCAGACCCTAACAGATAGGATGGGACTATTATATTAACTGATCAGACTCAATAATGAATTAGGTTGTGACATTTATATTAACTAATCAGACTAACTAATGGATAGACTGGACAGGTATGAATAGTGAATAGGTGTGTAGAAGATTTCTAGAATGGACCCATATGTATCAGAAATTTTTGACGTTTCAATTTGTCGATCATGATTTTCAATTTTTATTTTTCAAGACGCCAACTAGGAATTACGGGCACGGTCAAATAGAATCTGGGAACGTGCCTATTTCTACCCATGCCTCTGCTTCGACACCTCACTATGAAAGGAAATAAAAATTTGAACATTATCAATTTAAAAAACCGACTTCTCTATATCTGGTGATATAGAGGTATATACAGCAGTATTGCATTTACCAGAGATAAACTAGTCTTCAGTGAATCATTAAAAATAGTGTTCAGTTTACAAGTGTTTGAATCTCATCAATTACAAATATATAATTACTGCAATTTTCAAAACGCAGTGACAGAAGATGTCATTTACGTAAGATACAGCTGTGGCTGACCACAGTGACTGTGTCAATACTGATTGGTGCGACAAAGCCAGTACGACCTGTTAGCGTACGTTAAACATCTTGGAAGTATACCGCTTATAATTGCCGTGCAGAGTAGGGTAGTAAATACCAAAGGGTGTTAATTTAGTGTTATCTATTAGGCTAAATGTTAGTTTTAGTCACGTTACACATTTTTTTGTGATTTTTTGGATATTTTTGTGTTTTGATAAATATTACACAATGTATATCAGTGGTGTATCTTGGCCGACGGCTGTGAATTATTGCATTATTATTGGCATCAGTTACGTATATTTATAATAATATATAATTCTGCATAAGTAATATTTCTGATAAAATATAGATTCCTCTTATGATATTAAGTAATGCCTCCATCAGTATAGTTGTACGTAATATCTCTGATGATATATATATACATATTTAATATCACCAATACTATGTTAGCATTCTTAAGTACAAACTGTGATACAAATAAAATCTATTAATTATTTCTTATAATAATTACGTTTATCTTCATGTAATATTTTTTTTAGTAAATACATTATTATGCTCTTGTTTTTTTACAGTTTCAATCTTTATTAAAATGTAGAAAATTTGTGACTTTATTCAAGAAATGGTTCCCAAAAATGAAAAATCAGAAATCGTCAGTGTAGAAAAGGGGTGAAAATGATCACAACACCTGATGAAATGAACCAGTCGGTAAGAAAGTCAGATAAGGAGAACGAACCATAACGTGGGAATGGGGAAGAAAACTGGACTTTATTTTCAGCTGCATAAGCTACGCTGTCAGTCTTGGCAACGTATGGCGATTTCCATACTTGTGTTATGAAAATGGTGGAGGTACACTGTTAGAAATTGTTCGTAATTTTACACTGCAATGTAGTGGCAGCAGAGTTGACGCTACACTGGAGTGTAATTTTTACGGTGCATTGCAAAAACAAATCTTGTCATTTAACACGGCAATACACCGTAATTTTCATGCAAATACAGTGTAATTTTACATAGCAAGGTAGTGTAATTTTAATGCTGATAGGAGTAATTTTACATGGAAGGCAGGGTAATTTTTATGCTGATGTGGAGTAATTTTACAGTAATATGGGTGTATAATTTTACGACCATGGTGGTGTTACTTTACAGAAAGAAATGCTCAATATGATAACATGCGCGGGGCCTGCATTTTTAGCATAACATTAATAGAAAGAAAGAGACATATGATTTTTTCTTGAAATAAAAAAAAACAGAGACTCCTGTTTATTTTCCATATTTATTGCAAACTGATGATATTTTGTTTTTCAAGAAA